>NC_142183.1:12504187-12816880 GCF_026936395.1 Plectropomus leopardus
CTTGGTGGGCTGGAGGAAAATTCCCAATTTTTAGTTTCAGTAAAGTAGAATTTTGTCATAATAAGCTTGTGGTGGATTTGGCTCTTTGACAATGAGGGTGTTTTTAAAAATGGGATGAATGGATAGTATGTTTTTAGCATAGAGGCGTATTTGTCACATTGGTTTTCACTGTTATTTTCTGTTCACCCACCTTAAAGTGCAACATTTATTCAAAATAGATGTGAGTAAAAAGTTGTGATACATGATGGGATAACCCAACAAATGTAAAGAGAAAATTACTTTGCACTGTTGAAAAATCATCTTTATTGAAATACAAAAAAATCAATATCACAGCAAATTGTAAAATGTCATTTCAAACAGCATGTATTGTTTGTGGTGAACCATATATCATTGATACATCTGTTTAACTCTGCTTGAGCACCATTTTAACCAAAGTTTCCTCTGTTCTCTTACAGGGCCAGGTCATCCAGTTCTAAACTGTGGTCCAGTCTTCTGGAACAAGTTGTCACTATTTTCAATAAATGTATTAAAACATAGTTTTGAGTTTGGCCCTTTCCTTTGCCTCTGTTCCATTATACTCATCAGGAGTGCAAAATTCAGTCTTTGTCTGTAAAGGTAATTTAAAGTCTATTTGCAACCAAGTCTCTAATACCTCACCACAGGTGTTGAAAAACGTTTTCCAGTGATTTATTCAACATAATAAAAAGCAGCGGGTGCACCAAAATTATGATTCAAGCGAACCAGGCTGTAGAACAATTCCCTTTTTTAAATTTTAATACTCAATTTTACAAAAGCAGCACATCTGTTTAAAAGTTAAAAGATCAACAATTTTCAACTTCAGTCAGTCAAAATAGTCGTCAGATCAAGTGCATAACCATCTAAGGACTACAAGATCACGTTGTACTTGCGTTTGACAGACGTGCTCTTCCAGTGCAGCCTGTGAAGCCGCGTAAAGTCGCCGCTGATGGGAGTGACAGTCAGTAGAGACGTGCCTGAGGGGTTGACAGACAGAACCATTTTGGTGTTTGGTGTCTGAACACCCAGCTCCTTGTACTTAGGCAGGATCTGAGTGACGTTACACTGTGGGTCACAGATCTTCCAGCCAGGAGACGCTTTGATGACAAACTCTCGGGGACCTCCAATCTCCTGTTTGTTTAGCACCGCGAGAGCCAGTCGTTTGTCGGACAGAGGCCTCTCCCAGACCTCAAAACTGTCCACCTGTGGTACAAGATATGTTTTATTTGATTTGGACAATTATAGTATCTTTGCATACTTGTATTGCAGTTACTACTTTGTAATCCACATTTTCTGATTTCATTAAGATTGTTGTTTAATCATTTTGCATCTACAAGACACTGCCACAAGTGACCAGAGGCGTTTAGCATCTCCACATAAAGACCAAATGTATTACAGAGTTCCAGTGGTCATGAAATTCTCAGAAAAGTTATGAAATTGGAAAAAACCTTGAATAATTTTTTTTTTTTTGCCAATTTAAAGAAAATGTTCATAAGAATCCCAAAACATGTATTTAAATTATGTAAAAAAGTCATGGAAATGAGGTAGAAATATTTGGAACATTTTTTTGGAAATGTTTTGAAATTTCATTGGTAAGAATGTGAGGGAACTCTGGGACTATAAATGCTGACAGCTGTGGCTCCAGGAGGTGACCATGCTTTCTGTCACCTCTTACCCACCTTGGCAGTGAGGTATCCTTGCTTGCCCAGTGGGTCCTGGCTGATGGCGATGATGTGTCTGTTCTGCAGCAGCTCCTTGGAGCGAGGACAAATGTCCCTCAGATCATTGGACACGAGCAGAGGGGCTGCCATGATGGCCCATAATGCCATCTGAGACTCCTGCTGGTCATGACTCAGGCCAAAGTTTCCAATCACGAGCTAGGGAAACAGACCAGTGACGTAAATATGAGAATAACGGTGATTCAGGCTTATGGACAAAATGCAGTACAATATCAACATACTATTGAAAAATGTGATGCTTTTTTACATGTATTTTTTTTTATATTTTAATTTTTATACCTGGCTGTTTTGAAACTGCCATGAAATCAGTTGAACTCTTTATGGGTGTTAACAGATCTAGTTTCTACTGCACTGAAACAACCGCGTCATGACTGTGGCACTTAAATAAATAGGCAGGGTTGCAACTGTCAGGGAAAACCTGGAAAAATCATGGAATTTCCCATTTTTTTCTGGCCTGGAAAAAGTCATGGAATTTTGTTGTGTGTAATGAAATTGTTAAGAGTTGTAGTTATAACCTTCCACATTCTAGACATAACGTCCATTTTTTTTCTGTAGCTGATGTAATGTCGCTCAATATGCATCCATGTTGATATTTTAACTATCGCGTACATTTTTTTTTCCTCCCCACGTTCTCTCACTCTCCATGTATGCACATTAGCTAAAATTATGATTGAACTGAGTAAGAAACTTAAGTTTGAAAAATAGCACACAAATGGGGCAATGGAAAAAGATGTAGTATGGACCCTTGAAAAGTCATGGAAAAGTTTTGAAATTTTGCCCATGAAAATGTGTTTGAACCCTGTATAGGGTATACGAATGGCAATGTACAGACAAGAGCCTCAACTAAGGTGCTCAATTTTAAAGGATGGTTTCACATTTTGGGAAATCAATTGATACATTTTTGAAACTTATGAACTGTAAATACTAAGTGTAGTATCAGTCTTCTTCACCTCTGCAAGAAGACAAATATTTTCCCAAAATGTCAAACTATTCCCTCAAATTTGCACTCAGTCTTCAAAGTGCAGCAACTGACAAATGATCCAGCGAGGTTTTTAAAATGTAATAAAACAGCTCGGCACTCGAGGCGGCTGGTTGAATGCTTAGTCTGAGAGGTCAAACTGAGGAGTGTATGTCACAGACTGAGCAGAGCAGATTACCATGTCAGGGTCGTTCCAGCCCCCAGGTCCAGCCGCGGGGACAATAATGTCTTGATGTGAAGCGGTCCAGTCCAAGATGGACTTGACAGAGCTCCATGAGTCGTACACGTCAGCATAGTTGCGCCAGTGGTTACACGTCTCACGGATGGCTGTGTAGTTGGGCTGCAGGCACAGAAAGGCTTTTTTATGTTGTATAATGATGTATGGCGTCATCAAGAATAATAAGTCTTTATATTTGTTTTCATTGTTGTGGAAGTAGAATTTTTGAAAATGGACCAGATAGTGAAAATATATGTTGATATAACGTATGACTGCAACTTGACTGATTATTCTGCCAGTTCTTTTCTCGATTTATGAAGTAATTAAGTTCAGAAAATAGTGAAAATGTGTTGGAATTTCACATCTCTTGGCACTTGGACTGTAACACTGAACATAGTTATTTGTTTTATAGGGATACATCCCAAATTTTGGATGATATCTAGCTCTTGCTCATTTGTGGTTGTAATATGCTTTGGACAAAAGTGAAATGAATATCATGTAATATAACAAAGAAAATAATCAAATCCTAAAATCTGGGAACATGGGACAAGAGAGTGATTACAATTTGCATTATTTCTTCAAAATAGCTGCTGAATAATTTTCTGCTGACTAATTTTTGCAGCTTTAATTATAAATGGTGCACCGACGCCGCTCTCACCTGACGGAAAGGCCACTCGTACAGAGGCCACTCACAGGAGTACAGGATACTTCTTCCAGTTTTGTTCAGTGCTTGTGACATGTTGATGTAGCCTTAACCAGAACAAATCATAAAGTTTTAGATCAAACTCCATAAGATAGAGTCCATGGAGGTTACTACTTGCACGTGACATCATGTGGCTTGGAATTTACTCTCCGCATCTGTTTGCAATAAGCAGTCTGTATTTTCTGAAATTTATTGACATTATTAGAAATTAGGCATAGAGAGAACAGAAAACCTAAATCAGGCTTATTACAGCTTAAGGCAGGTTAGATTCAAGACTTTTTTAATGCCACTTGGAATGCAGTTAAAGCTAATTTATAAGAACCAAAACTAAATAAAAAAGAAACACCAACCCACATCAGTTGCTTTGGATTAGGGACAATTTTACAGAAATATTTATTGTAACATAAAACATGACTTCTCGATGTTCATGCAAGAAAAAATTTAAATATTTAAAACCTTTTAAGGATCAGTAGGAAGCCTGTAAATATGACCCCGAGTCACAAAGATGCCAAATCGCACAAGACTAACATTATCAGATGACCTCTGTGTTTGGCCAAATATGGTAGGTAATTTGCAGTGGAATTTTAACTTGACAAATTACGTACATGGCAGATTCGCACTGGATTAGGATCACAGACGACCTCTGCAATTATTACAAATGACCAGATGTCCCCAGGTAATATAAGACCCATGCAAAATGTGGTTCAGGTTGAAAAATACCAAAATTTCCCTTTAATTGAGATTTTCATTAGAGAATAAATTGCTGGCTTATGTGTGGACGAGCATCACCATGTTTAAGCTCACCTTCTCCCAGCAGGGTCCAGTCCATATAACAGCCATCAAATTTAAGCAGATCCACCTCCCAGTCTGCAAAAGTCTGAGCGTCTGTCTCATAGTAACCCAGACTGCCAGGGTATCCAGCACAGGTCTTCTTTCCCACATCTGCATAGATACCCAGCTTCAGTCCCTTAGAATGAACCTTAAAACAGAAAATATAATCAGAATTCATTCAGTTTACAAATGCAGGTTTGGCAGGGTGACAGCCAGTAGGTGGCGATGTTGCACAGCTAAAAACTCCATGGCTCTGTTTCAGGCTTTGCTTTAGTGAATCCAAATATATCTATGTCTTAGTGAACATTACTTTCTAGCCGCCAGTGTAGGAATCCACCTGTCATGGTGGCCTCAAACTGAAGAGAGTTGTTACTGTAGCAAAGAGGCTGAACGACAGCACACTCCTACAGAAGACAATATATGCCCACGTATCTCCCCTGGCTCTCCAGGTGCTGAGTTTTTTACCGCTGTGAAATCCGAGACCTGGGTTCCACATCTGGTCCTTTCCCCTTCATTATGTAAATAACTGCAGGTAGGATCAGATGGATGTATAATGAATATGTAATCTGACTGCGTAATCACTTTTACTCGTAGAGTTACTTAACCAGGGGTTCCCAAAACTTTTTATTTGTCAGATTTAGACGCATTGCAGCACAGATTTGTCAACATGGCACCCTATAGGAGACACATATGTGTAATTTGAGTTATATATGACATGGTTTAGCATTATGTAACAGTCTCTACTATTCACACTGCAGCCCAAAGACCAGTGGTAGAATGTAACTAACTACATTTATTCATATACACATTTCAGATACTTGTACTTTACTTAATCTTTTCTGTTCATCCAGCTTTATACTTTTATTCCACTACAGTTCAGAGGGAAATATTGTACTTTTTACTTTACTGCATTTATCTAACAGCTTTAGTTACTTACTTACTTACTAGTAGTTAGTAAGTTACTTACTATTCTGATCAATATTATAGTCACTTTCTTGTTTCGTTTTTTTCTTATTTTTAAAAATAATAATTTTGAGTTTTTATTTTATTTTATTTTATTTTATTTTTTATTTTCTGAATTGGCTACATTGGCATCAATTTTAATAAACACAAAAGTCATATTCTTTTTTCCTCCCTTTTTTTAATAGTATTGTGTTTTTTGGGTGGTTTTTATTTTTTCGGAATTGGGTACTTTGACAACTATTTTAATAAATATTTTCGTCATTTTCTTCCTTTTTTAAAAAATAATTTTGGGGCATTTATTTATTTATTTATTTTAGATTTTTTTTGAATTTTCCTTTTTATACTTTATTTACATTTTCCTGATTATATTTACTTGAGTAACATTTATAATGCATGCGTTGTACTTTAAACAGAATTTTCACAGTGTGGTATTAGTATTTTTACTTAAGTAAAAGAACTGAATACTTCCTCCACCACTGCCAAAGAACAAAAACTAGAAAAACATTCATAATAATCTCATCTTGATTCTTCTAGCTGGTGAAATAACTGAAATGAAAGTATTCCTTGATTTCCCTCAATCTATCTAAACCCCCCTTGCATAACCCCATCCTGAGTCTAAATGCCACCATTAAACCCACTACTCACATAGTCAGCCAGTTTCTTGATGCCTCCCGGGAATCTTTTGGGGTCTGCCTGCAGGCGGCCCTTGGCATCGCGCTGGTGGGAGGGCCAGCAGTCATCGATACAGACGTACTCGTAACCGGCCTCTTTCCAGCCCTCCTTCACCATCACATCTGCCATCTGCATGTACAGACGCTCGCTGCCAGGGCAACAGGAGGGCACAGGCGGGGTCGATAGCATCAGTTAGGACGCCAGTGTTCAATGTCATGGGCAGGAGCAATATGGCAGACCAGAAATCGTGCTACTCTCAAGAAAACAAATGATTTTTCGATTGTTCGCTGTCCACTGATAGAACATAATAACAATTCAACCAGCAGGCTGACATTTAGTCCTCTTAACACTTTGCTGGCCTTCCTGGGAGAAAGAAATGTTTGCTGTGAACAGGAAGTGAGATCTTTTTCTCTAATTATCACAGACGCAAGTTCCCTAAAATAAAACAGATTCTTGCATTATTTCTGAAGTGCTCTGTATTCATCAAACTCAGTAAAATGAAGACTTGCAAATTTTTGATGATGATGAGAGCAGCAATTTGTGTTTGCTTCTCAAATTTGAGGGTATGTTGCTTTTTTGGGAGTTTGCAACCTCTAACAGCTCTTCAGCTCCTCTCCAGACTTTACTTTGGCCTCTGGATATGTGAGATTAGGATTGTTCCTCCTACTTTCTGACATTAATAAACTAAAAGATCAATCAGTTATTCAAGGGAAAAAATTAGCAGATTAATTAATAATGAAAGCAGTCATTAGTTGCAGCTCTAATTATGTCTTAACATCTAATAATTGTGAGTAGAATCAGATTGGTAAGAAGTAAAGTGTTTAATCTGGACCTTCCCAATGAATTAAAGTGCCAGCAGCTACTTTGATTATTAGTTAACTCATATTTTTTCAAGCAAAAATGATGATGATAGAGAAATTAATCAGCGGCTGATACTGATACTATTGTATGTTGCAGAGCTCTGTAATTTCTCTTTATCTGCATTTCGTCTTCTGTCTTTTTTTCAGGTAATCTGGTTTCGTCCCTGTACATTACCATATCACCTTACAGATTCGTTGTTTAGCTCCTCAGGAATGTGTGCAGACTTTTATATTCACAAAGTGCTTTGCAAATTCAGTTGATTACATTACACACTGACATCATTATCTCCCAGTGCCTCAAACCAAAGAACAAATGAAGGCAAATTAAATCAGGTGGTGTCGTTATATTGCTGTCTTATCAAATGTCCAATCCTTTTACAATCATGCGTTCTCATTTTCTTTCCCTCTGACAGTTTCTCAGTTATAAAGCAAAGGTCTCATAATCACAAGATAAATATTGATTGTAATTATTGATTATTAATGTGACCATGTTATGAGTTTGTGTGCTTATTTGGGAGTTAAGTAACAAGAAAGTCTGGAATTTTGTTTTTTGGGTTAAACCAATGTGCTTTTTGAAAATCAGCAAATTGGCTTGTTTGGTGAGGAAATGAGCAATGAAATAAGAAATTACCTCAAAAAATTAGCAAGAAATTAATAAAAAGTACAATAAAATTACCTGAAAATTAGTATTAAAACAAACAAACAAAAAACCCAAATAATAAACAAAAAAGAAAGCTAAAACAACAAAACTGTAACATAATTTTTAATGTGTAGTTATGACAATTCTAAATATATTTCCCCTAGTTTTTTTCTTCTTTTTCCCTTTATTTTTTAGATCTACTAATTTCTTGCATGTTGTGGAACATTTTCTACCAAGTTGCTCATTGCCCTGTACTGATGTTCAAAGGCTAAAATACTTGTTAATGGTGTGGACAGAGGCACAAGTAAAGTAATGTCACTCCCGGTTTCAAAGGTTAATTATCCCATAGATTTGTTTAATTTAAGGTGCAAACAAATCCCATATTGTCACTTCCTGTACACAGAGGGCGTTGGATCCCACTTGACTCGTTTATAACAGTACATATATGAGCTTTCACATATGTTGACTCACTTTTATCTAATTTTAGAACAGACTTTTTTTTTTATAAATAAGATGTTTTAAGGAGGAGTTTTTCTCATATGTTAGGAATAGAGTAACGCTGATCTGATTTTTTTATTGTGTTTTAGTTCACAATCATGTCAGACTGTGCTCTGATGTCTCTTACCTGATGCAGTTATTTGGGTCCTTGTCACAGTCGATATTACACATGAATCTCTCCCAGTGCAGCCAGCCCATAGTGGGTTTCAGCGCGAGACCATTGTCCAGCGCTTCAGCAGGGCTGATTAAAACGATGAGCGCGAGGACACACACGGCTCTGCACATTTTCACTTTTAAACTCGACACTTTCTGTACAACAATGACAGAAAGCCACTGTGTTTGAATTTGGATCTATTTCCTCGTGTTAAACCCGATGAGCCCGCCCCCTATGATGATCGACGTATGCGCGGACCAATAGAAACAAAATGCGTCTGTAACTGTCCAATGGCGTTTCACGAGGCTACAAACTAGGAAGCGAGTCAGGTGAAAACACGAAGTCAGCTGACATGATATGACAAGGTAATGAACAAGTCTTGTGATTGTCTTTAACACTAAAACAACAAAAACACAGCAAAAATGAAGACAGTATTCATGCATGTTCCCCTTTTCATTGGTAGTAAAACTGTGGTGTTGCACATTGAAACACATTTAAAACAACGCATTAAATCCCTGTAGTGACAAAAACGAACATAAATAGACTACCGTCAGATGCATTTATCTATTTAATTTTACTTTGTATTTTATTTTTTTAAAGTTATGGTTGAATTAACCTGTAATAAACATTGCTGTAAATGTGCAATTGATAGCCAAAGGCTAATTTTCAGGTGTTGTCTAGGTAGGTAGGTAAGGTGCTAAGGTGCCACTAAAACTTGGTGGTTAGAGGTATAAAAAAAATCACGATTTGGCTTTAAGTCTTTGAAACCTAATCAAATTGCCTTGATTTCTCTGAAAAAAAAACATTGGAAGAGGGCAATGAGCAACTATAGAGGAAATGACCCAGAAATAAGTAAGAAATTACCAAAAAAGTACAAGAAAAATACCTGAATATTTGCAGTTATTTGGGGGGATGACCTGAAAAAAAAAGTCTGTAAAATAATTTTAAGTATTTTACTATGATAATTTGAAATATAGTTCTCTGGAAAATTTAACCTAATTTTGTTTTCAAAATACTTCTCTAAATCTGCCTCCATATTTGCATATTCAGTGTTGACTTTGGGACGCAGACTTCCGTCTCCTGGGTGAAAGTCTCACACATACACACGCAGGGATTCACATGCACCAACTTGCACGCATGGCTGGACTGTGTACCACAACAAATACCAAGCTCTGCCTGCTTGGTAATCCAGTCTTGCTGAGAGCAACAGATAAAAGCTTCAGTTGTCTCTCTACTTATACTACTGTATAATAATTTTTCATTAGGACACTTAAGGGTAAATGGAGTGAGTGATCTATCATCATGTGTCCAAAAGAAAATCCGATTTTCATTCTCAGCTGTAAGTGAAAACCTGGCAGCATATCTGTTTGTATTCGTTTTTTAAATAGACTCTAAGAATGAAAGAAAATGGCCCAATTTACCCCTCCTTTCCCCAAGGAGCCTGGCTAATCAAAAATGCCACACACGCTATCAGCAATAATGTAGGACCATGTACATATCGACGCCGCTTCAAGCTGTTTATTAGCTCCGGATCCCAGACACTAATTTGTCTGTTGCAGACGTTAAATGAATTACAGATAGGTTTCTTAATTTAGCCGTAAATGGACACCCTGCTTACAGAACCAAATTAATCCTGGACGCTTTTCCTTGTAAAATTGTCAGCGATCTTCTCACACACGCAGAGAGAGTGATGAGTTTTGTGTTTATTGTAGTGCTTTGCCATTTTGTTGGAATGCAAGAAGACAGCTACATATTATTATTATTTTTTTGCTTATGAAACCAACTTTTGGGGAGTTTAGAGACACAAAAGAAACTTCACAGAGGTGACACAATTTGAATTAGCAAGACTGCCTCTGTTAACCCCTTCAGACCTGAAGAGATATCACTTTTCTTGTGCAGCTTTCCCAAGTATTTAAACCTTTGAACCCTGAATTGGTGCGATTTCTTTCAAGAACATGCGAAAAAAGGTGTTGAGCAACTAGGTAAAAAAATGTTCTAAAATTGCGGGAAATTAGTAGATTTAGAGAATAATGTTTAAAAAGCTCGGGAAAACGTCTAGGAAAAAAGGGAAAACAAAGCTATGGAAAGATATATTTATAATGATCACAATTACATATGTAAAATTATGTTAACGAATTATTGTAATATAATCTTTATTTTCCAGGTAATTTCCTTGTTTGATTTTTTTTCTTTACTAAATTACTGTTTTCTGAAAAAAGGCAATGAGCAACTTGGAAAGAAATATTTAACAAATTGTAGGAAATTTGTAGATTTAGCACATTATGTTTGGGAAAAATATCTTGGAAAAAAATCTAATTATAATAATTACATGTTTAAAAATATGTTACAGGATTAATATAACTTTTGAGCACTTTTTCCAAGCCTTGTTTAACTTGTTTGTTTTTGCTACCTTCCTTTTCATTTTTTTGTTTTATTTTATTTTATTTTATTTTATTTTATTTTATTTTATTTTATTTTATTTTATTTTATTTTATTTTATTTTATTCTATTTTATTTTATTTATTTTCTTGTACTTTCCACTAAAGTCTTGCTAATTTTGGGGGGTAATTTCATTAAATTGCCTTTTCATGTTTTTGAAAGAAATCAAGCCAGTTTGCTCAGGTTTCAGGGGGTTAAATCCTCTTGTGATCTTGCTCTTGTCATTGCTGTGCACGACTCCTTGTGTCCTGACGAGTCAAAACAACTGAGGCAGCATTCATGACTTGGCTCAAACCCAGATTATGACAATAATCCTCGTCCCCAGTGATGGCTGTATGTAAAAAGGGAGCATTAACGAACACAAAAACTTGACCTTTTCAGCGAAATGTCAAGGGTGCCTATTTCAACCCTAAACATCAGAGGCTTTACCCAGGGACAGGCATGCTACAAACAATTTGTCACTTGCTATAGTTCATATCTGTGCCAGTGAGCAAAGGCGTTTGGGGCTCTAAATGTCAGATTTCAATTTGACTCACCCCCCCTGCTGATGGATGGACCAATCCAGCTCACTTGAATACACGTTTCTGTCTTTGTAAACATGGGATCTCGCCCACCGTCGTGACAAGAGACCCTTGTTGTTGCTGCATAAAAGAGCAGCATGCCTCTATCTGCACAGCGGTTAATTGAGATTGTTGACAGATGGGCAGCCCGTGTGTTGTGTCTGCCTTATGGCTCCCCACAGCTTTGACACCAATCCATCATGTCCCTTTCTTCGCCAGCATCACATAATTGAAGAGACTGTCATGGCTGACTTATGCTGGCAACTTTGTTATGAAGTGTACGGGGATGAAATGAAAGGGAAAGCAGTGTTGTGGTGTGCCTTCTCCTTGCCAAGGAGTTCCATTACTGTATTGATCTATAGGGACAGGTGGCAGCATGAGCAAATGTCATCAAAAAGTTGTGTCTCCGTAAATACATCACTGTACGGCTCACATAGCCTCAGCGCAAAATCATTTATTGTCCTGTAATTAGCTGTTTGAGTTGTTTATGTGAGTGTGACAGGGGAAGGAACCTACAAGTGCTAATGGTGCTGCTTTAATTAGGTCCTTGGTGAGCTTGAAATCTGAGAAATGGCTTTTGGTAATAAGCTTACAATATGACCTGTAAATTATTTTGTTAATTAATGATTTGAGTTCTCTGTTTTGTTTTGTTTTGTTTTGTTTTGTTTTGTTTTGTTTTTTAATTTCACATTTCTGAACAGTTTAAATGTCCAGTGTGTAGGATTTAGTAACATCTAGTGGTGAGGTTGCAGATTGCAACCAACTAAAACTTCTGTGCTCACCTTTTTCTCAGATAACTTAAGAACCAGACATTCAGGAGGTTTAACCTGGGAGCCGAATTATCTGCAGAGGTCTCTTCAACTCCAAAACAAATGGACCCAGTGATTTAAACAGGTAAAAACACTGAATTAATCAGTTTCACATTAAAAATCTGTGTTTTTCAGACACTGTTTGGTTCATAGAGGAGAAGCTGCTAAACACAGTGGCCTCTGCAAAAATGTGAATGGTTTGTCCATTTTGGGCTTCTGTAGAAACTACGTGGTAGACTCCCTAGGAGAGGACCTGCTCTGTATATAGATATATATAGTGATGAATATTATATTTAATATAATATTCATTTCTGCAAATTGCCTATATGCCCTGAAATCCTACACATCGAACTTTTATGTAACCGATTGAAGATCAGTTTTACAGTCTCTCATATCCTTCATATAGATTGCAGGAAGTAGATTTAGGGCTTACTTTTTTGTAAGGCTGGTGTTTGCACGGTGTACTGTACAAGGTTTCACTTGACTGTTTCTAATTTCTTTTTTAACATCAAGTGCATTTTGACTGTTCATAATTACAATGTGACAAGAGCGATAATTCAAAATATCTCCATCAAAGATATTATGACACTATCACACACTGCATAGCCAAGTTTTTTGGGGGGGTTATTTTGCCTTTATTTGACAGTGGATAGTCAAGAGGTGCACCCCCATAGCCAGAAAAAAATTTACATTTCTGCAAACAAATTTACATTTGTACATTAATCTGTAGCGGATATGTTTACACTTTACGCTTCATAACAATGCTGTGGTTAAGTTTAGGCACAAAATCCAAATGGTCATGGTTAGGAAAAGATCTTTTTGGATTAAAACGTCTTCATTTTGTGGCACAAAAGCTGCTGGAAAAGCAAGGGCAGGTTGGTGAAAAACATTTGGTTTCGATGTCTTAAATGCTGCAGGGAAGCACCAGGATGTGTCAGTAAAAAACCACCCAGGTTTGGTGGCTAAAAGACAGATAGAAACATAGAAACGGGTCACCAAAAACAACCGTGTGTTTGTTAGTCTGGAACAGTGATCAATGGTCTGCAGCCTTACAGCCGTTTCCCCAAGATATCCCGCAATTCGCGTTGAACTGCCTCCCGATGTCAAAACTGTCTCAAATACTACATTACTTTAGAAATGCTGATATGTCATGCATGGATCGTACAAACGTAATGGATTGGTGGTTTGCATAAGAGGCTGCAGGCATGTTTTAATCACAGTGGTATGAATCTTAAACACCACCAGACGCCTCTAAATAGAATTTGGACTTAATATTTATTCTTTTTAATTTTTTTTTTTAATTTAGGATATCTCTAATTACATTGTGACTAGTAAGAATGGATCATTACGTTGCATGGTAATTCAAAACTGAATTGTAGATATGTTTAATTAGATTCTCAATGGTTCATTCTTACTCGTCAAAATGTAATTAGAAAGTCACAGTGCGCGAAGCTTCAGTGTGAACACCCTCAGTCTTGTATGTTAAATCTTCTCGCCTTAGATTCTGGACAGACTTTTTCTGAAGCATTAGGGAAGTGTTTGCTAATTTCCTATTCCTTTATTCCAACTTTTCCCAGACGCTCACAGCTGGGAAGCTTGTAGTGCAAAGATAGATTTCTCAGCTCTTTGTGAATTAGATTAAATCTCTCGACTTTCAGGAGGGCTTCACAGTGTGTCGCTTCAACAACAGTTTTCATGTTGCAGTAGCTGCATGCTCTGTATCCCATACCATGACAAAATTTTGAGTAAAGTAAAGGGATTACATGCATTAAGTTTAAATATTCAACCACCTCATTTGAGGTTCTTAATTTTCTCTGCTTAGTGATGCTCTGTCTGATGAATTATTTTACATTACATTTGACACATAAAACAGGCTGGGGATTAATTTGCTTTCAAATTATTGAAATTGTCGTCACTTTAGTTTCTGCTTCTCTGCAGCTCCCTTGCAGATATTTAGGCGCCGTACTGGGGGCAAGTCGTTTTTATCAATAAACCTTCATAATAAATTATTCACCAAACATTATTCACTGCCTCGTAGCTAAAGGGTTTAATCGAAAGAAGCACCCCTGTTGCTCCTGCTTGTTCTTTTCAAATGTATTTGCCATTTAAATATTGTGATTTTTCTGCAAGAAAAGAGAGCTTTCAGTATCGACTGTTCTCAGGCCCACACATCAACATTTTATCACATTTTTGCCCAGGAAATTATGTGCCTAATTATGATTTTACTCTCTTGTCAATGTGAAAATAGGGTTCAGTAATAGTCTCCTTGTGATTACATCTGAAATGCTATTACTAATGATATTAGGAGCAGCGACAGAGAGAGTTGCAAAGATGGTACTTCAGTGTATTTTGAGGAAATCAATTTTAACAGTGTGATCGATTCGTAAGTCAGTTTGTAGTCCTTAAAAAGTCAGGGAGTACACAAAGACTGACCTTCACTCTGGCTGCTGTTACAAAAGCAGCACGGACCTGCCAGGACTAATCCTACCTTTGAGGCGACCTGATGATGCACGTTCTCCACAATAATTAGATAGAACTGCGTATTGTGCGCTATAGCCGGTAAACAAAGTGCATTGCAAAATCAATAACAAGCAAAGAGAGGCAGTACATTTCTGATGAAATCAATGGTTCATTCAGCTCAGTATGCAGGACATTTACTCAAGGATATTTTGAGGCTGTCTACTTGGCATCTGCTTTGGTCATGTTCTGTGGCATTTTTCATGTCTTTGTCTTTTTAAGTCAAAGCAGAAGGATGAAGGACATTTAAGATACAACTCTTGTAAAAGTCTCATGAAAAAAAAAATACTCATTTAAATTTCTCCAACTGTCACAATGTCCACCTCAGTTGTGTAGATTCTTTTCTTCTCTCTCTTCACACAATTTACCAGACCACTCTGGTGTTATTTTTTACCTGTCAAACAGATGCCTTTGACTTTCCTTTTATTCCAGATTCTGCCCTCCTGTCTGCTTCACAATCCAGTGATGGTCTAAGTATTCAGATCCGTTACTTAAAGGAATACTTCATGCACAAAATGGCCATGTGCATTATTAGTATAGTTTTGAAGTTTTAAAGAGCTCTGCAGGACATTCAGTTTGACAGCACCATTCACGTCTTACAGTAAACAAGCTAATGGTGCTAATGCGCAACATGTTTTGCAGACCCTAGATAAAAGCCAGAGACTGTATCATATTAACTTGATGTGAGCTGTAAATTCACCACTTCTTCACCTTACGGTGCAATCTCTCCCTCCCTCCATGCCACTGCCTGCATGTCTGCAGCGGCAAAATCTGGGGACCAAAACAGCCCGAGAAGTACACTGCACAGAAAAAACGAGTGCTTGACTTGAAGCAATCTCAGTCCATGTGCTTTTGTTGGCAATATGTGAGGAGTTGGGATGAGAGTTGTTGCACAAAGACATTTTCACCAATACATGTGTGATAAGTACTGAGCATGTGACTAAAAGCTGAATTATACTGCACAAGTTGTTTACGAGTTTGTAAATGGACGTTTTGATGTAGTTTTGCTGTTGTTAAATGTAATCCCCAGACAATCAATAAATCAATATGTTTGCCATTTTCTGAGGAGGCACATGAGAAAGTAAAATTCAAATTCAAGGTAACACAAATTCAGGATAACACGGCATGACCAATTGATTTACAAATGGTCATTTTTAGGGTGAAGTGATCCTTTAAGTCCAGTGCTTGAGTAATTACCCTTAGTTTCATTTCACCACTTCTGCAACCACCTGCACCTCATTGCCTCATCAGCCCTGCAGCACATATACCAGCCCCTTCTCTCCAGTCAGATGTCAGATTGTTGTAGCTTGTTGCCATGTTGCTTTGCTGTAAAACCACCCGTGCCCACCTGCCTGCCTGTAAGTTTATTTGTATCTTCAACTGTTCATAAAATCATTGAACTGTCTCTATCTACCTCTACCATCAACAACTGGAACATGTTCCAGAAAAGACTGAATCACTTTTCTAAATGTATTGGAAAGATTAATGTGACTTGTGTCATTACTGAGTCATTTAGACAAATACTGAGTAATTTTCTTTTTATTGTTATATTGATTGAGCAGTGATTGACTTTTAGCCACGCTAGCGGCATGGCTCTTGGGATTGCAATGTCAGTTGGCTGGTGGGTTGGTACACAGTTTTCATCCAGACTGAATTATCCCAACATCTCTATGTACAGACAATCATGCTGCTAAGATGATGAATCCTCATCACTTTGGTGATCTCCTGACATTTCTCCTAGTGCCATGAGGTTGAAAATTGGATTTGGTGAATGCTGTAGGATGGATTGCCAAATTTTGATTTGTCAAATGCATGGTTTAGGACCAAATACCTGCAAAATCATGACATTCCCATCAGTATCAGTTTTACTTTTTAATCTAGCGCTAATTAGTGTGTTGGTATGATATGACTAATGCAGCAGTTTCACCGCCACCTCCAGTTTTTTTCTGTTCTATATCCTTTCTGGATTACATTGCAGGAGAATAGTGTCCATCAACAGCACAATGAAAACATTGTCTGCAATTTTAAACTGCTACACGATACTTTATTACTAAACAGTCCCTCCAGGATTTCACCGGTTGTTATTTTTATTGCTGTGGCCTGAAATGCCTGATTTTGCAGGAGCTTTTCGAAAAAAAAAATGTTAAAGTTACAGTTACATAGGATGCACATCATAATGATGCATTTTCAGAGGAACTATTGGCATTAAAATAGGAAAAATATTTATTATTTACTCTATTCTTTGTCATATAAGTTAGAACAAGTCCGGGAAGGTTCAGAAACAGCAAGGTCAACAAGGTTGAAATGGGCTGACCTGAGTGTAAAGACAGTGATCGACAGCAATAGACTAAATTACAGAAAAGAGAGAGACACACTGTGTGTCCCTCATGCCCACCCTAAGGTGAGAGAAATATGTCACAGGGATGAATTTGCAATAGCAAACTTGCATGCATTCACATGTTGCCACTTTTTGCCAACTGACGAGAACAGAAAGTTAGCTGACTGTTAGCTCATGATCAATTTCCCACAAAATCTTGTGCAAGTCTGTAAATCCATTTGAAAGTAATTTACTTTTTTGCAATAGGCCTCTCTCATTTACATGCTCTCTAACAGACACAAACACACACCTTCATACCCAAACACACTTGTCCTCCATGCCAGATTTAGGCCTCCTAAGGCAAACATTGTGGCCGCCAAAGGAAGGGCACATTTTTGGCAACCAATTAACCGACAGAGCAAGCTATAGAGCTGCTGGTCACAGCTGATAAAATAAATGAAACTTATTTTGGATAATACACACTTTCTGACTAATTGTCTTGTTAAAAGAAAGTGTTTTGCGGTAGTAGCAAATAAATGTTTATTGGGTTGAACTGCAGTTTATCAGTTGTTGCATTTTGCAGAGAAACATTGAAATCAATTAGACTTAAAAACTCACCATTTGTGTCAGTAGCAGTTTCTGAAAAGAGTGTTTACTGAACTGTTGAATAGCTGAGAGTCGGTTTTTAGCTCTCTGTCCCTGCCACTCATTCTGATTTACTTCACCAGTTTTGCTGTGTAAGGTCCAGACAGAGTGACCTTTGATTGGGTGTTTTCTCACTTATAAAGTAAAAAACATCTGCAGGTTATTTATGATGTTATTTATGAAGTACTTTTTACAGAGTAGAAAAGCAACACAAAATCACACAAAAGTCTTCTTGTCATACATGAAGTGATGATGTGGACAACCTTCTTATCAGCTCACACTCATCTTTCATGGTTCACATGGTTGCATCTGTGTAATGGATTCAGGCCTGACCTTTTCACATAAAGCTAAACTGTGATGCCAGAAATGCTCCTGGAGCTTTAATAAGCCAAATCCACCATGCACCAAGCAGTTTGCACCTTTAAAGCTTAGACCTGTAAATCAGATTGGTATACATCAAACCCTCAAGTTTTAATGTGCTCCATTTTGTAACCGAGCACTTTCCTCTGATTCTGAAAGAGTAGAATCAATTTTGTCTTTTTTGAAAGGGGCTCTCTTTAATTTTTCATTTGAGGTTGAAAAATTCAGCCTGCGTTTTCTTTGAGACACTGCCTCTGTATTACCTGAAGAAATTATTCCGTATGGGAGTTCAATACGTTTCAGGTTACAACGAACCTGCAAATTGATTTCTCTGGGTGGGTTTGCAGCCTGGAGCACTTTTTTTTTTTTCTCTCTTTGCACTAAGAGGAAAAACAAATATTGTCACACACACTGTTCGACTTCTTTGTTATCACATGAAATGCATTCTTATATTGCTCTATTTGATAATGGAAATAAGCAATAGCCTAAGGCGAACAGGTTATCAAGTCATATTATTCCATCTGGTCATGCAGAAGGCAATAGAGCCAAGGAAAAGGTTGTATTTCCTCCCCTTTAGTTAAACTCGTAGCAATATTTGTTATGACAGCAAAAGACCGCGTATGACGTTAAAGGTCCAGTGTGTAGGGATTAGGAGGATATATTTGCAGAAATGTTATGTAATATTCATAACTATGCTTTCATTAGTGTATAAGTACCTGACACTGAGAAATGGTGTGCTTTTGTTACCTTGGAATCTACATACAATCTACATATCTACATACTAAGAGGGTCCCCCATGTTGTTCTACAGTAGCCCAGAACAGACAAATCATACACTGGCTCGACATACGGCCATTTGTGTTTTTTCACGTTAGCCCGTTATTCTCCGACATTCTCTGCAGATGATTGGTCAGTGGCCTGTGAAAATACGATGCGCTAGGAACCCCCCTGCATCAGTGTTAGGCGTTGAGGCTCAATTTGTGGTCGTTGCATCCATCGTCTTTTTTCAGATAAACTTCCATTTTTACAAGAAATGTACAGTTTGTGCTCATTAAATACACGCAGTAGAATTAAAAATTTACTTAGAATGTAGGTAAAACTAAAAAAAATTTTAAAAAAAAGGTTTACTTTCTAAGTTTATGCAATAAAAGCACATGGTTAAGTTTAGAAAAAAACATGATTTGCCTTAAAATAAGAATGTGTGTTACTAACGTAAGGTAATATGTCACTAGCAGAGTATGTTAAACATGCTAGCACACTGCGTTATTATTAAAACTATTCAAATGACTTTTAGTTTCACACGGGAAACAATCAGTTGGCTCGTGATTGAAAGTCAGAAGTTTGTTGGATCTATCCATCTTCCCTCACATGTGCCCAATATGGTCCTTCTCGCTCTTTATATTATGGCGGTTGCTCTTGATTGATTTGACATATTTGCTTAATTGTAAAATTACGACTTCCAGGTCTGTCACATGATACCATGTGGCCCCAAAAGACCTTTTTCAAACGGTTTACATTGTAAAAGAGACATCTATAAATCAATGGGTACATTTTTTTAAGCATCACAATCCCTGCAGTATGACTTATTTCGCTATCGGGATTTGATACTTTAAGTCTGATAACATTTTGAAGGTCTAGAAGAGCTACATGATTAAATCCTTTTATCCCCATTTAAGTTAGTGAAGGATTAAACTAGAAGTTAGCTGCTTGGTCAGTGAAAGTCTTGAGTACATCTGCTCTATGGGCCCAACGATGTAGATGCACAATCCAGGTAATTTTGCGCACTGAAATCAAACTTTTTTGGCTTCACGAAACTGGGCCCCAGTTCTCTTTATAACTACATGCATGGCCCTTTAATAGACAGAAATAGAGATGCAAGCAATAATAGGTTCTCTCAGAATTTCTGAATGGTCACACAAGAAAATGTGGTCTATGGGATGCAGTAATGAGTTTTTTTACCAAACAGCATCATCATGGTAAAAAGGCGGCAATGATGTCGAGACGTGTTGAGGAGATCCAGTGATTGTAACTCCATGTTCCCATTCTCCAAACACCCACACCCCCCATTGTTTACAGACCTGTGAAATCTCTAACATGCTAAAACTGAGGTTTCAGCTCATTACCTCTGTTACACTTCACTGGTAAGCTTTTTGACACTTTAATCAAATGGCAAAGGCATAATTGGATTCAAATGAGATTTTAACCTATTAGAATAAATTTCTGTGTGCTGGAAGATGCTAAAATTTTAATGCTTAGTTCTTTTCATATTAAATGCTAATGAGGAATTGGCAGGTCAAAGCGGAGCCAATTCACAGCTCTTTAATTATCTGACACAGAGATTAAAGGTTGTGACTGCTATTACTCTCAGCAAAAATGTTTTCTTTGCATCTGTGAGTTTTTAAAAAGTTGTTTAAAGACGGACTACTCCCACCTGGTTTTGAAGATTAGAAGCCCACTTCAGCACGGGGCATCAAAATTCATCTAGTGTGATTCAGTTATTTAAGGGAGACGAAACAAAACAAACATGCACAGACATTTTTGGCATTCTTTGAACTTGGATAACCCCCGCCTGCTTTGCTTCACAACATTTTCTTCATGAGAAGTGCAACATCAAAAACCTACATTTAAAGCGCTCTGCCTCTTCTCCCTGGTGAAACAAACAAGGGGCAAAAAGGTGTTATTCTAATGAGCTGTCTGTTTTTAGTGAGGCGCTCCAGTCAGAGATAAAGATGATGCTTTTATATAATGTTAAATACTGAAGAACTTCAAATGTGTATGCAAGTTTTATCTAGAAGACAGAATTAACCAGTACTGTTACTTTAGACTAAAGATCAACAAAAGGAAAACTGACCTCTCTGATCTCGACATAATTAAAGCAGCACAACATGATTTTTTGACCACTTGGTGGCAGCAGAACAAGCTGTAAACACAATATTGATATATTGGTCTGAATATAAAATGACTCCCCATTTTCAGACAGCACTTTTTTGGAAAAATGACTTTTTAAAGCTATAACACATTCACAAGGAGAATGTATTATATCAAGGAGAAGGGAGTTGTAATGCCTGAAGTCTTTTCTCTGGAGAAAGTGAAACATGAAATAACGACTAAAGCAAAATTCCACATTTGTCTATCAAACACATAATTTTCCTGTCAGGCTCTCAAAGCAGACAGAATTATTTTTTCAGTTAGCGTTCGTCTTTTTTGTCTGATGAACTCCTCGTCATCTGTGATCGTGGTAATTCTTGGCTGCTTGATAGATGATTCAGTCCACCATCTGTTTCTGCAGTAAAGACGTCTTCAGAGGCTTTGGGCTAGTTTTCAGTTGTCATGAATTTATTCTCTCTGTGGCAGCAAAACACAACACACAAGCCTTCAGAAACTGCTGTAGATCAAACCAGGCTAATGAAACACCGACTCTAAAGCCCCCTCTGCACTGGACAAATAACCCATTAACATCTGGCTGTTGTATTCGATGGGAAAGGTTACAATAAGCGTTCACTTCCAGGTATTTATCAGCTCCGAATGGCAGTGATGGAAACCTGAGACTCAGCAGATGCACTGATTTTAGCCCCTTTCCTTGCAATGTGCAATGGCGGGTTGTCACAAAACACTGTCCATCTCTGTCCAAGCCATACTCGATCATTGCTCAAAATATAGTCTGCGCAGAGTTTGAGAGATATACTAAGTAAGCAATATAAAAAAAGAAGAAGCCACCGTAACATTTTCACTGGCATCCATGCTGCTTTCTGGCATGTACGAGACATTGAATGTAACACATCAGGACAAAAACTGGGGCTGGAAAAACATTTTCACCAAACTTCAGATGAGTGGTATATTGTCACTTTTCTCACTCCTAAGAAAGAAATATCTGGCTGTTTAGATATTGACTATGTTTACCAGCTACTCGCTAATTTGTCTCTCTGCTCTTTGTTGCTGTGTGCTGTGGATTTATCAGAGCATTTTCACTAAAAGCAGCGTATTGCTACAGGATAAATGGGAGTGCTAATTGTAAACACAGAACAATAAAGTTGTGGGCAATAAAACTGAAACAATGAGCAGAAAGACACTAAAGCTAGCCATAGATCTGAGGGGATCTGCCAGCCCTGTCACCAAAAAAAAAAAGTTGGCATTGTCAGTTTTTGAAAACCACAAATATGTAACAGTTGCAAGTTTTATATCATATCAACCTTTCTAAAGAGTCATAAATCTTATTATAATATATTAGCTGACTTTGTTATCGGTTGGTCGAGGGGATGGTGGGTGGTGTGACATCAAGGCGAGACGGCTATTTGAGACCAACAAACCTGATTGTATTTTAGTGAGACAACAGCAGTATTTTCAGTCGTGATTGTGTCACCGAAACCATATTTGAAAACATTTTTTTTCCCTGACCAAAACCAAGTTATTTTTGTGCCTAAACATAATCGCACCATAATCACAGTGTTGCTGAGATGTAAAATTTCAGCCTATCTGCACCGTACAAATGTTCATTACTATAAGCGATTCCTTTTCACATCAAGCATGGTCATCGCATCCATTGTTAATATAAATATATTGATGAGTGCAGCTTTGAATGTCGAGTGTCACTTTCATGTCCATTTTTTAAGGAGCCCTTTAAAATACATACCCATGTCTTATCAAACCAAAATGCCACTTTTAACATGAATTTTCTGAAATCTTTTCCACTTTGTACATGAACTTGAAAGAGGAAATCTTGATGACAGTGTGGAAAAGCGTTCAGCTCTCACAGCAGGGTTGAACACCTGACAAATGGTCTTCGGTGAGGACATTTTATGACAGTCAACTATATATTTAATATCTATACATCATGAGCAATGGCAGGGAATGGAAAAGTGCATGTTTCATGCAGTTGTAGTGACACACTGGATGAGGTGTGAGTAGCGGGGGGTAGCTGGATGGCACAGCCCATTACTCAGGAGGAAGTGGACAGTAAATAAAAGGGTGTGGTGGCACCCGCTGAGCGTCCCCTGCTGAGTCTCGTCTTTCACATTTTCAGTCCACCCTGAGTGTTGTGATGCAAAGCTCAACACAGACGTAACAAAGAAAGATGTGATGTTTATTTTTGAAGCTCCTGCAGAGACTGCTCATAGCGATGACAATAGGAGTTTTAGAGAAGATCGGGAGAAAAAAAAGGTGAGGGAAAAGCGCAGGAGCTCAACTTGCTGGTGTTGATCCTGGTACATCTTCTTCAAACACCAAAGTCCCCTTACTCCAGCACAAGCATATGCATTGTGCATCATGTATACTCACACAAACACACACTCGTACACACACACCTTCACGCTTCAGCCCTCATAGACTGGTTGCCTCCCCTCCAATACCATCCCCACATCTCACAGATTATTATTCACTCTTGGCTTCTCGGCAGGCCCTTTGTTTCCAAGGCAACAAGACTTAGTGGATGTATTGGGTTTGCTGTAGTCTAGACAATCAGCATTTTTAAGGTTTCATAGCTTGATGGCAAAAAGTTGAACTGAGACAGACACATTTTTCAATGTGCTGAACAAGAAAGCACATGGCTTTTTAATGATTGCTATTGATTATACTTAACTCAGCACAGTATTGATAGATATGCGTTGTCACGCTTGTTCTCTGATCACAGGGGCTCTGCTGGCATCTCGGGTCACAGAAATTTGCATGTGCGTGCTCAGACCATCACAGCAAACCTTTTCGAGACTATATGAAAAGACTTGAGATGTAGCCTGATTATTGAACTCGCTACTGTGACACTGACATGTCAACAGCATCCTGACAACATTTTCATTTGCAAAACTTTTTGCCCTTAACCCTTTGAAACCTACGCAAATTGGCTTGATTTCTTTCAAAAACATGGGGAAAAGGCAATGAACAATGAAAGAAGACATGACCAAATATTTTCAAGAAATAAGTTAAATGTGCAAGAAAACTACCTGAAAATACTGTGTTTTTTTTAAAGGGTATGACCTGAAAAAAGTGCTTAAAAATGTATAATCATTCTATAACCATTTTAAATATATAATTATGATTATTATTAAGCTTTTTAATTTTTCTCTAGACATTTTCCGCTAGTTTTTTGAAAATCATTTCCTAAATCTGCTAAAACTTCACTCATACTGTACCTGCATCATCTGTTATTTGGATTTTATCTGCATGTTTAACTGTGTATATGTTTAACCTGTACATATTTCACTGTATTATATGACTTTTTTTTAACTCAGTGTTCTGTGTTTTTAACAATTGAATATATTGTATTCTTCATGTTGTATTCTTTTTATTATTGTAGGATGCCAATTAACATCAGATAGAGTGACACCCAATTAAAACTGGATTTTCTGCTAACACAGATTCATTTACATTTGTTTGAATGTGACTTACTGTAATGTACATTGTCCCTTTGGAATATGCTACATACCTGACCCTAACCAAATTTACAATCTTGTCATATAATGTGCTTGTAAATCTAGTCAATTGGAAGGTGGACAAAACAGAAACAGCTGTAAAACATTCAGCTTTTTTATCATTTAAAATGCTGGACTGTGCTTGTGAACTGTGAATAGTCTATACCATACATTTCCCCCTGTCCCTGTGAGCGGCAAAACCTCAACATGAGGCCCTATATAACCAAAGACAGTTCTGCCCAACACTGAGGAACTGTTCTGTGGATTTTTCCCTTCAGCTGGTTCATTTCTGAATATGAGGATACCTGCATGAGAATGACTGTCAGCCTCACCTGTTTTATTCAGGTCAGAATTTGAAATATGGAAGGGAAAGTAAAGAAGATTTCTTGGCCATGGCATGTTTGGTAATGTATCAGCTACAGGGCATCAAGCTCTCACTTCCAACTCATCAAATACTGCAGCTTTGGTCAGTGGCCCGACACTTTAGACTATGACACTCATAGTTCCCCTCTAGCCTCAGTTTTGGTTGTGTCCGTTTCATTACATACATGCATCGGCTGTTGGCTGTTTCTTTTTACTATTGCACATTTGCAGCCCATTCTCACTCCAAACTTGTGAAATACCATCGCTGTCACAGTGCTTTCATGGTTAAATCCTGATGCCAAAAGGCACCGTTAGTGTGCGCCTGATACACCGCTGGACAGCATCAGTTGAGAATGTGGACCAAAGCGGTCACATTGTTATTATACACTGCTGGATGGCAGGACGGCAGGACGGCACCTGCATATCAGACTGATATATGGACAGGCGGTGTCACTTGAGAATATGGCGAGACGATACCTGTCATGTGCACATGATACGCCACAGAATGCCATTGTTTTGAAAGACTGCCTGTAACCACAACGTAATTAAGGAGCACAAGGGCACCGATAGGATGGGTAGGACAGATGGTGGATGGGAGCAACAAAGCCCAGACTTTCACGTAGGAGCCCATTGTTTGATGCCAGTCTGAAAGTTTTTTCCCACATCTTACCATGCGCCTTCTTCCCTAAACCTACCAGTTTGTGCCAGCATGCACTTCTGTTGATGTTTCGGCGTTGGTTGCCATATGCTCATGTTGTCTAAACATAACCATGTGCCACGTTATCCCACCATGTGCATTTATTGACATCACACCAGCGGCATCCTGAAACGTAAAGAGCAGACACAGATGGATATCCTAAACGTAATATGTAGATGTGGAAGTCCACTGAAAAGCGGCAACATGTGACGAGTTGGAATGAGAATGTGTTGATATATGCTTGGTGAGAAAAATGGAGTTTGGTTGTTTTTTTCTCTCAATTCATTAAGTGTAGCAGTCTTCTATAGTTGGAGTCCAAGATCAGTGTACCAAGCTGACAATAATGGTTAAAACTTTTATGTGAATGTCGGGGCTAAGATGTTTATTTCAGGTGGCTCACATACCACCTTGTTGACAGAGGCTGCCAACACACCCTATATACGTATTACTGGGCTGACGTGTTACACGACCATCAACACCTCTGTAAGTTAAAGCAGAGTGGCGTTACGACTCAATCTTGAAGGCCACACACCACCTGCTCTCTTACAAGGCAGGTCACCTCTGCACCTGTGGGGGAGGTGTTTGTGATTACTGACACAGTCCCTACAGTGTGCCTGCAAAAGTTAATTTCCCTTCTGCTCTGCATCTGAAGTGTAGCATTCCCACTGGGTAAAAAAAAGTTACAAGAATTTAGCCTCACAATACAAAACGTGCCATTTATTACTATTTCAGTGAACTTATGCCCCTAGATGCACCATTTCAGTAACTTCCTCAATGTACAGTAAGCATACAAAACAATCAGTGGCTGTGGGAGACAAGGCCGTAGGTGGAGGTACATGACACTACTTTGGCAGGGGAAAAAAGAGAGGTCATCACCTGCAGTTTTCTTTTAGCAGCAACACATCACCGGCCTCAGCAGGGAGAGGGAAGACCAGCAGTGGGGGATCTGATATGAGGACAGCAGGACTGGGCATGGGAGACCTAGTACCACACTCGCAGTAATGACATCGCCGCAGGAGAGCAATGTAAATGCTTCCAGTGTTGCTGTCACCTCAACGTGGATAAGAGCCAGAGGCATGTGATGCATGGCCTTTAGGCTTTGAGCCAAGATGTTGGAGCTGATGTCCATTGTGGAGTGCTGAAGAAAAGTCTGTTTAGAGTGGTGAGGCCCCTGGACCTTACACAGTTTATCCTGAGGATTTGCATGCACATCTTAGCATTCATGCACCCAAAGGACAAAGTCTATAGTGAGTGAAAACTGAAACACAGTAACAACACATCACCTTTTGCATTTGGCATTTCCAGGAAAACTTATAGTTTACCATCACCATCTCAGGGTGCTTAAAGTCAGAACTGATAAAACAATTAAATGCCTATAAGAAATTTGAGAAAGAAATCAAGCCTCTTTCAGAGAATGGGAGAGAGGTGATAAAACATTGTTACCGAGGTCGGTGTGGTAAGACATTCTTGATGAATTGAAGTCTTAAGGGTCCATATTTAACAGAAAAAGAAATCTATAAAATACATCTGTTTACAAACTTACACACAACTCATACAGTAAGTCTCATTTATTCAGTTATATGCTCAGTACTTCCCAACAGACCACCTTTTCTGAAGGGGAGCTGAACTAAAAGTGAAACTTATCAATGCTCTCTTCAAAGCCAAAATCCATTGACAAAAAAAAGTAATTTTACCTCACTGAACACTGGAGCTGCTTGTCTACCACTACCTCAATCTGTACTTTGTTTTTGTTATTGTTTGACTTTGCTGAATGCAAACTAACCCTTTAAAACACCAAAGTCACACAGTGAATCGAACTACGGATCAAGGCAGCAGTAGACCAGCAGCTTTGGGTTTTAGCAGTGTAAATGTATTGTTTTGCCAGTACAGTCTGGCTTTGAAGAGAGCATTGATAAATGTCACTGACTCTCCTTCATAAAGGGCTGTCTGTTGGGGAAGTACTAAGCATACGACTGGATAAATGAGACTGGAATTATACTGCATGAGTTTGAAATCATGTTTTGATATTGTTTTGATGCTTTTAAATGTGAACCCCCTTTACTGCAGTTCAACATTTTTTTCATTCACCGAGGCATTAAGAATTCTTCACAAATTCAGCATAATGGGGTGAGTAATTGATATGCATTCCCTTAAAAGTCTCTCGTCATGTCTGAATTTTAGGCCTTGGAAATGCCACACATTTTAGCAGGTGCTATATTTGCATACTAGCTGACATCCCTGTTTGGTTATCTGACTTTTTATCTACTAAATTACGCCTTAAAATCAGATATGCACCATTCAGAAAATGATATCTGTTGTAAACAGTTTGTAAGTATAACAGCAAAACTTTTGGAGACTACTGAAACTCTTACCCAGAGATCTTTGAATACAAAGCAATGAGACTTTTGAGAGTATATATTTCAAACTGGCATTAATAAATCAAGGTTAAATAATTATGGCAATAGTGTGCAGCATATGGTTATAATATCTTTTAATGAAACCTGAATTTATGAAATTACAAATATAAATTATGCATATTAGATGTAAGAGGTCAAACTCTTTGCTTGCATACTAATTTGGAGCAAAAAGGCAGCAGAAGATTTAGCAGACTGACAGGGTCCTGCAGGCCCAGCCTTCCTTTTGACCTGCCAGCAAAAACAAGCAAGATGAAGATGGAAAGGCTAACCTTAAGAGACATCACAAGCATTCATTATCATGCTGTCTTTGGCATTCTCCGGGATACGTGATATTTAACAAAGGGTCCTTTCTTTGCCCCACTTTTAATTAGCACAGAGGAAAATGACCTTTTGAATTGTCAAAGCCTGTGTCACCTCCGAGAAATTACATCTGTTTTTTGGCATCATATATAATGCATTGCAGCATTTAGATAAATATCTATAAATGTATATATAAATAAATAACTTCAAGTAGTGCGGTGATTACTTAATCATAGAAAACAAAACGTTTTTCACAGCTCTAATATTATCACAATTTTTGAGACATTTTCACACATTTGGGCAGATATACTGAAACTGAAAGATAATTTAAAGATAACAGGTACAGGTGCATGCTCGAGTGGAGTTTTAACTCTACTGAGTTAACAAAAATAAATTAGGACCTAATATACTGTGTAAAAATTAATGCCTAAAAAATTGAGGTAACAGTTTTTAGTCAGTTTTTTTATGATTATTTTTTGGGGCCTTTATTGCCTTTAAACAACAGGACAGTTTGAGCGTGAAAGGGGGAGAGAGAAAGAGGACGACATGCAGCAAAGTAGTAGTAGTATATAAATGGGCAGGTGAAGGAATAGAAAAGAGCGGCAGAGTGACTGTAATTTGAAATTAAATAAATCATGTAAAATAATATGATTTAATAAAGAATATTGACCATGATTTCTTGTAAGTCTTTTTGATTATTTTGAATGTGAAAACAATGTAAATAAATGGTTACTCGTATATATCAAACATTTTTACTTTATAGTTATGTCTCCAAACTGAGAGAAGATAGGGTGGGTTTTTATAGTGTATGCTGTGACCATAGACTGTAAATAAATGTATATACAGTCTCTGGCTGTGACACATTCAGTGCACAGAGCTGGGTGTGGTTAAGGATGTTAGCTCCTCCTTAAAGGAGCAGCCCATCAGTGCACACCTGCAGGTGATTACCTTGACTGCTTCTGCTGCTGCTCACTCAGTTGGTGAAACAGCACATGACTGAGGAGCACACCAAGAGGGATTTAACCAGATAATGCAAAATTATGTTTTGGAGAATCTCACTGATGATACTAGCAGTTGTTTGTGAAGATTAGAGACTGTTTTATTGATGATAACCTGCACTGCTTTCCCAGAAATGTGCTAATGTGTTAAACACCTCTGAATGTGTCAGAAGTTGAGGATATACCTGATCTACCTGACCTGTTGTGACAGTGAACCAGAAGGACCAACAACACCCAGTCTGCAGGTGCTGCTGGAGTAAGTCATGATGTCTGAACACCAACCTGCAGAGGAAGAGGAAACTGCTGGACTTGCTCAGCAGCAACAAACATGGCAGAAGATGTGGGAAATGAAGGCTCAGGACTTATTTTCCTAAAATAACAGGAGGAGAGGCCAAAGCATGGCTACCTGAGACAGTTTGCTACTGGTCAGAAGAGCTTCACTCACTGCTGTCTTCATACTTAGAGGCCCAGAAAGCCAACCAAGATGTACCACCTAAAAAGGTAAAGTTTTGTTTCTGCTTAAAGTAAATTTGCACTGCAGTAAATGTCTTGAATGAGTGCTGCAACTGCCTACAGTTTTATTCATGTTATGTTTCGGCATGTTTATTCAAGTTAAGTCATTTTAATCTAATGCAACAGCTGTAAGTCAGCAATGTTAGCTTGCTAACTTAGCATTAGCTAACTAGCTAATTAACTTAACGTTAGCTACTGTAGCTAACATTATGTGGTGAATTCAGCATGTGCTGAGCACAATTAATGTTTTTGTAACATTATACATTTACTGTACACGTTAGCTCGGTGAATAGGTTGGTTTTCGTCTTCTACTACTCTTTATTTTTGCTGGTGGGTGGCCACCAAGCAGGGCCGGCTCTGGTACAGGCATATAGGCGGTCCTCTAGAGCGCCACATGCTGGAGGGGCGCTGCTGGTCTAGCTCATAAAAAAAATCCCTGATAATAATTGCACAAATAAAGAAAGAAATAATAATCTCAGCGCCATAGTTAATTACTGCTGCTGGCTGCTTAGTTCTGCTCTTTCTACCTGCTAAGTAAGTTAGAAATTGTGCTGAAATTAGCTGATCAATATGGACAAATAATTACTCATATTGTTGGGCATGAGTTACTGTTTAATTGTGGTGCATCCTGTTTTATTTTAGTAATGAATAATCACAACTAAGAAATAATTGATGCACTGCAGCAGGTGTTTGTCCTACACTCTGCTGCAGGTACATGTTTTTGCCTGTGCAGTAATCGGCTAATGTACTTTATAACTGTCCAGATGCACTCTGGTGACTTTTGCAGAAGCTCCTAGTAGCTGATAATCTGCCATCTATCTCTCTGAAGCATGTAAATTTAGCCAATGTCATCATTATTATTGTTGTTGTTGTGATTACTGAAGTGGTTGTGCTCTTCGGGTGCACTGTTTTTACCCTCTTTGGTTGCGCTCGACCTGACAAAACTTTTTGGGTATGCACGAATAAATGCAACTGATAAACAACATAACATTTTCATATAGAAAGCATTTTGATCTTTTACAAATAATCTTTTTAGTAATGCCAAAAATTGTAATTCACACCTATATCTTGCCCCAGTGAAATGAATTGTGCACCAGCTATTGAGCCTTTCGGCAAAGTGCAGACCAGATTTTGCTGCGTATGTGTTGTACCTGAATGATTGTATGCAATATGATGCTGTGACTTCTTGTCTTTTTAACCTTCTTGTCAGCAACTAGCTTAAAGGTGCACTAGTGTCCCCCTCTATCAAAATGGTGTTGAATTTTTGCTGCAGCCTTTTGGCAACTTGGCTTTTTTTTCAAATTCTGATGCACTACTGAGAGAGCAAACTCGGCACAGAGGTAAGAGCAGATTTTAGTTGAGGAATTGTAGAGCATCAACCAAGCTCATGACCACAGGAGACAGAGGCCCACAGGAGAATGTTTTCTTTTCTCAGTTTCTCGTGATAAATATTTTCTTGCAGTAACAGAAATGGGCTGTGAGAAATAATCCCCAAAACTAATTGAAAAGGGATATCATAACCAGCATTTTTTTATGCTCATGCCAGTCTTCAAAAATAATAATTCTGAAACATTTCCAACACAATCAAAGTACTAAAATGTCAAAAAGTAGTGAGAGTAATGGTCACTCTTTGAGAGCAGTGACAGAACATGTTTTTGCTCTTTATTTTCTCTATTTGGTGAGAAGCCAAGGAGACATCCAGCTGTTTCGGCTACATACACGCACGCCTATATGCATGTGCGTGTGCACATACATGCATCGTCTCCCATAGAAATAATTATTTTCCCTCCTGGCTCACCTCTCGCAGCCAACCTCCAGCACTGAATCAGTGTCAGAGCAGCAGAGGAAAAAGGCTCCGAGCTGTCTCCCTCTCGTGCTCTCTTGGGCATTAACCGGAGTGTGAGTTGTGTCTGATGGACAAGGCAGAAAAGGAGGTAGAGAAAATCCCCTGTTTACTTAAATAGCAGCAAGAGCCTGCGAGCAGGATGGATGAGGAATGGACACAGTGTTGAGGAAGTCAGCAAGCCAACAAACATGCCCGCTCATCCAGACACATTTCCTTTTCACGTTAGCCCTTAAGCTCACGGCTACTTACCTGAAGACTTTTCACTGCAGTTTGTCTGGACAACGAGGGGGAATGGGAGGAAGTAAAGGGTAAATAAGGTACAGGGAGGATAAAGATTAATAATGATCAGGTGCTTTTGTACGTGGTGGAAGAAGAGTACGAATATTACTATGTAAAAATTAAGGCAGCAATCATAGTATATATCTGTAATTAATATTAATAAAAATCTTCTATGCTATGACAGGCAACCCTACACCACTGTCAAAAATAATTATTGGCAAATGTTATCATAATTCTAAATAAACTTTAAAAATTGTCATTATTACCACGACTATTTGGGGTATAGCCTACTGCAGTGCTGTGTGTGGTTTGGTTGTTCTTAGTAAAAATGGTATTTTGCAAGTATATTTGTCACACAGCCAAAATGTAGTCTTAAGTTTCAGTCATTTTTGTTGTTATGCATTTTTCATGAATGTGTTCAGTAGTCGCTTTCATTTATTGTATTTTCGTATAGTATACTATATAGATTTACCTGCTTGTGATGAATAATATCAAAAGGAAATGTGTGTGTGTGTGTCCCTGACTGTTGACTTCATGGCCTTGGGAAGAAATATCTAAGTACTTAATTAAGTCCTACATTTGTCCTGCATATGTAAAAATTCAGGAAGACTATGAGCTTAAGTGTATTTAATTATAAAAAGTAAAAATACATGTACTGCAGCATGCACAGGTAAAAGTACCTTAATTGCAGTATGCATGTGCATCACTGTGTTAATAGCATTTTTAGGACTGTGATATTTAGGAGTTCTGATAACATTATTATTATTTTTTTTTAACATAACCAACCTTGTTAAAGAATTGTGACCAGACACATACTGTGCAGGACATTTGGCGTGTAGAAAAACTTGGTCAGTACGCTGGTGGACTGAATAATTGTGCTTATTTTTCACCACTGATCCACTGTTGGTTATCTTATATGATTATTTGTTCACTTAAACAATTCCTGTTTCTGTTAGAACTATATAGTCATCAGTCACATGAAAGCGCTGTCGTCCATCTCTGTGGCTTTTGTCAGCTGTCTATGAGCTGTCATCTGTTTGTGGCATAGTCACTGTGATGCATCTTCTGCTGTGCAGAAGATTGTAGGTCAAAATAGCCTGATAAGTGTGTAGATTTTTATACTGCAAAATGCGACCAGTTGCACTCGGACATCCTGTTTTTTTAAATTGGTATCTGCATTTGACGTACTATGTTTTTGGACATGCAAATCTTTTTCTAGCATACCAAATATTTGGGTAGCATGGTAGTATAACGCATAATCTGTCTCCTAAAACTTTGCAGGTGTTTAATTTGTTATTGCACTCAAACCTAGCTCCATAAATGTTTTCTGACTTTACATCTGCTATGTTGCTCTAGATCCCCTACAAAACGGCATGGTAATGGCATCTTACATGAAGAATTGCTGTCAAACCTAATTCAATCTCAAAGCTTCAGCTCTCCCCAAGAATTTTTTTCTATCTCATAAAGCAAAGGACTTTTAAAAAGGGTTTTGACATAATTCTGAGTGGTGCCTTTTCTCTCTACAGAGGGATTGGGGAAGGGACTAATTCCTTGTTTCTCCTGTTTGCACACAAAGGAAACGCAGGGTGCATATACGTCTATAACCATTATCCACGTAAACCCCCGAGCTGCTGTCTTCCCAGCTGTAGGGCTCTTCTCAGATGTTGGAATTACAGAAATGTAGAAGCGCAGTGAGGGATTAGTGAAAATGAATCCACATAGGATTTTCTGTATAAGTACACACAAGGATGAGTTCTTCAGTGCTGCTTGAAATGTAGGTTTTCCCCACTGTGCTCTCGAAAGCATGCCATTTGAAGATGCATGTTTTCTGATTTTATTGTTCACCGTAGACAAAAAGGGAAAAAAAAATGAAGCAGCTGTGATTTCTAGGTATGAATCGAGTAAGAAAAAAGATTTTAAAATGAGCGTGTGCCTGGTAGACCGTCTTTGAGGAATGATCACACTGGTGACTCATGCAGAGGGTGGACAGAGGGCGACTCATCAGGATTTGTCAACATCATGTTTGCTTACGTTTCTCCTTACTGGCTGATGTTAAAGGTTGTGTGTTTGAGGTGTGTTGTTGTTTGTGTAAAAAGTGCAAACTGAGCTCGAATTCAGAGAATAAATCTAATGTAAAACTGCTGCTGTAAGATGCAAGAGCAGCTGAAGTGCTTGTTGATGGCTTTTGTATTTCTCACCATCATCACAACATCCTGTCCACACCTTTCTAAACACACTGCAGTCAGCGTCAGGAATGTGGTGACAGCATTGTTTCTTCATTACCTCAAAGCACTGTCCATTATCTGGGGTTCTGAGCCACCAACGTGGAGATATCGGTGGCCCAAACAGACGAGGCAAAGGATAGGATAAATGCCTGTTCTGCAGTTAAGAGTTTTGAAACAAAACTGTTGTGTATGCATCACATGGCGTGAAGCGCTGAAGTGAATGTTTGGCACTGAAAGTAAATGGGCAGTAGAAAAACAGATCTTGATTTCTGTATTGTTACATTGTTTCTGGGTTTTTTTTTTTACGTTATTTATAATTTGTTAGTTTTCCACCTGCATGTACTGCTGTTGACCTTGGCAACAGCAAAACATATTTTGGACGTATCTTTGCAACCCCAATTCGAAAGATCTGAATTATTCCGTTGACTGAGAAGTTTATCACTTTGACTGTTTCAGATACAGGGCTCACTTTGTGTCAGTTTTAATGGTGGAGCATCTTGCCATCCAGTTAAGCTAAGTACTGTGTCTTGTGGTACTGTCACATTAGAAGTCTGCCTATGCTGTGTTGTTTTGTCTCTCCTGTCTGAATGATGAATTTTGGCATGTATTTCCAGTTTTTTAGAGGGTCCTCTGGCTGGCTACAGGGGACTTAAGGGTCACTGTTGTTCAGATTTTAACTGAAAATTTGCTATTGGACAATAAAATCATTGTGCACATTGTGTTTTTAGAAATGGAGAAGTTAATCCAGCAATGTGCCATTATTTAGGGTCTTCTACACCGCTAACTGTTTGTCATTCCTCTGCTCAGTATTTATTACCAACATCAGAACCGTGTCATTACATCTTTTTCGGGGCTAAGCGGAGAGCAATTTATTGTAGATGAGGCTGAAGTGTACCTTAAGCTGCAACTGTATGTCCAAATGCAAATGTTGCCGCTGTTTGAAATATAGAAAAGATTTCTAAAACATGGGCGCAATATACTGTAAATGGGCACTCTAATATGTATATGTATATATATATATATATATATATATATATATATATATATATATATATATATATATATATATATATATATATATAGTATATATATACAGTATATAATTCTGCAGAAAGAAACAGGACTAAAATGAATTCTTAAGAGTTACGGTTATCTTACAGAAAACATTTTGACACTACCAAAGATTTCTGGGTGAAACTTTTGCTGCAGGATTTATGTGCTGCTTCTGGCATGATGTAAACTGTGATAAGATTTTAATAAGTATAGTGATTTATTTAGATACTGACCTGAAAACCCGCACCGAACACTTTGTGGTGAATATTGTATGCGTACAGTGATTAATGTGACTCTTGTTGTCTTGCCTTGCAGAAGTATAATGTTTTTCTTGCTTCCTACCTCTCTTTTTTAGACTCATTTATACCTGAGAATATGCAGGTAAAATTCTTTGTTTTTGATAGGCAAACAAATAAAAACAAACAAAAAAAGTGAATACCATTAAACTGCTCATTTACTGTAAATTCGACTGGAAACCAAACCAAGAAAAGTAGACTGTGTCTCCTAGCATTATATAATTTGATCATTAAACACTGCACTGACAAGACATCTGCATTAAACCACCCACACAGTAAAAAAAAGTACATTTACAGTGCAAGCATATCTATTTCCTCATGCTGGGTGACATTCACAAGGTTTGCATCCATAATGCTGCGTGGAACGAGCAGTTTCCACTGTTTACACTCATATATTTAAGGGTGACACGTGTAGCGTTGTCTCATTAATACATCACTGTCAAAAGAAACCAATATTTTCCCCGCCGGCTGCTATTCCTTCATCCAGCAGTTGTTTACCAGGCAACACAGTTTCCTAGAGATGCTGAGATGTTTCTAATGTTTGGTACTACAGTTCTGATACTGTTTACAGTTGTAACTATAATTAATGATTTTGGATTGTCATGTAAATGACAAATGTGTTTAAAGGCCCAGTGTGTAGGATTAAGGCGGACATATTGGCAGAAGTGGAATAGCCTGTAATTTAATAACTGTTTTCTGAAAATAAGAATTGTTGTTTTTGTGACCTTAGTGAGCTGTTTAGGGAACCGTTCTTGTCCACGGAGATCATCACGTTGTATCGCCATATTTCTACAGTAGCCAAAAACAGACAGCTCACACTGGCTCTAGCCAATAAGGTTTAAGCACTGGCTACCATATTTAGCAGCCCCCCTGGACGAGCAGTGTCAGAAAATACAGTTTTTAACGTAAAACTGCTTTATTCAGTGTTTTTTTTTTCTGATATAGATCACCTGGTCCATTTGTTTTGGAGAGTTGGGGACCGATGCAGATAATCAAGGTAAAAACCTCCCAAATGTCAGGATCAGAAATAAAGTGAGCACACATTAGTAGGTGCTGGGCTAGCAGGAGAAACACTAATTTGTAATGTGAGCTGCTATTTTCTGTGTTTTTTCCAGTTTAAATCACCGGGTCTAATTGTTTTGGAGAGAAAGAGACCTCTGCACATATTTTGGCTTCCTCTAAAAACCTCCTAAATGTCTGGATTTTAAATTAAAAGATTAAAAACAAATGTAAACAAAGATTAGCAGGTACTAGGCAAGCAGCATGTCTTCATCATGCCAAACAGCATCAGAGAAACACTGATTTGTAACATAAAACGGCTTTACTCAGAGTTTATACCCGACTAAATCACAGATTAAGTTTGTTTTAGAGAAGAAAGCACACTGAATTATTTGGCTAACTCTAAAAACCTCCTGAACTTTCGGATCAGAAAACAGGTGAGAACACATTTGCCTGCCTGCATCGTGCCAAACAGCTTTGGAGAAACTGATTTGTAATGTGAAACTGCTTTATTCAGTGTTTTTACCTGTTTAATTTACCAGGTCCTTTAGTTTTGGGGAGAAAGAGACTGCTGACAATAATTTGACTCATGGTAAAAACCTCCTGAACACTGTTGGAAATCTAACTAGGAGAAGTTTCAGCTGGTTACAATTTGCAGTCCTTGCCACTAGATGCCAATATACCCCCATAAATTGTACTTACTGTTACTTAAAAAGGTAGTTCAGCAAAAACATTACCACATTACAGTTGCTGTTATAATAAACTTCTGTCTTCATTTATGATGGAAAAGAACTGCGTTTCCCATGAAAGAAAAAATAATTTAGAAATTGATTTCCTTTATAAGCTGATCAGGGAAAAAAAAAAAATCTTAAAAACCACTAAAACATAACAGCTCATACAATTGATTGCATGTTGTAAAATTTCATTGTGTGTGAAAATCCTACACATATGAGTGTTATTTTTGTGTCTACGTATGTGTTTCTGTTTTTATGGGTATGAAAGGGTAAGAAGCTGGAGGCTCTAAGGGACAGCAGTATTGATTACAGGTGTTAGGCTGCTTCCTCAAAGCTCACACATCAGTTTTAGCTCTGGCACCATTGACATTCAGCTGAAATGAGGAGGGGGAGAGCATGTTGATTACCCCTCAGGGAGACGGCAAGGGCACACCGTGGACGTGATGACCAGGAGCGACAACAAATGTGCATTCAGTTCTCTCTGCTGCTTATTGTATGTTCATTTATACTCTATCTGATTACTTAAATTCACATGTACCATTGATCTACATTAAAGCATTCCTCAGAGGAGGTCTTCAAATGAGCAGCTACAAAGCAGAGCGTCAGACGTGTTTAAAGCCTGTGGAACCATTAATATTTAATGTTCTCATTTGGGTCCTTCCTTTCTTTGGAGGATTACTTTTATGGATTAGACAGTTTGATAGCTGTGGTTTTCTTTTTGGTGCCTTGTGACAGGGAGACGGGTTGAGAGTTGTGGGGGTGTATTTGTTTAACTCATCACACTCTTGGGATTTTGTGCGTAATGAAAGCTGGTGCATGGATCCAGTCGACCGAGTGAAGATCCCACAATATTGGAATCCATCAGTCTCCCCGTGTCCTGGAAATATTACACATTGTGAGAGGACGTGGTGTTTTCTGGAAGAGGCGATGAAGCGTAATGTTGTCCTGAAATCGTGGGTCTGTTTTTTGTATGTCAGTCAAGGTTTGTGGATTGAGAATAGCTTTTTATATCGCCACATATGTGCTCTTTTTGTTAACATGATTGAAACAATACCATCATTTAGATACAGTGAAAGGACAGTAGTTGCCAGGGTGATGTTTTTACTAATGATACTGCCTCTTTGTTTTGGGTCTGGGATAATTATCTTTGAAGTGTCACTTATAGTCTTTATGTGTATGCAAACTAAAATATAAAGTTCACTTAACAGTATTTATTTGAGGCTTTTTTTAAGGAAATATTCTCTTTGATTGGGAACATTTTTCAGGGGTTTCATGTTCTTCCCACGTTTCCTCCCACTCAGTCCAAAGACGTGCAGGTTGGATTAAATGTGAGTGTGAATGGTCATGTGTCTCTGTAGCCCTTTTTATACAAAGATCACACTATAGATCCTCTATAAAATCCCTTCTTTGTGCCTTCTTTGCATTTTTACACAGAACCAAACAACAGCGGCATCATTCCACGCCAGTGTGTGATTATACGCTGCATCCCGGCATCTTGGAATCAAAAGAGGTGTGACGTGTGTGACATGTAACACAACAGCTTTGGCCTCTAGTGTGACATATAACATATGTGTTGGCAGCGCTTTGTAAACAGTAGTAATAGCATAACATATCATTCACAATCATCTACCTCCTCTTATATGGCATCTTGTCCTCTGCTTTTAGGGTAAGGAGCTTCTGATCTCTTTGTTATTTGCTAACAGCTGCTTTTTAAATCTCACGTAGGGTGGTTGCCAACATAATATTTAATCAAAACGTTGCCCCACCCATGGTCACATCTGACCAGCTTTACGTTTTATACATGCCTTGTTTTGGTGCTGTTAATGCCTCCATTTCCGGCTCAGAGGAGAGACAACCTTGTCCCCTTTTTTCTGCAATGGGACGTTGTATACAGAATGGCAAGGCAGCAAAATATTGTGATGTTCCTGCCTTGAACAGGCAGTATAAAGGGGACTTAAGTGTCAGCCTCGTGATAGTTTGGTGATCTATCTAGGCTGTACCCCGCCTCTCACTCAATTTAAGGAGTGGAATTTGGGAAATTATGGGCATTTTCTGACATTCATTAGATTTTATTTTTCTCAAAGGAAGAAAATACCAGAGAAATGAAATGTATTTATCTGCAGAGACTCTGCCCTTTGCCTGTGTTTTCTTCCTATTTTGTTGTCTTCAGAACATTCCTGGGCACAACACACAGGTGAATTATAAAAAGGTAGGTGCCTGCCAGTAAAACTTTAATAAATTACTTAAAACAATTATTAAAGTCCTTACTTACAACTAATCACACTCATATATATCGATTTCTGTTAGAAAGTCACTGTTTATACTGGTATAGTATGCAGCATTGTCCATTACTGTTTGTAAACACACTTTTTTTTAAATTTTTTTTTTTTTTACGCTGTGTCTCCTGGATGCCTGCTGCTTACAGTCTGGCACCTGGATGCAAAAACCCCCCAAAAAACATCCTCATCCAAGCGCTATGAGTGTACACGCCCATAAACATCATTAGCACAGACATAAGAAAATACAGACAGAGGCTCTGCAGAAAAATACAACACATACACAGCCATACACTGAGAGTAGGTCAGAAATGGTGATTGAGAGGGATTACTTCAGTATGAGTCTATACATTGTTCTTCTTTTTAAAAAGTCAGGCTTTTCTTTACATTTCACGTGTAATTGCTCGATTTTTGCGTCTACATACTGGTTTCAAGGACATTTTTTGAGTATGTCGTGTGTTAACATTAAAAATGGAAGGTATTCTCAGGTCTTTTATGCCATCGGCTTTAAGAAAAAATGGCTTCAGTCCAAGGTTTTCATTTTGGAGTTTGTTTGTTTTTTGAATTGGGACTTAAGCAATAGGGAGAGCAGCACCAGTGACAAGCAATGGCCAATTTTTTCGACATTTGCATGCCCTCACATTCTGTTTTTATAAATCTACTTAAGCTGTCAGTATGAAGGACTTTGGTGAATATGTCAAGCCACTCTGATCTTATTCTGCAAACCATCAGCTATCTTTGGCAGTAAGTCGGCTCCTCTCGTTTGTCGTTATTTATGCTCCAAAGACGTAGAGTATATGCCATCAACCCTTATAAAAATCTGCAACCTCTTATTTTAGTTCAGTAGGCTCTGATTTAAAAAGATAATATGGAACAGTGGATACGTTTAAAAAATCTATATCAATATAACAGAGCGGATAAAATAGAAACAAATGCTTGAAAGAACACACACACACACAGACACACTCTTTTTCATTACCTGGGGAACCATACAGTACAGAGGAGTTGATTAGGATTGCCGACAAAAGGATGGTAGACTCCAGCTGCCTTTCTGAATTCATTGTCATTAGCAGTGGAACATCAAGCCCTTTTCAAACTCATTAGTTGATAAAACAACCCTCTGATTTCCCATTAAAAAACCCATTCGTCCTCCCTCGCTGGCGATGCCCCCCCCCCCCACCCCCCCAGCAGCCCTGCATTTCCACACCTTCAAAGCCACTCTTGAGACTGGGAAAAGAAATGGCAGCTCTTATGCAAGTTTGTCCAGCTTCCTCCCATATTGATTATGCAAGTATATGGTCTCACAGCTAACAATTACAGTCATGATTTAAAAAAATAACAAAACCCAGAACCACTGATGTGAGCTGCTTATTTAGTTTACATTCGCAGAATTTACAATTTGCTTTATTGTATTGATTTCCACCTTGGAGGCTTTTCCCTTCCCTCTTGGGATTTGGAGCTGATGGGGTCTATTAAGGACTGGAATAGAAAAGTAATTGTGTGTGATGCATTTATTCTGTGACTGAATTTCTTATGCTCTAAAAAAAAAAGCATTTCTGTACATCACCCCTGCATCCCTTTTTCAAAGAAATCGGATGAATCTTGGTCTTAAAGGGATGCTTTGTTGATTCAAAACAAGCTTTATATCAAATTAATATGTGTAGTATGCATAAACAAACTGTATGCCGAGATATCTCCCACCAACCCCTGGAAAATCTCCGCCAGATGACCCAAATTAATGCAAAACACGTCATCCTGTTGAGTTTTGTTACTCGAACTACAGGCTATACTTCCCCGTTCTCCTATGGCCCGCCACCCATGCTGCCACCTTCGACACAAAGAGTAAAAAAGACAGACCCGTCCCTCTCTTTTTCTATCAAACTCGAACCAAAATCTGATCAAACGGTAAAACTAGGCAGTGCTGATTGAATGTAAATCAAGATTATGTTATTCCACAGCCTATTTCTCTCCTATAATGTTTTTTGGAGGCACATTTTAGTGCCATGTACGGCCATAATAATGAGTTTGTGAACAGGAAGTGGGCGCCATACTGCTTCCTTTACAGTGAACATGGAAGCCGAAAAAACTGAGATCAAATGGTAAACTAAGCAGCACTGATCAAATACACTAATATGCTAAGTTTCTGTTACTGAGTTGCATATGTCTCACCTCATATGTTGTCAAAAACATATTTTAGCCTACCACTTAACTGTGATATGAGATTGTGTCTTGCCGATCACCCACCATTACTTCATATATACAGCTTTGCATTACTTCACATACTTGTGGGAGCATTTATTGATCTGGCATGGTGCAGTGCATTCTGGTCGTTGTAGGTTTTCTACCTCTTGAAAAAAAGCATCTTTTCTGTGTTTTCTCTGGTCATGAAGCACCAATTTCAAAAGTATTTGCGTCGTTCTACTGCATCTTTCCAGCAGCAAAATAGCTCTTTAAAAGAAGCATTTCTACGCACGACTCCTGAATCCTTTTTTCAAAGTGATCAACTGAATCTTGAACTTAAAGAGGAGCAAATCGTTTCTGTTTTCCTGGCAGAATAACAATTTATTTAAATTTAGACAAAAAGAAATACATATTTGTGCTTTGTGCATTTTAATGAACAGTTTTTATACACTTTATACACTGTTATATTTATATATATATATATTATCTTACTTGAATTATCACCACTTATTGAATATTAATAAATATCAAAGACCCCTTCCTCCCCCCTGCACCCATTAGTACCCATTAGATACTCTAAAGGTGTAAAAAACCCTTTTATTTTTTTTAATTTTTCAAAAACATTCATTCAAAGATGCGTAGTGTCAAAATTCAAGTCAGTATGTTTCCTCCAGACAGGATCAACATCGACTTTTCTGAACTCTCATCATTTCAAGCAAAGGTCACAAACCCACGAGTCCCAAGCAGTGTTTTGTCTCTGTTGTAATCCGTACGAATCAAACCAGGACAGAAACCAGGGCAATCACAAAACAATCCACGCAGCTTAACCTCATCTTTTGACTTAATCACTCCTCCTGTGAGATCCTGCAGACGCACCTGAGCACAGAGTTTTTAGCAATGGTTTTAAGAAGCAGATACGCCTCTTGACACATTTCCTCGTTGTAATGTAGGTCTGACAGGCAGTTTGGTTCTGAGAAAAAAAAAAAAGTAGCAACTGGTGTCAGCAGAGAGCGTTTTTACAAATTTGCATGGATGTCCTCGTGTCGCAGCACTTTGTAAGTGATCCAGTAGAAGATGTTGAATATGAGGAAGCTTAAGGGAAAAACAGCTCTGGATATGGTGTCAATGCGTTTGGCCCGGTCCACAAAGCGCTTGTGAAGCACTTCTCCGTCAAACATTGTGACCGGAGGGGGAGGAGGTGGCGGGGTGAACACAGTGGCCCCCTCCACAGCGGTACCATCCTTGTTCTGCAGGCAGTGACCCAGTCCGTAACCCCGGAAGTAAAATCCACGGCTCTCCCTCACCAGTTCCTCCTCCTGTGGAGTCAAGCATAGGGAAAACAGATTGGCCTCTCGCTGTCAACAAGAATTAGCTTACAGCTTTTTACATTTCCTCTCAGTGGCTGATTCTCAAATGTGTTTGGGATGCAGCAGCACAAAAGGGCAGCAGAGTGCAACAGAGTGAGAACGCCCGCAGAAAAAACAGTAGTACATTTTGACTTCAGGGATAAAGCTTTTCAAATACAGTAAATGATTTGTCTGTGATTGTGTGTAAAACTGGTACTAGCCCCAGTTTGTACCTCACTACCATTACAGTACATTTAAGCCACAGAGGAAAGCAGTTGTTTATTTGAAAGAGAAATGGAGAGGTGAAGTCCCTCCCCTTCTAGTCAACCATTATGGATCATTGTTTTGGAAAAAATATGTACGGTGGTCAATTGGGAGAAAAAAATAATTTTTTCACCTGTTTGAATTGTGCCATCAATTACACATTTTGAAATTTAAAAGTTAATTTTGGCTTCACTGTTGAAAAAAAGCTTTGTCTGTTGCTGAACCTACGACGCCTGTGTGTTTCTGCGATGCAAAGCCATGGGTCTTGCTCGTTCTGTTACATTCTGGCTGATGAAGAGACCAGAAGTCACAAGATGTAACATCAGGTAGAATAACGCTAGCAACTGTAGGCGACGTATGTTGTGCGAGACAAGAGATGTAGTTCAGAGCAGTTTTACACTAAACTAAATGGTGCTATGACACACTGTGATTTTCTCAACATGAGCTCAATACTACTGATGAATTATCTGATTTTGAAATTTTGGTTCATTTTGTAAAAGTAAGTCTTAATTAATAACTTTTGTATTTGCTGCCATGTTTGTTTGGCGAATGAAATACAATCGGACCTTGGGAAACGGGTCAAAAATCTCTTATTTTGCAGCATAAGATTAGAAGAGTCTTCGACCTTCTTGGTTTTTCAAACATGAAATAGTAATACATAAGAAGCACAAACGTGGGGCTTAAATAGATGCTAGCCTCAGATAAACTTTCTTCAATTAAGCTTTTTGATGTCTGACACAAAGAGGGGAATTGGAGGGCATCATCATTAGGAGGAAGAAAGGAAATTATAATTCTGAAAGTTAATCAAAAAATTAACCTCCATCTCTCCTTTCCAGCTCTTTCTAAGTTGCAGAATGATAGACCTTTCAAAATGCCTATTAATAAAAAGTCATGATCCCAGCCTCGCCAGAAAAACTTGCACTTGGCATTCTGCTTTGATGAATGGTGGCACACTTCTTCTTTTTCTTTTTTTTTGTACAGTGAATGAGACACTGTTCCTGCCCTCTGAAGAGAATATTAATAGACATGCAGCTTAACTCTGACAGCCCTTTGACACTTTGAGAGATTCACTTTAGCAGGCGAAAGTGAAGATGTGGGATCTAAATTGGATGATTAGTAGTCGGTGTGAAGTGCTCTGAAAGCTCTGATCCCTGCGTCGTCCCCTCCTCTGTCTCTGTTTGTGTCTCACTGACCCTGGCAGTTCTCTGGTACTCTGCCGAACATTGCATCTCAGTGCCGGACAGACTTGGCAGTGAGACACTCTCAGCTCCTGTCAAAGGTCCAGTGCTACTAAGTATTTCACACCTCTCTCCGTCTGTCTATTGCTGCACAGCACATATTCATTTAGTCCTCTAAAAGCTTCCCAAAACTCTGATGAGTAACTGCCAACTGCCCTTTCGCCTGCACTTTCATTGTTCAGCTGCTAACTTCATTTACAGTAAACCTCCACCTCCTTACAGTAGCCTGGTTGTGAGTAATTTTATGGTTACTAACTATCTGTTGTCCCACTGACAAATTGCACCATACAACAGGGGGATGGAGAGTTGTAGCTCTTCTAGCATGGCTTAATTATCCCTCCTACTCCTTCCTAAACGATACAGTACATCATGTGCTAAACTCTAATGGTGCGTTTCTCTAAAGATAATAGGTGCTTATCGTCTGTGCTCTCAGCAGCAGCAGCTACACACTTTGTGATTTGTTGGCATAAGATCAGTTGAAACTGATTATTCTCCACAGAGCACAGTGTGATGAAGTTACTATGGAAGGGGCTGTTTGCAAGAAGTGATCGGCAACTGTTTTCTTATTCAGATATAACAAAAGGATAGCCTCTCAGTCAACACAGCAAGTTCCGATATTCTTCAAAATGTTGAACCATTTTCTTTAAATTGCAATATCAGTATGTGCAATCATGTGAATTCAACCATTCAGTCTTTATTTGTTTTTTTAAATTCGTATCTTGCTTTTTGTTTACTTATACTTCTTGCTTTTGTGCTCCTTTGCTGCTCTAATACTGCAAATATCCCCATTGTGGGACTAATAAAGTATCATCCTAGGTCTTAACATTATTAGATGATTAAGAAAAAAAAAACAGAATTATTGTTCTGTCTTAATGAAACCCAAATTCCTGGAAAAAAAGAGTTTAAAAGTTAAACAAGGTAAGAACAAGAGGAGAAAATATATGGTGAATTTATATTAGCCTCAATAAGAGGTTACACATTGGGAAAGAATACAGGGCAAGAATTCATGTTAGTAAAGTTGGAATAAAGCAGCACAAGGGGAGTTAGACGAGGCTACGGTGAGAGGTGGGTTTGGTTGTGAGAGAGAGATGCTGGGATATAATTCAGGTTTGAAGTGAAAGTTGCACGACACAATCAATTTGGAAGGCTGGAGGCATGGACGAAAATTGGGTTTGGAGGTCAGGGTTGACACAGGGTTCAGTCATTTACCCTGGCACAGGCGCTGCAGTGCTGATTCAGGTTCCTGTAGGTTGAGTTGTTACCAGGGATGTCATTCACTTTCCGCAAAGACTCAACACTCCCAGGCTGACTGGCAAACACCTCCATTGGAGAGGAAGGTAGACAAATTGACGTAAGAGGTATGGCTCCTTCTTTCGTCTTTAGTTGTAAAACAAAAGTTTGGTCGTACCTTGTAAGAGAAGTTCGTTAGTGTTGAATTTATAATTTGTTTTTGACGTGGCCCTTTGCATTTTGCCGGGAACAAGAATTCCCCGTGCTTTATTTAAATGAAAACCCTACCTGTGTTGTGCCAAAAATAAAGTGATTAAAGATGCAAACCTCAAATTCAAACAACAAACTCAAGCAGACGCTCCCAGCTTTTAATTAAAGAGGCACAGTGAGTGTGATAATACAGGACATTATCTGCGGCTGTTCGTTTAGGGAACTGGCTTTGAAGACGAATAAAGAAATCCTCAAGGAGCCGGCTGAAGTTATTTTTGCAAAGACTATAAATGGAGGCTCTATTTTTTATTTCTGTGATTTTTGAAGGCTGTGTGGATATACTTGCTATAGCTGTTTGGCTTAGAAAACTCCAGAGATGTCAAACAGAGAGCTGGCAGAGTGCATTGATTAAACCTAGTCAGTCTGGGATTTGTACACTCCATCAGATTCCCAAACGCTCTCTAGTACACACCAGTTCATGCATCAATACCTCTCAGATGGACCTCAAACTCCTCAGTGGGAGGAATTGTGCAAGTGGTGTGGAAAGGGGAAGTCTTTTCCTCTCCAGACCATCATTTCTCTCTCCAGTATCGATGCAGGAGGGCACGCTGCCCGGTAAATCTGCTGGACTCCTCTGCCTTTTACAGGGAACTGTGCCATGAGTCTGAGAGGCTGCCCGGCCTGTGAGCTGTTTTAATAGGATTTTCGAAATGTTTTGTGTATTTCTCTTGAGACAAATCTTTTTGTGTCACAATAAAGTCTCTCACCTCTCTGTAAAGGCTTTTATTTGTCACCTTACGAGCTGTTTGCCTTGACAATCGTTGTTCATTATATGGATCAAATTAAGGGGAAGTTTGTTTGGATAACAAATGATGCCAAGATTTAAAACAAAGGGATGTTTAAAGTGATATGAACCTCGTAAGATTGCTGTTGTGAATTTTATCTGAAAGTGAGAAGCCCTCCAACACAGCAACCCAGACACTGTTTCTACATTTTCATATATTTCTTTTTCAAGGGCAGGTATCAATGCATGCCTTTATCGAGTACTGCAGGAATGAGTCCTAAAACGTGGAACTGAGTTGGCGTTTTTTGCATTTCTAGGTCTCTCATCTTAAAATCAATGTTTTTTTTATGGGTTTCTGGTTAAATACCAGAAATAAGATCCGTGGCTAACAAGAACAAAACAAGAGCTTAAGAGACTTTAATGTTTTATTCCATATAATAAAATATGTCAGTTAATACCTAACCCAATGGGCATGAAAATTGATGGCAGTGCTTGTTTCTGCAAGCCATGGATAGATTATGCTTGCACGTTATTATGTCGCAGAAATTTGACGTTGTGTGATTAGTTTTAACACAAAAACCACTTGTTTATGGCAAGAAAAGATTTTGTTTTGGCTTAAAATTGTCATTTTATGGGGTCACAATCCCAACTGGAAACACAGCAATGTCTTTGAAAAAAAAAAACAACCAACAACTGCCTTTTGTGGCAATTGTGGCACTTTATCTGATGGACAAACAGCAATGAGTCGCTAAACAACAGCCACGTTTAGGGGCTCAAAAGCTGCTGGAAAAACAGTAAAGAATCTCGTAAGGACAACTGCTCTTGTTGTTTGTTAGCCTTGAACTGTGGTCCTCAGTAGTGTGAAGCTTGGCAGGCAAAGTCTGCTTATATACAATGTCACTATGATATGATACATATGAAATGTGCAAATATAATGTCCTCGTCGTTTGCAGAAACGTACAATATCAACACTTTTTCATGGGCTGAAATATCCAACTTGCAAATTTTGAAGCTTGGATTTATGTGACTTATGTGTTTATAGCCTAATGTTAGTAGGGAACTAGGGTCATACTGGGTTGGCCTACAAAAAAAACCCATCATCCCTGCATCACTGTACAAGTATTTGAAGAGATATATCCCAAGAAATGAATTGTTAATTGGTGCTTGCTAGCTCGCCGTATTAACTCATTAAAACAGATATGTTGTGGATAATCTGCACTTGCTTTGGTTTTATACAAAAGTAATAAAGAAAAAACATTCGAAGTGTCTCGCATCGACTTCAACAGGTCAGGGGACAGAGATGTATCAGTGTTGCAGTATGAATGCAGGGTTAGGGTATCCTGGCGCCAAAGGGTCGGTGGGACAGGCTGTTGCTCGGTGTCAAACGTAGTGACAGAGAGAAAGGATCACAAAGACTCTTCACAGGTCAGTGCTCGCCATGGAGACGAGCTGAACTGAAATGAGCGGATCTGCCTCATGTAATATGACAGCCAGCTGTAGCGTGTTGATGTTGTCAGATCCTGAATATACAGCACGGCACAATAACAAGAGGCATAAGTCAATGTTATTGAGGCTGACAAGATCTGGTGTGTGTGTGTGTGTGTGTGTGTGTGTGTGTGTGTGTGTGTGTGTGTGTGTGTGTGTGTGTGTGTGTGTGTGTGTGTGTGTGTGTGTGTGTTCCTCGTGCTTACTTATAAAAATCTGCAAAAATGTGCGTTTAAGCATGTGTGTAAGCAAGCTTCAGCCTGTGTGTGTGTGTGTGTGTGTGTGTGTGTGTATGTGTGTGTGTGAGTGTGATTTACACTTACTATTCTTTGCTGCCGCTGCTTTTTCCTCAGCCTGATGAACTCCTTGTGTTGCCTTGAGACAAAGTTGACTGCTGCGTACTCCAGCAGGGCAGCAAACACAAACAGAAGGCACACCGCCATCCAAATGTCAATGGCCTTCACATAGGACACCTGGGAAACAAACAAGATCACAAAGTCATCAACAGTCAATCAATGAGGCTATCAGATTATCCGCAGGTTGCTCACAGTCCACCCGTTTGTCAGCGCCGGCACGTAATGACATACATCTTTGGGATGGTCTTGAATTGCAATGAGTCAGTGGGATGTGGGCAGTGACACATAGCCAGGAGACAGGTCACAGCTCAAGACTTAAGGGAAGCCCCGATTCGGCTGTTCACGAGAGAGGATGTGTCACAGCAAATCAGCAACGCCCACTGAGCACGCATTGTGTGGAAACTTCACTCAATTGAGCAGCAGTTTGCTGACTGTTACAGATAGATGGGGGGAAAAAACAGCAAAGTGACGCATCAGTAGGGTACGAACTCTGGAGACACCTCAGCCGTGTTTTAATCAACACTTCCACTGCATTACAGTCTCTGACTCCAGCTGTCACACATCGTTTTTCATGGTGTTAACATGTCACCTAACACCTACTGACTAGGTTTTCTAATAATGTCAATAACACTTTTTGTCAGGAGGAAACATTTTTAATATTTACCTCCTCCTTCCAGACCAGCCATATCATTGTGCAGAAGGAAGTGTGCATCGACTCATGGGAGAGAGGCTCATGCTTGTGACAGTGTGAGATGCAAACATTAATGGGGTCCTCCTCCGCTGAGCTGTAATGTGAGCTAACTCAGTGGTGCTGGGTGAGCTAGCAGTAGATGTGCGGTGATATGGTTGGTACAGTTGGAAAAAAATATGTCGACACTCATAAATAACAAATTGTGGAAACACGTTTATTTCTATATGAAACAGACTGAAACTTTTACTGTATCTGCAGATTTTTTCACTTGATTTAAGAATTTTTTTCTTGTCAAATACTGTACTTTATACCTCTTCGGGACCATAAAAATAATTCAAACTAAAGCTGAAAGCAGTGCTTGCACCTTCACGTACATCGTGGTCAGACACTGCATGCAGGAGCTAGATTTTATTTCTTGCTTGGAATACGTGGCTCTGGAATGACCTATTGCAAAGTTTGTACAATCCCCTGTGTCCTCCATGTGATGCTAGATAACACCAGTAATTATGCATTTTAAGCATATCATGTGTAGACCACACCATGTAAGTTTAAATGAAATCAGATGATCATTATCACATATGGCTGACTTTCTGGGACCCTGGCCCTTTTGTGCCGGGGCTCTAATGAAACAATCTAAGAAAAAAAAACCCTCACATTCATACTATGGCCACACTGAGTTTGGACATCTCTTTATTTTAAGGGGTCACAAGCCATAAAGGAGCCAGTGGTTAAATGTGGGTGGAGAACGTGAAAGAGCAGAGCTCCCCCTCCCTAATTATCACCGCTTTGGTGTCCTCTATTAAAGCACCTGACCCCCAGCTGCTCCAGTGGAGCTGCTCAGTGGTTGGCAGATAATAGTGTGTAATTTCCAGGTGTGAATGTGATCAGCTTTTGAACGTGAACAGGGGTTTTCCTGAAATAGAGAACCTGGCTCTTACCATTATTATCCCCCTTTAAATAAGTTAACAAAGAACAACCTCCACTGTGCACACACAGCAGTCAAACTCTGCAACCATCAGTTAGAGTTAACTTGTAATGTAGACCCAGGCCCAAGTGCTGCTGTTGCTATGGTAACTAGCAATCTAATATACCTTGTGCACTGATTCATAATGTCGGTCAAACTTGGCCGGTCGTCTATCGTCGAGGTATTCTAAAATGCATTTTCAGCCAATCAGGAAAAAAGTATTTACAGTCGGGATGGTGTAATACAGTCTGTCTCTCAGATGCTCTCTAACCGTCTCTCCAGGGATCTGTGTGCTCTGCCCTGCATGTCTTTTACATGCCAGTGTCCTCACCCCACCTGACCCTTGTTTGTCTGCTCTGTTGTTGGTCTCTAGCTTTGTCCTCTGTTAGGAACTGCTTCATGCAAAGTCAGCATTTCATGACTAAATACGTGTTAATAAGTCATCATTTTCCAAAACTCGCTCAAAATGCCTCTTTATCCAACTTGAGGTAGACACGAGTATACATTTTGCAGTCCTTATTTACCCACTGTGCATCTGTCACTTGTTTCATGACGCATTTGGATCTGTCTTGTCAGCTTGTCAGGCAATATCAGGCAGACAGGTAATACTATTTCTAAGTCATATATCTCCTCTTGGGGGGATATGTCAGAACGAAATGTCATAAGAGTCTACAAGTTATAAACTTAGGTCATAATCACTTTGTTTTTTTCATTTAGTCACTGACCTTTTTTGTCGAGCTGACAGCATTATTTCTGAGCTATTTCCTTTCAGAAATCTTTGCTTGTTGGAGGAAGAACAGCATATGATTATAAATGTACTAGGTTGTCTCTGTAACTGGTATTTCAACATTTACAGCTAACCTGGTCTCACTCCCAACTTGTCACACACTCCGATGCTTAGTAAGTGGCCCTCGGTGTCAGACGTGGATACACACACAAGCACCCTTCAACAACATCATTTTTTAAAGGTCCAGCACCACTTAATTGAATGATGCAAAATGCTTCTGCCCTTATAGTAAATTAATCTCCTGCATCGATGAGTTTGTGCTGATCATGTTTCTCAGTGAATACTTCCTCTGCAACAAAGAATCCACCTTCCACTACGTATAAACCAAAGATTATGTTGGTCACTAGTGTGCAGACCCACCTTGGGCAGTGAGGCTCTTGAACCTGAGCTCTGCGTCGTCATCGTCAGTACAGTCGTGATGCCCAGACCCACTCTGGCTGGTGCAGCATCCATGTTTATCCAGAAAGACACCCACGAGAGGATGACGATGAGGAGGGAAGGGATGTACATCTGGATCAAGTAGTAGCCCATTTGACGTTCCAGGTGGAACTTCACCTCGATGCAGGTGAATTTACCTGCAGACACATGACAGTATGTCTAATTGTCATGCTTAAGGACATTAGCCTGGAAACCAGACAAACCTGCGAGCTCATGTGTTTGCTCTGGCAGATGCGTCTGGTCTCATAACTCTTCTCTGCACACTGTAGCTTGTTTACATTTGTCTGTCGCTCAGCGCTAGGTCACATACTTCGTTGCTCTGAGTGATTGTAGGTCTGTCTGATTGCGTCCAGAGGCATTTTTTACCAAGGTTGTTGATGACACCCCTTGGTTGAAAATGAACTGAGATGTTCCAGACTAATTCAGCAATGCCAGGCTGTAAGGACAACAGTGTTTTTTGTTTTTAAATTACACTGCTGCAATGGAAGAATAGAAGATGATTCAGATGTAGTCCAATTTTCTTTCCTTGGGACTGATTTTACTGATTTTTCAGGGTTCCTAAAGTCAAAGGAAACCTGGGTCATGGAATTTCACAATCACATTATCCAGGCCTGGGAAAGTTATGGAATTATTAATAATCATTGAAAGTTTTGAGAAGGTCATGGACATTTGTTGTGTGTAATGAAATTGTTACAGTAATCTTTCAAGGATAACTTTGCATATTATGTGACATAACAGAACATTTATTTTCTGAAGCTGTTGACTTGATGTAGCTATGATATGTAAAGTTTTGAATCTGATAGGTTTGAAAAACCGCAGTTTTATAATGGATCCTGGAAAAGTCAAGGAAAAGGTTTGAAATGTTGTCCCTAAAATGCATAGGAACCCTGGATTTTACATGTTGCATAACTGCACTGGCCCATTGACCTATCTATCAAGTATCTAATATAGTTCATCTGTAGTATTTGTTGTCTGTGACGACTCTGGTTTATTAGTATGTATCTCTCTTTTGGCTATTTTTCTAACGACTTGTGTAATGGTGTGTTTTGTCATATGATGCTGTGGAGAACAGCAGTTCTGTAATGAGTATATGTTGTAACCAGTGTGTACTATGGTATATGGTAGTGACAAGAGTCTTGTAGTAGTAGTAAAAGTAGTAAAAGTGCATTTTAGTTAAATTGTTACTTTTAACCAACACAGCAAGTCATAGATTAAATCCCAACAAGAATCAACAGTGTGTAGCATTCAAGTTGTTGAATCTCCGTTGCATACTCAGGTCATTTCACATGCCTCAGGAAAAGAAATGAGCTGAAGCACTAGGTTACAATTTGGATTTTCAGTGTGCTGGTCTCTCAGCACCATGAATGGAATTCATTATGTACCTGTGTTGTAATGCTTTGTGCAGTAGCCCAAATCCTTCTCCTCTTTGAGCACAAACTGTGGGAGGGTGAGATCATCAGCCACCTGAACGGGGTTGTCAGACAGCCACTCAAAGATCAAGTCATTCATTGTGTAACCAACTGTGAAAAGAGAACAGAGGAAAAAAGAGCAGATATTTAAATAAGAGACAAGTGTCACATTTTCTCTCACTTTAGACTAGATTTTATTGACTAGGCTATGAATGCTCCTATTCTTTTTTTCTTTGCATCTTGCACATGATTTAAGACAAATTCTGGCATCTCATTATTTCACAACGGCACGCGTTTTTCTAAATTGCATCAACTTGGCAGAGACAGGGTGCTCTATAGTTCATTATTGTGTCTAGACAGTCTGTAATATATAATATCTCAGACATGTCAAATTATAAAACTGCTTAAAACGTTACTAGTCAGATCCTAATAAAATTTTGGGGAGATGCATTTTAGTTGAAACTGCACTCCATCATTTACAGCATTATATTGGTGATATTTCAGCTGAAGTGCTACAAGTAGACATCAAAACAAGACTGTATATTTTGTTTACTGACTATAAAGGGGGAATGTATCAATCACAGAATATAACATTTAAGGGAACCTATTATGCTCATTTCCTGGTTCATGTTTTGTTTTAAGGTCCTATTAGAGCATGCTTACTTGCTTTACTGATCAAAAAAACCTTTATTTTCCTCATACAGTTTGAGCTGAAAGACCTGTATAAATTATCCATCTGAAACTCTCAGTTTTAGCGCCTGTCTCTTTAAGATTGACCCAAAAAGGCCAATACTGCTCACTTCTAGCTCTTCGGCTTCTCGGCGTCTCTGCACCATCATAACCATGGAATGACTGCAGAATAGCGGCACTTTCTACTGTGAAATATTGCGAATAAATGCTTCAACTACACAACTAGACGTGCACCAGGAATATCATCCAAAATCGCCAAGAAATTCGCAACGTTGGCAACCAAGTTTACAGGTTTCCCTGTTGTTAGCACGTAGCTACATGTAAGTTAGCAGTGTCGTTGTAAATGACTGTAATGGAGAATGGCAGCACTTTCTACCATTAAAAATAACCAGTAAAAGCTTTTAAAACACAACCTCACATGCTCCATCAGGAATGTGATCCAAAACTGAGGAGAAATAAACAATATTGATAATGTTAACATGTTTCCCTAATGTTAGCATGTAGCTACATGTACGTTAGCGGTGTATTTGCAGTCAGGGAATAACTAAATATAGTTGCAGGATGATATCAGTATGCCATCGGTATCAGCAAATATTGGTTTAAGATGGAATATCGGAAAAGGCCAACATGCTGATTCTTGCCAGTATCACATATTGATATATTTTTTTTATTGACAAAGTGACCTGTTACAAAACATCAACCCTAAGTTTAAGTATTTTATCTTATTTTGCACAATAAATGAATATTATGTACATATAAAAGCATTGTATTTCATGTTTCCATCTGCTGACACGCCATCACAATGTGAGTATGCATAATATGATGTTAATTCCACTACAGAAGAGACTAAAATTAGGTGGGAATAAAAGTGATAATATCGACATCGGTATTGGTATTTGACCAAATGCGTGTTTTATATCTGCATATCAGATATTGACAAAAAAATCAAATAGCCTGTCGTGGATCCTTAACTGTAATGGAAAATAGCAGCACTTTCTACCATGAAAAATCACCAATGTAAGATTCTAATTACAACCTCACATGTTCAAACAGAAATTTTACCTGAAATCGCGGCGAAATCTACAGACTTGGAAACAAAATTTACATGTTTTCCTGACGTTAGCATGTAGCTTCATTTAGCATTGCAGGCTATGTAATGTAAACACTTGGCAGATGACCATATAAAGAAAGCCGGCACACTATGATGTCATTCTTTAGCCAGAATTGAAAAAAAAAGTTGGAAACAGCTTCAGAAGTCTGAAGAAGCCTCCCATTTGACATTGTAACATAATAGAAAAGCATAACAAGTCCCCTTCAACATTTCGTGTTGCTATATGTATGATGAAAACAATGCTTTTTACTGCATGTTTTAAAATGCTGCATAAAATCAAGTACACCACTGCATTATCACTTTTGCTGTGGTCCTCATCCCCTTCTTCCTCCTGCTTAACCTGATTTCTCTCCTACGCCACAACTCTAACTGGGATCTTGTTACCATAGCATAACATCTGTGCATGAGAAACATCAGAAACCTCAGCTAATGAGACCCAGAGAGAGAGAGAGGCAGAGAGAATGAAACTTGGAAGATTGTGGTGATATAATGCCGCTTTTGCCCATCTGTCCAGCTACCAGCTACCCTCTGCCATCATGTTTGTCACAGTAAAGGTCACCCAGCACAGCTCCAGTCATGTTGTTGCTGCTGCTTGAAGGTTACAGAATAGAGGGGGACATGAGGAGCATTTCTGCCCGTAACAGTGGGAGATGTTGTACATGTGAACACATACTGAGCTGATTAGGTTTAATAACAGTAATGTACAAATCGTAACATAATGACACATATATTCCGTTTTTCTGCGAAGGAATGCACAGTTCAGTAAACCACTAGGATAAATCAATAATTATTTTGCTTCCACACACGGTTGCTTTTCTTGAGGGCTGCACTCCTTCTCACAGCTACTTGATTATAAGTATATTAAAAATGCATGCCACATGCAACAACAATGCAGCATATCTCGCACATCTGAATAATACTGATGTCCATTGGGACCCTTTGGGGCCTGAGTAACAAAGACATCAATTATTCAAGATGTTATACTCTATCCTGCCCACACGGCCGGAAAAAAAACACAACAAAGACAAACTTATCTTGTTCATGAGGAGAATTCACTGTCATTCACACATCCTGCTGTAACAAACAAGGAGAATACCAATGCTTTCCTGTGATAATAAAGTGGTCTTCTCTTCTTCAACCAGAGCTAAAACATTATCGACGTCGTGTTTAAGGTGCAATAAAAATGAAATTAATGAGGCAGGGTAGAGTAATGACTGTTGGTCATCTTTTTCATGTTAAATGCAGCTCTATTATTTTTAGTTTTTTGGTTTTTATATCATTCTGTAGTTTTCCAGAAGTGTTCCTTATTTATTTCAATCAAGCTTCTAAATGCTGTTTTCTCAACTTTTTCTCGTGTGACCTGACATAAGTTTCTGCACAATGTTAAATAAACACACATAGCATCATTTTTATCACAAAAATATAGTGCTAGCAAAGCAGCAGGTGATCAAAGCAAGCTGTCATGTTGCACTGATTGTTAAAATACACTGATCAGGAAGATGGTGCTCGGCCCACACTCTAAGGAAACGACACGTTATGGGATATTTACTGGCGTGGTTTCTGTCATAAAAAAAGACGTGACATTCTCAAAAGCATGTGTGAAGCACAGACCTTATTTAAAGCTTCTAACCAAAAACCCATTAAAAAAAACACTGACTTTGAGATGAAGGAACCTGAGGTGCTAAAATGCTTATTCATATCTGAGTTTTAGGACTCATTACTGGAGCTCTCTAGAGCGTCATGCTCCACCTCCGCACTCAAATCTTTTAAGCTGACACAAGGCGGGTTTCCATTAACCCTCAAATTGCGCACATTAAAATTGCGAATATAAAATATGCCTAATGAAAGCACATCAATTTAAAAACAGTTTAATTTATCTCAAAAGCGTTTCTACGCTCGCATGGTGGTGTTTTAAGTGCATCGAAAAAGCCATATTTCGCAAAACTGCATTGGAAACACTTTTGAAAAAAATATTTTATAGGTCACATGATGCTATGGCTATACGCTTGTCGGTAGGAACTGTCTCCCTTGGGCATGATGCAGCAGGCGCTAGAAGAGGTTTTATTCCATCAAATAACTCTTCAAAAATTGAGTGCAGAAGTTTTGAATCCACAGTTCCTTTGTGAAATCGTGGAATATCACCTCCCAGAAATCCCTTACAGGTGGCCGCTCTCATGTATAAGGGGCTTGCCTTTCCATTATCACACACATAACCCACCTACGTTGCCAATGATTGGAAATAATGACGGCTAGTGCGGTGGCTGCAATAGAAATAAACCTGTGAATGTTTTAAAAATCCATCTTCATGCTTCTTGAAATGTTATTGTGAGAGGAGAAGTCGCATAACATCACTCAACAGAAACGCAGTCCTCTCGCGACTGTGTTTCAAAAATAAAAAATATTGCTGAAGTTCTCAGTAATGCAAACCCGCCTTCTGTCCTCACTCTTCATGCTAACGCTGTCTGCAAACAGCGTGTGGGGGATGAGGGCGATCAGCAACCTATGTCACTGCTTTTTATAACAGCTGAGTTTGACTTTTTACTTGAAAACCACAGTAACAAGCGCAGATGGACCTGCACTTTAGGAGGGCGTTCACCTAATGAAAGACACTCACGCAGCTGTGGATGTGCTTCAAATTCTTGGTCTTGCTTTTTACTTATGGTGTTAGTTACAGAGTGGATTTGAGGTTCCTGGACGCTAATGGCTCAAGGCAAAGCACAGTGGTATAAGCTGCATATATGAGGCTTTGATGTGTCAGAATAAGGCAGAATTGTATTGTTGGTTCTATTTATATATCTATATAAGCCCGTGGCATGAAAGGCCAGAAAAGAAGATTGGCCTTGGCTTTCTCAAACTCCAAAGATAACTCTTCTCTCTCTTTATTTCCCACCATACTGCCCCTCTCTCTCACTTTCTCATGTCTCTGCAGCTCCAGTAGTGGCAGTAAAAGCTATAATATCCTCTTAACATCAAACTCTAGCCAAGGTGATCACACCCTTGGGTGGTGTACTAGCACTTGTCAACACAAGGCCAAGTATCCTCACCAGGCCTTTAATCAGGAATGATTACGTCTCCTTTAATGGCGGTGTGATGTGATACACTTAGCCAAACACACATGCACACACACACACACACACACACACACACACACACACACACACACACACACACACACACACACACACACTGCTGCTTTAAGCACACATCTGTTTGCCTGAGTCCTCCCTCTGTTATACTCCTAAAGGGTATAATGTCTTTATATTTGTATTTCTATACTTGCTGACGTATATTCTGCACTAAATTTATTTGATTTTTTTTTTTTATCTGTTTGTCCCTGTGTTAATTTGCAGAAATAAATCATGCTGTTTCCTGCACAAAAAGGGGACCTCTTGTTGTTGTTAGATCAGATAAGGAATTAGACAGAGATACCAGCACTCAGCTTGACTTATTTATTTGTGAGAGATGCCTCTGAAAAGGTGCAGTGACTTTGTGCTCCTTCTGTTCCCTTAAAATCTTTTGTCCTTAAGATGGGAATTAGGTCACCTCTAGGCACAGCACATATAATAAAAGGGACACAAAATTAAAGTTTTATTATTTATATCCTGGAAATTGGTTTCATGAGGGCAGATGATATCTCTGCTAAAGGCAAGCGAGGACTGAAAGTAGAGGATATTATTCTTTGCCTGTGTTTTATCAATATAATAACATTTTTAAAATGTTTCAAATGCCTTTTTGTACAGCTCTTGAACATTCTAGTTTTAATGAATGAACAGTAAATGTCAACAATTAAAGAATTTTAATTTGCCCCACCAACCCTTAATGTCGCTACACCTGTCAATCTTTTAATTGACATATGTATTTAACAAGTAAACGTTAGGACAGATTTACCACTCACAATTCTTGATCATTTTCAAAACACTGTCAGTTGTATATAGCTATATATCTAATTCAGCTTACGTTGGCTTCTTAAGTTGGTTAAAAAACTGTCTCTGGCTGACTTAATGTTTACAGCTGTCTCATTTGATAACGAGAACCCTGTAAAGAGGTCTGAAATATGAAATACTTAATTTTTAATGTTCAAAGAGAAAAGCTTATTAGCATTATAGCCAACCAAGGGTTTTGACAAGAAACATTATCATTAGGCTGGACTCTGATCTAGTAGTACCCATGAGTAGCTTCCACAAAGGGTGCCGATGCCATGTCATTGTTTCAGTGACCCAAAATTTCAAAGCCCCTTTAGTTGGGAAAACTGTCCCACTGGGCTGAAACCCCACTTCTTTGACAGTCCACCCATTGCTCTGATGTTCTTTCTCCTAAAATACACACTTCCAGCACTTAATTTCAGTTTGCCAGTGGTATTTGAGCTGCTGATCCTGGGTGTTTTTCACCAATCTGTCCCTGCTTTTCTACCAGCTTTTGTGCCACCAAATGTGGATTTTTAAAGCAAAAACACTATCTCTTCTTAACCACAACCACATAGATTTTGTGTATAAACCTCACCAGAAACTCACCACGATGTTGTTGAGAAACGCATCTGTTATATAATGTATCCGTGGTTTACAGAAAAGTACAATGTGAATATTTTTTTCTTGCAATCGGGTTGTCTAACTGCAGGGTCTGTTTTTTTCAGTTCAGTTCAATTGAGAGCTTTTATAGGCCATAGAGGAGAAATTTGATCTGCAGTTGGGGGTACTAAAAAAATTAAAAAATACACTAAATGGGCAAGACATCATAGCAGCACACAACCAAACTTGATTTAAAGCAATCTGAATCAACAGTAAAAGCAAAAGTATCAATAAAAGTAATCTTAAAGTGTCAATAAAAGGGGTGAGCTTTGTCAACCCATACAAAAGTCATTATCTTCTTTTTGAGAAACGAGTCTTCAAAGAAATTAGCATTTGTGTTTTCCAGAACGCACTGTCACAGAAATGGGCTTTAGGTCCAAAAGGACATTTTTTTGGGATAAAAAACGACATAATAATATTACGTCGGACAGAAGGCTCATTTGTCTACAGCTCGGTATCCCAAAAACAAATGCTCATTGTTCTCAATGGCCTATTCTCCAAGGGGACTCACCCAAAAAGGAGTACTGGCATAGAAGGTGGGACCCTCCCTACTCTGCCTCTGACTGGCCTACCCTGATATTCTTACCCTAACCCTAACCATTGTCACTGCACATGCCTAAACTTAACCAACCCAACCATTGAAGGCAACAAGTACAAGTCAATCAGAGGCAGAGTAGGATGGGTGCCATAGAAGGAGGGTGCATGCAGATGTCATTCTGCATAATAATTTGCTGTGTGCTTCTCTTTTGGAGAATGTGGAGCGTATAGTCGGAGAAACGGCCCTTTTGGAGTTTGTTTTTTGGATACAAGATGGGACCTTTTTCAGTGTTTGGGCTTTATAATTCTAAGACGTTTGTTCACTGGACAGCCCCCCACAGGTTAGGGAAACAAAGTGGTTGTTGTGAACTGGGCTTTTCTTAAAAGTAGACCGTAACCTCACAAAATAATGTAGTATTAAATACCCCTCGCATCGAAAGTAATGCTTGGTTGGTGTCGGTAATTAGCTAGTTAGCCCAGCATGTTCATGTTTACAGCGTAAGTCGAAGGAGACAATTACACAGTTTTAATCTATTCCTTACAATTTTGCGCTTGCATTTTTAGTTTTGCAGAACACATGAGATGCAATTAGAAAAAAAACATTCTCCACAGGGACTTTGTAAATACATCCCAAATAATTAGACACGCTTATAGTCACAATACAGCTCCTATCTCTTGAAATATAACAAGATTAGGCACATAACAAGCAAGGCAAAAGGTAGAAATCAGGAAGAAGGGGGAGATAAAAAGAGGTAGGCTAAGTGAGACAAGAGGAAGAAAAGAAGAAGACTCACAGCTTTCAAGCTGCATTGTACAGGTCTGAATGTCCATTGGGAAATTCTTCAAGTCCATAGGGCAGGACAGGGTAAGAGTCAGCCTGAGATAGAGAAACAGATTGGATGAGAGAAGAGGAGTGACAGGGGACGTCAAAAGGTACAAAAGGGCTCAAGGAAAAGACACCAAAGCACAAGGAGAAATGATAGGTTAACAGATTACAAGACCAGTGAAATAAACCAGTGCCAAGCTGCTTCGTTTTGCAAAGTCTGAAACATGAGTTATGTTCAATGCAAAAACACTGAACAAATTAAAAAGAAACCAAACAACCCCAACAACAACCAGATGTTGCTTTTTAAAAGAGTAGATTGAAAAACATATTGAGTTACTCTACCATTTGATTACTCGTAGTGCTACAGTAATTGGTGTAAGCGTCCGTACTTTTATTTGTTGTGCTGTTGATGCATTGAGCCTTCAAAAAATCCTCAGAGAAGAGAGGGAGTCAGAGGGAGCTATTTGGGAGTCTGTCTGGAGGAAAACTGTGTAATTACCTGCTGTAATGCTTCGCCCAGAGGCGAGACAAGAGCCGCCAGCAGTATACACACAGGCACCCATTTGCGACTGTGCTGTGATGACACAATATCTTTTTCAGTTGCTGAGCAAACTACATTTATCCAGGTGATTGATTCTTCTAACACTGGATTAATTGTGTTATCTATTTAGTGCACTCACAGAGATATTTGATCTAGAACTTCAAAACATTAGTGATATTTGTGCATTTTCAAAAGCAAAATGACAATTTTTTGAGCAAAACAATGACTATGTATACATGCACAAAATATTCTGGTGGAGTGGATCTGGTCCGTCCTATAGCTGTCATGAATGTTGAAATTAGCTATAGAGACCAAAAACATTTTGTGCACCAGGCTGTAAACATGCTGTGAATTTGGGCATTATAACATGGGGATCTATGAGGATGAGGTTTGTAAAATTGGAACTCAAGTGACACACAAGAAAGGACTTAAAAGACGTCTCTTCCTACGTTATGTTTTAAAAAGACATCTGCAAATTGCTTATTCAGTGTAAAGTGTCATGAAACAAACAGACCTCAAAGTCACCGCACTTCCAGCTGACATTTCCATGCATTTTTCTTTCCACACTTGCACCCATTTAGTATTTTGGTGACTTGTGGTGCGCCTAAGTGGGCAGAAAGGTGCAGTAGGGAGCGTGTGTGATTGGCAATTCAATTCAATCTGCTGCAATTGTGGTCAAGAGGTCGTATATGAGTGGGATTTGTTTGCCACCTGCCTTCTTGCACTAGTTTTCTTCACTTTATTTGGTAGAATTGTACCCAAACAGACTTCTTCAACTGCCTTTATGAGTAAAATCATCACTTGTTTCATGTTGATCATATAAACCAAAGCACAGCCATATTTAAAAGCAATAATATCACCAAAGCAATGTGTACTGGAATACAAATTAGTGTCAATCTTCAGCATCTATTTAAAAAAAAAAAGCTGCTTATTTTAAAGCCAATATTTAAGTATTCTTTGAATATACAAGTACAAGTCTCAGAGTAAGAAAACAACATTCAAGTTATACTGAAGCATTTGAATGAATGATAACATGCAGAGGATTTGGCGCATTTCTATTTAGCCCCTGACGTTGTGCTTTGACTGGCCATAACGATACTGAGTGGCGCCGATCTTTAAGTTATGGGAAGTCACTTGTATTTACCTAATGCTATACAGAACGCTGCCATCTTGGAAAATCCGTAGCAGCTTGTTGTCAGTGGTGACCTCGTGGAAATTGGCTCCTTTCTCGTTTGCAAAGAATAAATCAGGTTTCCAAATCGAGTCCAACATGGATGGATCCAGATCGAGGGAGTCGTCTGGATATTCGCTGTACGCCAGGCGAGGGTCGTTCCATTTTTGCCGTAGAAATACATTGAGCCTGTAGTCCTGTGGGTCAGGGCAGTTAATGGAAAATATATTATTGGTGAAAGTTGTAGTACAGAATGGAGAGCTCAGAAGTGCATTAGTCTGCAGAGGTTTCTGGGAATATTTTGTTACAGTACTGGTTGCTATTGGAGTCCAATTTAACTGATGATGAATTTAAAAATACAGAAGCAGTTGTACTCTGTGAAAGATGAAACTTTCACTTTTTTTGGATGAAATATCACTTTAATGTCTAGATCTAATGTGTCCATTGTGCTTCATTTGTGACAAGTACATGACTATGAGGGGTTCATAATGAACAATTGTTCTTAGAGAATTTAAAACAGTCAAATCATTGCTTATAAGTAGAAAAATGTTGTTTTGATTTTTTTGACAGACACTGATGGTTTACTTTAAAAATGCTTCGGTGAATAAAAATATTATTAAAAAGGGTTGAGCATGACAGTATATACTGTACAAAGTTATAAATGTGTCCACCGGTAGGGATTTGGCAAAACCCTCTTCTGTTGGAGCCATTTAGGGCATGCTATTTGGCAAATAAGGCTGGATGCCAGCATGATCTCATGATTCTTGTGTGATATTGCAAATTGAGCTGCCTAGCAACATAACATGATTTTGGCAGACATAGACAAGGAGGATGATGCTGTAAATACAGGACCCTGCAACACCTTTTAAGGCCTTGTCTTAATAGATTTTCGGAACAAATTACTGTATCGTAATAAGAGCTGGCTATCGGTACCCAATACCTTTTAAGGTATCTGTTGAAAAAACACAGTACCAAGTTATATCTAAACTTTTCCAGTCAAACAATCTCTGTATTTGAGCCTTTTTGTGCAGGGGGTCTGAGCTTAGACTTTTGCAACCCCCTGCAGGATCAGCAGACTTTCTGTTGCAGTCATCTCTAGAGCCACTCCGCTCCTGGGAAGTCTGCCTAGCTAGCATGAGGTAAAACAGAAGCAGCGCTAAAATCCAACACTGCGCCATTAAACCATTTCAACAAACTCAGCATTAGGTAACATTTGCTGTGTGATGCTAACAGTTAGCCCTGTCACTGTGTACTGTCAGGTGGACAGTTGCATCTGTTCCAAGCACGAAGCTCACACTCCTGCAGCAGCAGCAGCTATAACTCATACAGTCTGTGGTGTGGTGAAGTTGACAGCGGTGTTTTGTATTGAGTTAACAGTCAGCATTATGAGATACCAACAAATCATTTGGAAGTATGGCTATACTACACACCACTTTACACATTCACATTATTGGTATAAAATAAAGTACTCTTTTGGTACCTGAATCACTTTAAGTGTTACTGGTATCGTCATTTTGACGATACCCAGCGCTATATATTCTGATATGTACTGTTAACATAATATAAAATTACTCATATAGGGGCTATATTGCCGACCTCTACTGATGTATTTAATATTTACATATATCCCAATCATAATGACTGTTATTACAGTTACTACAGATGATCCATCTTTGTTATGTAATTCAGCAGCTTTGGATAATGATGGCATCACTCTTGCTGAAATGCCCCTGCCTCACCATATTTGTCAGATTTTCTGAAAGTATCTGATTGAAAAAGATGGTTTAGTGTTTGTTCAACCGTTGCAGCCATGTGCTGCTGGTGAGCCGAGGGTTGGCAATGCGAGCCATGCCAAGGACGAGTGCTGAACACAATCACTCCTGCCTGCAGCCAGCATACATGAGTAATTAAATTAGAATTCTAATCTGCGCAATTAATTCAGAATTCATCTTTGGGCATTGCACATTGTTCGTTTTCCTGCTTGTTCACTTCATTTATCAGAATATGAGGCATGCTTCACCAGCACATACAATGACATCATTAGTGTTGTCGTTCTGTCGGCTGACCTGACTGCAGGTCTGACCCTCTGGGCCTCCCTCACACACCTTTAAACAGTTTGCTGCTGTATTGTGCTGACCCAGCAGCTTGAACACTGTAAATGCAGACTTGAGGACAGCTATTTCTCCCTGAACCACTTGTCCTCTCTCCCATACCTCTTTTCATCCATTTTCTCAATTTTTCATTTTAATTGCAGAGTGGACAGTTCATTATCAGCATGTCAGTGACCCATTGGTCTCTGAAGGTTGCACTGTTATGCTCCAGGAAACACAGAAATGAGGAAACGGCTTCAGCAGGGAGTGGATTAGCAAAGAAGTTGGTAGGAAAGAAAGACGGCGGAGTGTTTTTGAGATTTCTATATAGAAGTCATTGGAGCAATGAAGCTAAAAACAACATAAACCATTGTGGGATTTTTAAACATAATAATGCACTTTAAGAAAATGCATTTTCCTCTCTAACATGTTAAACATCTGAAATCTCCAAGGTTTTCTTACCATTGTAGTTTCTGTGATGGACCCAAAGCTGTTGATGAAAATATTACAGGTGACATTCACAGGTGGACCTGAGGATAGAAAAAAAAAAACATACTGAATTTACACATCTTTCCCCTCAAATGGGATTCATAACATCCCACTACATTTTAAAAAAAAGTAGAAACACCGCCTTGCAGGTGCATGCCTCTGCACTTACTGTATAGTTGCACTTATAGTTTATATCCTTGTCTGTGATAGCATCGATGCCTCACACACATCTTCCCTCCAGCAGCACATAAGATCTATACAACCAGCACAGTTTCAAGGTTGGCACTTAAGATTTGTGTGACCAATTCAGTATCTGACCATATGTCTCCCCCTCTGTTCCTGAATTATTACGCTGAATTATGGCCAGGAAAGTGTTTTTGCCTGACATTATGATGTCACACTGAAGTTGACTGTTGACCTCTTAAATATAAAAGGTCATGACTTCATAATTTTATCCTATTACACATCTGTTTGAAATTCTATTAAAATTATTGTATGAATTCTTGAGTTATGGCCAACAACATGTTTTCTGAGGTCACAGGACCTCAGAAGATATGTTGCATGTTTGTGCAAAATTTAAAGAAATTCCCTAAAGGTCCTCTTGAGATTTTGCACGCACAAGAATTATACAGATGTAATGTCACAGTGACCTTGGACCTATGAAAATACAGTTTTAATCAGTTCATCCTTGTCTCAAAGTGAACATTTGTGCCAAATTTGAGAAAATTCTCCTTCAATTGTTATTGAGATAACGGGTTCACAAAAGTGAGACAAAATAGGCCACAGTGACCTTGACCTTTGGCCTATGACAATCAAATTCTAAGTAGGTCATCATTTTCTTAAAGTGGGTACTAATTTGAAAAAATTACCTCAATGCATTTTTGATAATGCCTCGGGCCTTGACTCTCAACGGGACATAATATATACTTTTGTGTATCTCTTGTAGCATTCTTAAAATTTACATCACTTTCTTCATTAATTTTCATCATTGATTTTCATAATAATTGAACTGAAAGTGATGCTACAACACAAATCATGCCAGCTTCATTCCTGGTGTTGAAGAGCCGGCTCTTTAAAGGTGCCATGAAAAAGTATATTTTTAATTTTCTATTTTTGGGCCTGTCACTTCAAGTGTAATTACAGCCCCCCAAACAATCCCATTTACTGAAACCAGCCTCAAAAACATTTGAAGAAAAACTATAAGGCAATTGACAAATAACATTGGGAATTTAAAACTTAAGAGCAAACAATGTCACAGAGAGAAAAGTGAGAATTGTCAGTGTGCAACCCTGACTTTTAAAATTTTCTTTGTATGCTACTACTTGCAAGAGCAAATTCATTTACTGAGAAAGGACCACCAGAACTACGTCTTTATCAACATAATGACCATCAGGATGCATTTTTGCAAACATATTTGCTTAATTTTCACTGACAATACATTAATTTGTTTTTCCCTCCAATTTTCTGAAAGTAACTCACAATACAACATTCTGTCATTAGCACCTACAGCATAGCTAGAGCTTTTTATGGTTATGTTATGTACGTACTCAGAGCATTTGGTTAAGTTCAGGGATGTTCTTGAGATTGAAAAAGTCAGCAGTGACTTTAAGTACGACATGAGGTGTTGATGTAGGCAACTAATTAACATTAAACCAAAACTATGATCTTCTCAACCAAAGAGCTTCTGTTGCCTAAACACAGATTTTCAAACGGTAAGGCCTGACTCCTCAGGGGGGCATAAGGGGACAGATGTGAGTAAAAGATGCTGCGTCAGGTAAAAGGGACAGGTGTATGCTGGTATTCTTGAACAGTGGGACGTTAGTTGTCGTCGTTTGGCTCATTGATTTTGCCTGCTTATCAACAGTCAGCAGTTGGAGCAGTAGCAGCTGCAGCATGAAGCTCGTGGATGCAATTAAGTTTTTTTTTTTAAAACCTTCAACGTCTGATTGCTGCAATTTGCATCGAGAATCTTCCCCTTCTTGGACTTATATCTCGGTCTAAACACGTGGACTTGATACACAGAAATTTAGATTCAGTATGCTTCTCAGGATCTCATTATTCACTGTGCCTATACATCCATAAATCTGCTAGGAAATCATACAAAAAAAGATGCTCTTATAACCATAACTGGCTTGAGAACCATCATGTTGCTTGAAAAAAAAAATTACAATTCTAATTTAATGTTTTAAACAACCTATAACAACCAATACAGAAAAGCATCCCAGAGAAAACTTCACAGAGGGGTGACATTTGGAACCAAAGCACTATGTTGCACTTGCACCCTGAAATGTGCACAGACCTGATTCCTCATCTAAACATTTGCACACTTTTTAATCCACCTTTTGATTTAATTTCCCAGGATGAATCAGTTTAAACTTGTAGAATCCTCATGTGACACGGAAGTAGAGACATATACGACGTTGCTGTCTCTTCCTTTGTTAAATTATAATAACACTGCAGAGATCTGCTAATTTCTCATCCAGTGTGCTAGAGTTTGTACAAACCAACCCTATGGGCAGAATACATGTTTCATTATATGTTTCTGCACACCACATATATGTTACATTTGTGGTTTCAGATGCTGTGGATGTGTTGATTCAGTTTTATGTTGTGACAAAATTGTGGTCAGTGTGTGTTTTGACAGAAAAAAAACACTTGGTTAGGGTTAAGGTTAGCGTTAGAAAAGCACCATGTTTTGGATTAAAATACCTGGTCTGGCCACTAGAAACACGGCTGGCAATATTCTGTTCTCTCATTAAAAAGTATCTCCTTTTGTGGTCTGAAACAGTGCATGACACCCAGTAATACCTCCTCATTATGATGAGAACCTTAGCTCATATATATGTATGTGCAAATGTCCGTGGCTTGCAAAAATGTATAATGACAACATTTTATTCTGGTGACTTTGCTTCTGTTTAATGTGTTGCTGCTGAGCAGCTAATTATCTATATAGTCTGCAAACTGGCTTTGCAATATAAAATGAGGGGGCACCATAGTGAAACCAAAATATTTAACTTTTTGTTTCAGATTTTTTTTTCTCAAAGGACACATCACACATACATGCAGTAGGTGTCTTGAATTTGTCTGAGGAGTGGCTCACAGTGACAGAATTTAAAAACCTCTGCATATACCTAAATACACACAGGACTCCCTCCTGATGACTTGCACGTTGTACAAAAATGTAGCGTTTCCTGTACTGATAAATCAGCAGGCAGCAATTATGTTTCCCTCAAAACATAATTGTGGAGACAGGCTACCAGTGTGTTCTTGCTGCATGGTAAAATATGATTACAGTCTTAAAATTAAGTCAACAACAAACTATCTGGCCTTCACCACAAAGGGTTAATTAGACGTTAGGTTGAACTACAGTTCTGTTTGAACAGGGTGAAAAGGCGGACAAGCTGATGCAATATTTATGTACTGGAAAGCTGTAAATCTGAGAATCACATCATAGTTTCTGACAGAACAGCGTACAGCACATACACATGAGAACGGTCAGCTGTTCAGCTTTCACAGCACAGATCCACCGCTCTTTGTGTTTTCCTTTTTTTTTTTCTGGTGCTGGATTTTCTTGAGGGCTACTGTGATGGTCTGCCTTGGCATATACTGTACCTTTGAAGTTGGGTCTGATGCGGGCATCATATCCTGATGTTTTCCCCATGAGCTTGTCCAGGAAGTCAGAAGGCGACAGCTGTGGTCCTGCCCTGCTGGGGGGCTTTATCTCCTCCTTACAGGAGCTCAGTCTGATATCACCAGGGAGACAGAGCGAGGAGGAGCAAAAACATATAGAGAGAGAGAGCGAGAGAGAAGATTTGAGAAACGGCAGAGAAGGGAGTGTGTATGTACAAGAGGTATCAGTGGGGGGTTGGTGGTAAAATAATAATGAGAATCCAACAGAATGAGAAGCCAACAGCTATCACCAAGTCAGTCATCAGCAAAAAATACCCAGCGGTGGATGGGGAAATGAGTGTGAAAAATGACGATGGATGGCTTACCTCAGCTGGCAACTAAATGCTTATCTATTTCACATCATGTCTGGGACTTATTGTAGTTGTTAGGCCCTAACTACAGAGAAGAAAAACACAAGCGGAGGTAAACTTGTCCCTCTCCTGTGCTTCCCACAGCTCGTGGCTTAGCAGGGGTAAGGCTTGACAGATTGATGGCTCAATTGTAATGCTATGAATGTCACACCGGGGAGAGGAAGGAGTTGATACAAGCACCAGTGAGGCTCAGGCAGCCACTGACAGGAATAACCAACAGGCCAGAGTGAAAGTAAAGAGAGGAAGGGAGACGGAGAAAATCTCACAACCAAAGCAAGACTGAAGGAAAGAAAGAAACACTCTTTAAGGTCCATAATGGATTTGATTCCTGCCTGGCCCCTACTGTATCACAGCTGATCGCACCCCGTGCTTTTGATACGATTTTTAACAGTTCACGATCTGTCATGATCTGAAACTCGGGAGTACAGATGGTGGTTCAGTCCCCTCCGAGGCACAGCTTTGCTGATGCCCTGTGTTCTCATGAGTGTGTGCAGCCAGTCACTGATCCACCAATCTTACCGCCTCTTAGCTGTATTTAAAGCCACATAAACCGCATCGTCAGGGCCTACAGGATCGAGGGCTGTGTGGAGGATATTTTTGGTTGGTCAAGAGTGAAGCTGAGCCGATCCCAAGAGATCTTTCTTTTTTAATGGTGTTGGCAACAATTAGGAATTGTTGGAAATCACTGTGTTGTAATTATAAAGTTATGGTTGAATATGCTGTAATATTTCTCCACAGAATATCTAGCAACATTAAGTAAGAGGGTCTACTTTCAAAAGACAATGTTAGCCTTTGCTGACACATCTACATTTGAGGTGCCCTTGCTCATCTGTCACAAATCAATGCTTTCAGGTCTCAGATGGAAACCAGCATGCTGGTTATTCCTTAGTGGTCTGTGGACATCGTCTGTCCTTCCATATCTGGATTTGAGTGAATGCAGCCATCTGTGCAAATCAATCAAGACATAATTTTGAGTAAAATGGTAGTTTTTGGCATAATTATATCATAATGCACTCCACAGAGTACAATCCTCTGCCAGATCCACACAAATACATCTTGTAAGCCTGCAGGTTGCATCTAGTTTGTTAAAGCAACTCAATCTTGTTTCTTTTATGTTTTGTTTTCTGCAGCATAGAACATAAATTATTGCATCCCAAAAAATGATTCATATAACTGTTTTCTGATCTGCCACAACTATAGCCGAAGTCTGGTTTAGGCACAATAATTACTCGATTGATATTAATACGGTATCATAATTTAGGTTAAAAGAGCAAAATTTCCATTGTTTGTGTAAAATAAGATGCAGTCTTTTGGGTCAAAGTGCGGTTAGGGTTAGTTTATTCTTCTGTGGATCCACTTTTTCTTTATTTTGTGCTAATTCATTTTTACAGTACCTTTGGTCTAACCCTTTGCATCTCATCTCTTTCTTATTTGCAATCATCATTGAATATTTTGTGTTTTATCTGATACTATCGCCACCATTTCAACCTTTTATTTAAAGCATGTTTGGTCTGCTGCATAGCTGGCATCTACCATTTTAGCATGATAACAGTAGCAACATACAACCAGCTATCATAGCAGTAAATTCAAGGTTAATCATCCAACAGTTTCATTCCCTGGAGCCACACGGCTAGTACTGTTATGGTTAAAAATAACACAAGCACCCAGCACCTTTTGTTGATTTTCCCAGAGGAGCTGTGCACATATCTCCAGTCTTTGTTCCATTATAAAGCTCAACTCTCACCAGTCCCCTGACTCCACTCCACTGTTTCTGGCCAGAGTCCACTCTGTAGTGTTGCTGATTTTACAGTACACTGGCACACCTTTCATCCCCCTCTCTCTCCTGCTCAAACACACACTCGGTCACAAACTCACTCACACTCAGGTACACAGGGAGATGGATTGATGGTCAGACTCTTAATGTTACAGAAAGCCACTGATAATGAACTGTCTGTCTTGAGTTGCGCTTGTTTACGGATCCACACAAAACAATAAAACATCCTGTTTGGTGTCGAGCGTGAGTGTCTCTGACAGGCGGTCACAAGCTTTCAGAGACAAATGATTGTGACAATAAAGTCTGTAGTTTCAAGAATAGAAGAATGAGACCCGAACACAAGTGCATGTTCTAGCAGAGATTTGTGAATGTATTTTGACACAGCCGGCTGATGACTAATGAGAGAGGTTTGCCATTACATGACAATTCTGGTGTGAGTGAAAGTGTGAAAGTCATAAAGGGAGCTCACTACAGTCACATAACTCAGACTTACTGAGACACAGCAAATCTAGGTCATAAGACGAGCTTCATTTCTATAATGTTAATCCATGAGTCACTACTTTTAGTCGAAGCTGTTAACCAACACAAACACGTCCACTGCAAATTACAGTGCAATGCAGCTTGTGTATGTTTGTGTGTGTGAGTCATTTCTGCTTGTTGATGCTCTTAAATAGTGCTGAAACAACAGTATTAGATTCCTCAGCTGTACAAAAAAAGTCTAGTTATGCTTCTTGATATTGATCAAACACAGTGGTCTGCATAAAGTATGAATTTACAGCATTTGATCAGATAAGGTCTTAAGGCTGGTCAGTCGGTTTGGGCCATTGGTAAACGTCTGTCGCCTCATGCCCAGAACACCCTGCCTTCATAAGCAGCATGTGAGTGTTGCCGAACCTGTATTTCTGAGGGTTTTTTTGGCGCCTGTGTAACTAGTCAGAGCAATCATGCCGCCTGCTCACCCCATCTCAGGTGCCTATCACCCCGGGACTTCTAGAGAAACTATGGCTTGCCGATTTTTTTCTGCATGCCGTGCGCGGTTTTCAGCAGAAACATTGAAAATGGTGTTTTGATAATTATATTAACTCCATACCAAATTTTATTACAGTTTCAAAGTCTTTATCTGCCAGAGAGTTGAGGAAATACAAACATATCTGTTTCACTCAAACTTTCCTGCTTCTGTTTCAAAATAAAAGTCCTGTGTCCAATGTCTCTGTTGACAGTTTCCCATCAGTTGTTAACACAAGGCATTTTATTGTGAAACATTTGCAGAACTGTGTTGTTGACAATGCAGGAGCTTGCACAACTTCATAGCTGAGTGGAATTTGTGCTTATAAGTGTGGCAAATATAGTACTCATAGGCAGCCGTGCAGAAGCGGCAAGAAGATCGCCATCATGCACTGCTCATGCATGCAGTGTGTTCCAAGCGTTAATTTTTATCCTGTCGGCTCTTGTCTGATTCAACGTGCTGAACTGATGGGAAAAAAAGCAGTGTCAGAGACGGCAGAACCTGTTGGTGAATAAATTCACTCTGATTGGCAGTTCAGCTCAGCGAACAAAAAGAGAAACGTAAATGAGTAACATAAACAAACGGCTTAAGTCACAAGGGAGTGAGGGCAAAACAAACTTGTTTTATTAAGTACAACTGTTTTTCCTTAAGCTAATGAGCTCTTCAGCAAAAATGTTTCCTGATTTTGTGTCGTTGTTCACTGGCGCATGGTAAAATTGCTTTGTCATGACGGTCTGTTGGTTTCCCTTTTTGAGTGACGATTACAGTATCATTGTTTGCTAGAATGGAGGTATTTCTTCTCAGGCAAGTGCAGAAAATATGTGCTTGATGGCCGTCATTTGTTGTGCTTACAGTGTTTTCATGTGCAACTTTTTGACTGAGACACAGATGACATGATATAATGCAACAGTCGGTTTTCAATGCCACCTCTTTGGTGTTGGTTTGGTGTGCCTGGGACTTTAAAATATATTTGAAAACATTTACATTTATTTTTAAAAAGAAAATTTCACTTATGGTGCTTTGGTCTGATGACAAAATATTCTCTAATATTCTCCATCTGCAGCATTTCCTTTGTGTGGCTCCATGTGGATTAAAGATAAAAGAGCTTTTATTTTTAAATTCTTTATTTGGGAGCACAAAAACACGAATTCATTAAATTCTGGAGCAGCAGGCATTAATTCATACGTCTTGTGGTATGCATATCAAAGTTTCTGTGTCTCATAATTTTAGAATTTCGTATTACTGAAACTCAAGGAACAAAAGTGAAGAGATGTTTTCTGTTGTGTGCATAAAGACTATTTTTCTTGCATAATTGTATTCATAATGCTATTCAGAGAGCAATCACAGTTTGAGTGAACTCTTTGTGGTGAGGTCTACAGCTGAACTTCTCACCCTGAGCTGTGGGAGGAGCTGTGGATTTCTGTTTCCCCTCAGGGCTTACGTCACCTCTTTCTCAGCCCTCATGCATTTCTAATTGGTCTCTTCACTATTGTGTGTATGGTGTCATCAGTGCTTCAACACTGGCTTATATCATGGAGAAGGTGAGAGAATAAACAGTTGATGATCTGTACATCTTTTTGGCACAAACCTGGAGTAATGACTCCTGAAGTAGGAGGTTAGGGAAAAAATGAAATGAAATGGATGCCATCCAAAAATTGATGTATTTAATGGTAAACAATGTACCCAACATCTTATATATATATATATATATATATATATCTTGGATGTGAGGTGCCTTGAGGTTAATGCACGGCACACAGTCAATCTTAAATTTATATCTGCAGTTTCTGGTGACTATAAAACTACAAGTGTAACTGCAAGTGGCTCCTCAGAACCCTTCAAAGCTAAATTATGTGGTTCTTTGTCTGAGTGATTCAATTATTAAGATGCTCTTTGCTGACATTTAATGAGCCTGACCTTTTGCTTCCCCCTACGTCCCTTTCATTTGAGCATCCGTGCCAGACTGCTGTCGAGAATACGTAACAACCCTTTTCTCCCCTTCCACTCCAGAGCAAGTTTTGGCTGTCACTTTCTTTTTAGTAAGAGACTTTATTTGGCTCTGATGGCAAAGCTGAATCAAAGCTTAAAGGCAATTGTATATGCACACTTTTGAGCACTAGAAAAACTGAGGTGGTTATACAATTGTAGAATTCAAACAGCTGCTCAGAAATGATTTAGTCTTTGAAATTTCAGGATGACAGCCAGTACTACTGTACATCTTTTTTTTCCTCTTCTAGGAGAAACCCAAATAGACATGAAAACGTGGATTTATTCTCAGCATCCTTTGCAGACACAGACCTGCAGAGTAATCACACAGGCTTTAAGATTCAGTACTTCTATTCTGGGTGGAGTTTGTATGGCAGTTGTTCATCATCCTGTGCTCACAAACTCAAACAGTCTACAGCTATGAGAGGGAAGCACTGCTATGACAAACCTGTCAAGACTGTGCTGTCAGCAGATCAACCATGGGGAGCCACTGTACGAACAACTCGTCTGAAGAGCTACTCTGCATTTGATTATCGTTCCACCCCACATGGCTTTAAGCAAAATTTTCACTCAGCCATTAATTTTAATCAAAGTATGTGAACACATGACCAGCAATTCAGGAAAACAGCATGTAGTCATTTTCTGCAAACATGGATGCATGGGCCAGTGTTGGCCATGGTTGCCTTGTTTTCCGATTTTTCATAGAAAAATGCTCCTTCAGCAATTGTAAGCTTTGTCCTTAATCATAGTGACAAAAATAATTTATAAAAGGTGTTGAGCTGCAACTACAATAACAATGCTTTTGATGACTGATGAATCTGATTATTAATTGGATAACAAGAAAAAAGGTATATTGTATTACTTCCAGCATTTCATACAAAATACAACTTATTGATGTCTTCTTTTATGATGCACTCTCAAATGACTTACAAATAAAAAAAATGGGAAATGTATGTTACACCAAGACTAAATACAGATAAGATCAAAACAAAAAAAAAGTTAAATAAACTGACATTTGGGGTGCAGCCATGCACCGAGAATAAAAAGGAAATATAACTTGTATTTTTATAAGATATTGCTGAAGTTTTTGTTGTGAAAAATAAAGGATTATCTTTAGATTGTCTATGACTAATGGCATGAAATGTAAAAAAACCCCCAAATCTCAGCTAATTAGCATTAGCCCAATCTACTGTCTCCAGCAGATTTTGTCTGTTTTGACAGATGAACGGACGATTACAACAACCATAAAAAAAAGAGACCTTACATTTGTTTTCCCTCCGTTTTGTGATCGATCAATGTTACCTGGGAGTTATCTCTGAAATAGCTTATCTTGAGCCCGATGGTTACATCCATCAGTTTGTTGGTCAAAAAGGACAAAAATCGGCCAGATATTATAGATTACAAAGTAAATGTAATTATAATCAGTTAGTTACTGATCAAGATGCTGGTGATTATAAAGGAGTTGCATCCAAATATATTCTTTTTACTAAAAAGTGTATATGAAGAACATATGTAACATTTACTCTGTTGCTGTGGATCTTTTTGACATTCAGGAAAGCCTTTTGGTGTAGCCTGTTTCCAGACAATTTTCAGCTCAACTGTCCAGTTTAAAACAAACATTCATTCATTATCCTTTACCTGTTATCCTGGTACAGGAGGGTGCTGGAGCCTATCCCAGCTGACATTGGGCGAGAGGCACCCTGAACAGATCGGCAGACTATCACAGGGCTGACACATAGAGAGAGACAACCATTCGCATTCACAACTACGGCCAATTTAGAGTCACCAATTTATCCGCATGTTTTTGGACTGTGTGAGGAAGCTGGACAACCTGCAGAAAACCCATAATGACACAGGAAGAACATGCAAACAGCTCAGTCAAAGAATAAGAGGCAGCCTAATGCCTACCCGTTTCCAGTGTACTGCATCATTTAGTTACAAGGTATATATAACCATATACAGTAAAAGAAAGAAGCTGGAGCTGTCATACTGTATACAGTACATACAACTCAAATGTATGAGGACATAAATGGACTGAGGAGAGGGGGGTGGGGAGGCGAGGTCAGCAAGGGACCAACATTTCTTTAGGCCTACATCTGCAAAATTCCCTGCTTTCTCTTTTTTCCCCCCTATACATCATAAAGCATCAGTATATAGTACAAATACATGGAGACATTTTTGTTGAATGCTAGCGTTTAAGATGCACATTCATATATATTCATGTGTGAAAGTGGTTGATTGGTTTTCACTTAGAAACAACAAGAAGCATTTTTATCTCTAAGTTATTGTCTTATTCTGTTTAACCTCACTGAGCCTCAGATTCAGAAGTAACCGATGAAAATCATCTCTAATTAGATGGAATGGGATTCTGCCCATGTAGTGCAAACATATTCTTTTTAATTGCTTTTTCATTAAGAAGCTGGTGATCAGAAAAGCACATCACATCGCAGTATGGCTGTTCCCTGGTTTCCGACAAGAAAGCACCGGGGGATATCAGGCCCATTAGACATCCATGCATGAACATACTAACTTTTTAGTGCCATTAGCATAATGGGAAACGGAACAAAACTACTCTCACCGCCTGTTGAAACACATTGCTCTAATTTCCTACTTGTCCAATTGCCCTTGACATCCACTTGAGCCTTAGGTATTGCTCTCCTAGAAGGGTGCTCACTTTAAGGCTGAATGCAGGGCTTTTGGACAATCAACACAACTTCTATCTTCTATCTAGGTCCACCATACCATACAAATGGATTTGCTTCAGTGAAAGGCCTTTTATCAAAATATATCCAACTATGCTTCATGGTAACACACTGACATTTCATTTTTTTGTCTTTGATGCCCTTGTCTTCACACTACTGTATGTGATGGCTTACTACTGTCCCTTTTTGATCAATGGGCTCATTGGGGAATGGGATTTGAAGCACACTGCAATTTACCCCTTGCACATTTATCTTCAGTGACATGACTACTGCCACTCCTGAGGTGTATTTCAGAAAATGGGTTTGGTGAAAACTCTGAGTTTGTTAACCCTGAGATAAGGGAAACTGGCTCAGTTCCAGAGAGAGAGGTTACTTAAACTCTGAGGTTCACTCACAAAGTCAGTACCAACAGTAAGTTACTGTGAACGAACCTAACCTGCCGGCAAGCAGGTTAGGTTCTTTCTGTCTCCTTCCTCTTAGAATACAAAGTTCTGCAGATGAGAAAACCAGAAAAAGGGCACTATGCAACAACAAGTGATGATATTATATGTCCAAAAGGTAAATTGTAAACTTGTGACATAATAATGTTCAACAAAAACACCTGTCTGACTATTACTCAGCATCATATCTCAGGATCAGAGGGGGAGACATTTGGTCAGACACTGAATTAGCAACACTAATACTGAAACTGTGCTGAGGTACAGATCTCATGTGCTGCTGGAGAGAAGATGTGTGTGAAGCATCCGTGTTCACATAGACATGATTGTAAATGAAACTTAACTGATTCGCAGAGGCATACAGCAGTGAGGTGGTAATTCTAGTTGTTTTTTTTACTGATAGATGTGCACAGTTCACATATAAATGCATTAATATTTCTACCTCCATTGGATTAAAAAAGAGGCTTGAGCTTTTATTTTGTCCAATACTATGGTGAATTGTAGTTTCGGAGATCGATTGACGATGGCTTTTTTCATTCACCCTGTACAAGATGAACTCAGAGTGAACATACTCGGAGTTGATTGAACTGACTTTGATCAGCTGTTTTGGAACCAAAAACTCTTCCATCTCAGATTCATCGACTTCAAGTTCAAGATTCGCCTCAGTTGTTGTTAAACCTGCTTCTGGATTTCTGGATTTCCAGTGAAAAGTGAAGACATGGATCACAACTTGAAACTTTGCAAGGATGAAAAAGCAAACTTAAACAACCCATTGGAGCAAAGATCTATGCGGCCAAAATGTAAAACTTGATGACAGAGTACATCCAGACACACTTAATGTCCACAATAAGCCAGGGTTTGGTAGGACTGAGATGAAATGCTGTGCATATTAAGCATTCAGTACAAAGGTCTCCTTTGCAAGAGAGATTACTAGAAATTGTTCCATTGGGTTTATGATGTCATGGAGCAAGCCTACAGGGCATACATGCATATTCAATCTAGGCTCCATAAAATCTAAGATGGACAGATTTGAAATTACTCTTGAATTTTTCAGGTGGTTCATTTTTGCATATAGTCTCCATTTGTAGAGCTATATCTGTCATTATGCAGGAGGAGGTGTTGATGAACAAAAAAGACAATGTGTTCTGGTTGGCTGCTTTTGTTGAAGGATAAAGCTGGTTGATGCTCTATATATAATTAGTTTTGCCACTAAATCAAATGGAAAGACCAGAACCAACAATTTGTTGGTCTGTCTCAGTACTTTTTGACTCACCTAAAAATATGTTTAAAAATCTGTCACAAATCTATAGCCTACGTAAACAGTTAATGGATAACCATTGACCTTCCTGTTAGGGAGCATTTTCATCTGCAGATTCAGTGTATTTGCAAGTCTTCATGGCACCAGTTTGTGGGATTGATTTATGTAAATTAAAACACCCATGTTCATCGTAATGAGACAACATGTCAGCCAGTGCACCGGTACTCATTAATGCGTTTTTAATAGTTTCTAGACAACGATGGAGGTCTGTGGTGTAGAGGAACACTACTTAAGGCGTTGGCTACTGGTGCATTACTTAATAGTAGGATCAATAAATCTTATATATGTTCAGGGAAGTGGAAAGTATAGGTGTATGCATAGCAAATAGAACAGTATACATAACATTTCTTCAGCGACCTTATCACTATTTTCAGAATACGTTTGAATCAAAGGGTGACACATCTGAAACAACAGAAGAACGAAGATATATTTGGCAGATTAAACAAACTTTAAATACTGGCAGTAGACTCATTCCCATTAGATATTGTGGCGTTTACTGGGCTTGCTTTCAATACCATCCATATCTTTGAACTATTTCTATTCTCCTCTGTGTTATCTTTGATCTTTTGTTTTGTAATAAAGTATAATTAGTTCAGCCATGAGCCAATGATAGTGGTGGAATCTGCTTTTTGTTTAGGTATATTCAGCTGTCTGAATTCAAACCCGAGGGTTTTGATGATTTAGATTAATCCATACTAACGCAGAGTAAATCGCAACTCTGTGCCATTGCTCAAGTGTTCTAATTTGTAATGCAATCTTTAATCTTGTGGGAGTGAGGCTTGACATCTCTGGAGTACCTGGCAGAAATGATGTTTCGAGGCTTGTGCCACAGTAATGACAAGGGTACAATGAGCCGCGGCTTGATGGCAGATTTATGCTCATGATGGCCCGTTTCTACTACACTGAACTCCAACTACCACCCCGGGCTTTTCTCATGCAACCTTAACTAATCTTCGGTACTCTAATACATTCTAGTCTCCTGACTTGAAATTCGTACTTGTGTGAAATATAATATCTTCTCACTGTGATTGATTTCCTTTATCTGCTGAGTCTCTGAACATTGTGTGATTAAAACTGAAGAAAACAATCTTACATTTTCTTTCCCCAAATCCTAATTGGTATATCTACTGTCAGAATGTCACAACAGAATGAATTGTTGAGCCCACACACACAGTATTTAGCAAATATTCTTTTTTTGTGTCGCAGGAAATATTCTTACATTTAAAACTTCACTTTGTAAAAGACACATGCGGGAAAATCAGATCCATGAGAGTGCACTGTTACTTGTGGTAGTGCAGTCTTAGCCTTCAACCCATATCTTCACCTGATATTGTCACAGCCATTAGTGGTTTATTTTACTAAAATCTTTGGGGCCCATGTAGAATGAGCACTTAGTGAAATAATGTACTTCCACTTATGCCCTGTACGCCACGTCCATTCATATACTGGAGATGGAATGGGATGCGATTTGTGGTGAATTTAAGGGCTCTGTTTGTGACATTCAGAACATTAATAGGCCTACAGCAGCAAACTACCGTCCTCTATGTAAAAATTTAGTGGCGCTCTGAGCAGAGAATGATGTCACGTGTGTTGTAATCCGAGCTTCTCTGTGATTTGTTGTGTTAAACTGGTCTGGCTGCATATGCATGTTAGTGCATGAGTTTATCCCAACAGTCAGCTCATCGCGGCTGCTTTGCACGACACACACATGGTCGCTGTCGCAGAGGTGTAGTACCCACCCTTTACTTTGCTCCTGGTTAACACCATTGGCTTTGTCAGCACTGTTGATATTGTTGAGTGCTGTTTACTGAGTTAGCATTGTTGTGCTACACTTTTATACAGACGCCTTCAACTCAAGAAACATTCAGTTTTATGTAGTCTAAATGTACTCAAATGTGAAGGATATCACCATGGCGACAGCCAGCTGTGCTAACTGTGACACCCAAAAAAGATGTTTCACAGAATGTATTTTTTTTTCTGGCTACACCTGCAGTGCATATGCAGTGTAGGGTTGTGTGATGAGCTTTTGTTTTGGGATTGTGTGGGATTGTTTCTTTAGTTTTTGGGCCAAGCACAGTGCTGTGAAACTTCAGCCTTTTCAGTGGGTTTGTTTATATGGGTAAACTAACATCTACAGACTACAGAAGGCTAAAAAAAGGATTAAGTTACTAAGCAACTGCCAGCTGCAAAGTGAATGCTGACAGGTGATCAAGACCCCAAAGTGGAGGCCCTGTTTGATACAAAGTAGCCAATATAAATGTGGCTAACTTGCTCATCAAAGATCATCATAAATTGCCAGGAAATATTGATTTAAAATTAGGGTATTGCATTAACTTGTTGTTGGGCTTGTGATTATAGTGGTTATTATTAAGTCATTTCCTATATCTGCAGTTGAATTAAAAAATAGACACTTTATGACCAGTTTCTGTGTAAAAAGGCTGCATAAACCTCGAGTAAAAAAATATAAATCATGAAAAGACTTGCCCATTTTTTCATTTGTAGAGCAAATCTGTGGCACATACACACCACTTATGCCCTGTTCTCACACATGGTGAAACCAGTTACATTGACAATTTTGGAAAAGTGGCGTTGCAGTGGCTGCTTTGCAAATGGTCCGCACCATCTTCAATGTAGCCATGCCATAAGGGAGAGGCCCCTCTTGCTTAGTTCTTTTGTCCCTGTTAAATGTCGACTACACGTGATAAAATGTAAATTCTTATCTTAAACCTGCAGTCATAACTGACATTTGAATCACTGGTGATTCACCCAAGCACATTTAAAATGACAGCTCCCTTTCCAACTGGCCATTAGCATTAAACACTAAAGGAGAAATATGTATTTAACTGCATGTGAAGTAACATTTACCTCCTATTAGCTCTCCCTAAAGCTAAATCAAACAAACAAATGGCTCCAGCAGTGGCAGCTTAAATGGCAATCTCTGTGATAAACCTGAGGAACTGACCTTTCCCCCTTAAGGGAGATGAATCTAGCATTGAGCGTCCTCAAACCCACCCATCTTCCAGATGTCTCTCCAAGCCTCTCTGTATTCAGGCCACCTTTTCCCAGTGTCGAAGATCTGATATGAGCGCAGATTGCCTCCTGTCACTCTCTGTGAAACAGAGCTAACGGGATTTCTGATAGAGAGAAGGGAGTATACTGACTGCAAAAGATTGCTTTGATGTGTCTGCTTAGGGGCTTGAGATGGACTGCAGCTTTATCCTCATACAGTAGTCAGCTTCTCACCGTTATAAGCTTTGGGTTTGTGTTGTCATGTTGCTGCATGGGCACTGTAAAGCGCTACAGTAATTGTCCGTTTTGTCCTCTTGGATCAAACGCAGCACATCTAGATTCATGCAAATAAAAGCAAGCCTGTATATACAGTATCTACATCTGTCTTCTTATCATTTGCACGTGACACCTCTACTGCTTTCTTAGAGCTATCATAGCCGATGCATGCCAAGTTATGGTGTTGTTAGGAGCCGTGCTGTGAGATGAACGGTTGCATTTACACATGCGGGGGGTATAAACACCATGATCAAAGCAGGACATTTGTCTCTCATCTTACTGTAGTTGAGGTAATGAAATGCAGAGATTAGAGACTTAAGATTGGATTTTTCAGCCAAACTGGGAGGGATATTGCATGACATAATGAAGCACTACACCGTGTGTGTGTGTGTGTGTGCGTGCATTTTAAGTATAAAAAAAAAGTGGGTTTCATCAGCTGTGTGTGCCTCCACATGTTGGGTCTCTGTGTCCCTCCGCCCCTCCCATCCTCCTCCGGTTTTAAAGGCCATTGGGAAATCTCTCCAGCTGGGTTCCTAACTAGTCAACAGTCTGTGTACAGTGAACATGTAATTAGGAGACTGCTTGACTGTGATGATTAATGTCTCCCATTTGCTAAATGCGCCTATATGAATATGGATAGAGGTGTCAGCTCCCATCAGTTGCAATATAAATCACATCCTCTGATAGCATATGTTTGTTTTCCTGTTTGCCGCAGGTCATTTCCAGCTCTCATAATCTTTGTCTTCTTTTTGCCATTTGCTAACTGCTTTGAGCATTTTATGCAATTGTGTTTTCCCTCCTATATATCACATTAGTCCTCAGTTAGTCTTTCACATTTCTCACTTTCCTCTGGCTACTCCCTTATAGTTATTACCAGCTAACCGTTGCTGCTTATGGAGGACATAGGCTTGATGGCTTTCTCATTTTGCTCCCGGGACCTCGGGACCGTAGCAGTTACTGCTAAAAAGAGAGATGAGAGAGAGCCAGGGGCCAGCAGGTGAGTCAGTGCGTGCTTGGCCAAAGGTATGGTCCACCTGTGCCTTAAACCAGAGAATAAAAGGTACTCGGGTTTTTCTGTCAGTCTGTTAGTGGAGCAATGTTTCAGCCCAGGAGAAGTAAAGCAGACTGTCATACAGAAAACGGTTCCCACAAACACACACACACACACACACACACACACACACACACACACACACACGTGCACAAAGACAGCCACTGCACTCTGCATGACCCATATTTTGGACATGATAGTGAGGACGAAGGAAGTTGTAGGCATAGCCGCTGGCCTGTTTCGCTTGATCAAGCTGCTGGCGAAAGCCAACAGCGTCATGACAAAGCCACCATGGAGCTGGGTCTACCAGGGATTTTCTGAATCATACCCACAGGGGAGGCAGGCGAACAATGCTTTGTGAAATGCTAGTTTCTCATTTTACTCATACTGCTGATGTAGAATTCCATTGTGTCTAGAGGTACAAGTTTGTGTTACCCACACTTTGGGGTTTTGTGTAATTATTCTGGGACATTTCTGGCCTCTAACATGTGTAACTGAAGTTTTTCTATGTATGGGCTTTAGTGTGACAGTTCTGGAGTTTAGCCATATTACCATGTGAAGATTGCTCTCCTTATTGAATATAATTGTCCTTGCAACTGAGTATTTGGTATTTTCTGCCACTTTTGTAAGTTTTGCAAATAGAAGATTTTTTTAAATTGTTGCTTGGCACAAGATTAATGTATTTAAGTCATTATCAAGTAAAAAGCAAAAACAAAAACTACCAAGGAGGTATTTAATACTCACTGTTTTCTGTTTCCTACCGTGAGGACCCCATGCTGGTTTTGTAATTATCCTGCCTCAGAAAAATAAAGCGTTAATTGGCGACTGTCAGCTCTAATTGCATCAAATGTTTTTATGTAAATGTAAATCTTTTCAACAAGGTGCTTTGATGTAAAAACGTGGAGATTGTGTTTTAGTCAGTGCAGCGACCCCCAAAAAAAAAAACACCTACAAAATGCAAGTAAAGCTCTTTGAATATTTACACCAGTCAACATGTTGTCTCAAATACACAATATATGCATTTTTTTGGAATGACAGGATTCTATCTTCCCACCTGCTTCCTCCCGCTATATTGGTTCAAATATACAATAATGTTTAATGATTAACAAAGTAGAGGATTTTAGGATAAGATATTTATGGTTTAACAGCAGATGTTCCATCTGAAAGGTTCCAGCTTATGAAATAGACTGAGCCAGTTTTTTAAGGGTGAGTTGGTTGCATCCTTACAATTCCTGTTCCTGCATATCCTTAAAAAGTCTTGAAGGCACTGAATCCAATAACCCTAAAACCTAATGGCATTGAAATGTCTTAAATCAAGCTTACAAAAGTCTTAAAAAAACAAGATGGGATTTTTATGAATCTTTTTTCCTGACATCGCATTGCAAAAGCTCAAAATAATGGGTAATTTAAAAATAATAATAATTCACTGAATGCCTCTTGCATTAACATCACAGAAAAGCCATTTTTTATGTTATAATAAATATTGTGAAAAAAATGCGCCCCTCAAGTAATTTATTAATACGCCTTTTTTTTTTCCTTCAGTGCTAGTTTCTGTAAAATTTATCTTAATTTTCATTCCAAATGCCATCAAAAAGATTTAAATCACACTTGCCTTAAGTTGTAGGAACCCTGTAATTGTGAGGCTAGCAGATCATGTAGTTAGCAAGTCGTTCTGCTAAAATAGAGTGTATCAGCTCACTTTAATCAAGAGAAGTTATTTTCTATAGGAGGGAAAATAAATTGCTAATGCCAAAACACACCAAGCAGTTGTGAAGTGAAGTTTACCACATTAATTATGTTTTTCTGCGGTCGGGAGGCATTTTCATGTGTGTCAGGCAGAAGGTCACAGGAGTCAGAGGACTCAGTTTATTCACTGGCTGTGGATATTCTCTGCCGAAAATCCTAAAAGTTAAACTATGTTTTTTGGCTGCACTTTGACGCAGAATGCAACGGCCACTGCAGCTTTCCACTGACAGTGAAATCACAGCTCGCTACTGCTTGGTGTGATTTTGGCGTGAGTGGAAACTGTCTCAACATTATCAGAAAGGAAAGACCTAATCCACGGCTGAATCCATTGTGTGTTGTTGACACAGAAAAAGTTGAGTGTCAAAGTTGATGCCTGACCTTGAAAATGTCTCCACCTCGAGGTTCATTGGGTAGTATTTTCATATTCTACAAAACTGACGCACATTTAGAGATCCTTGTACACAATGACAAATGCGCATACATATTTCAGACTTGTATATACATTCACAAATCTCGGTTCACTTGCAAATCTGAATACACACATACAGATTGAGATACAGTTTCACATCTCTCTACACATACTTGTAAATGATATTGCAACAATAATAATCCCAATACTCAAACTGATAAGAGAAAAGCTTCCATGTTTCACTTGTATGGGAATAGTTTTTTGTTGGTGTAATATGTCCTACACAGCGCATATTACAAAGATTAAAAACATATCTAATGGAGTTCCTGGTGGAATTAATGACAGCAGCATAACCCGGTGTCATCAACAGAGTCCTTGACACATTTATTGAGCGTACCACCCATTTATTGAAAAGCAAACATCTCTCGTCCCAAGAGGAGCGCAGGATTTGACACACTATTTGAGGAAACAATGTGGGCGTCTCGTGGGGACACACAGACAAATGGAGGGAGTCTCAGTGGTCAAGCACCAAAATGAGAGAAAGAATACATCCAGGACTCACACACAGTGTCTGTTCAACACGATAAAGAGATGTGTCTCCAGCCCTGTTATGGATGTTGAGAAGCTCTGCGCCTCGTGTGTGGCCTGAGATAACCACGAACAAAGTATGGCCATGCATGACTAATCGAGTGTGCGTCACCAGCTACAAAAAACAAGATAAAATCACGTCTCTTGAACGTCAAGGCAGACATCCAAGTTTTTTTTCCTCCAGAGAGCCGTAATGATAAAGTGTCAGGACACACTCTTCTTGACCCTGATGTCTACAATATTTATGCAATATCAATGTGACTTCAAAAAGTGACGTCATTTAGACTACGGCCATAAAATATTAGGATTACCTTGAAATGACCATTTGACTGAACAAGGGCTTTAACTGAATTTTACTGCCAACACAGCATTGTGTCCTTCATGTGTGGCAGTAACAACATGTCCAAAATTAGCTAAGGACTATAGGTTTCTGTAAAGGGTTTGGTATAAACATTAAAGCCTTTCTCAAGACTTAATTAATCTAGTTTTCCCAAAAAATAGCAAAAAAACAAACAAAAAAAAAACCCTCTGAAAAGTGGCCACAAGCAGATCTACTCTCAGAAACTGACGGCAAAAGACATTTTTCACAGCAGTATGATACACTGCTGGTCGGGCGGATGGCACCTGTCATGCCAGTATGATGCGACACTGGACCGTGTGAATTTGAAACACAGTTGGCAACGTTATAAAAGACACTGTAAAGTCCCTATAGTGTGTGTGAGAATGGTGTTGGAAGAACGAACCCCAGATTTTCACTAATGAATATTGGCCAAACCATGATGTTTTCTTTTAAACCTACACACATGCTTGAGCTGCTCAAGGAAGTAAACGTAAAGGCAAGGTGTTTCACCGACCTGAATTTATATTGAAAAGGGCTGTATGCATCTAACGAGCTGAAACTGTACGATTCCTGTGACAATATAAGTGTATTTTGAAAAGACACAGCGCATTTAACAGTTGAAAATAGACATGCTGTCCCCAAACATCAACAAGTGCAAGAGGATACCTAATATGCATGCCTAATATGTATATGTACCGACCAAACGGTGATATTTGGTTAGTTGTTATGAGAATGTGTTGTCCTCATTGAGCAATTCTGGATCTGGCCTCCGCCCCACACACCACTGTGTGCAATGCGTTTTGCTTTCACTTTTGCTGCTAGGTTGACCACTGAGAGAGGTGTGCATCATGATGGTTGCTGTTAGTGTCTGAGGAACCATTGGAGAGATTCATCCATACATGTTTGAGCCATGGGTGTAGTCCTATTTGTTTAAGCAGCGGAGCCCACATATGAAGCTCGATCATTAGTGCAGGAGTATGTTTGTTGTGTGTCCTTTGGCAAGTTTACATACATAAGTCAGTGATGACTATAAACTAAAATTATGTTTTGCTGCCTTTTTATTTCACTAATTAACAGCAAGCAGCTTTAAACTGAAAAAACGTAAGTCACTATAGCGCTAAAAGGCTACTGCTGGCAGCTATCTACAACTTTTAAGGTAGAATGTTTTCCTGCATGTTACTCAATGCATGAGTTGATGTGGTGAATCAATCAACACACTTTAAATGTCAAAATGATACGTTTAACCTTTCCATTTGTTTTTATTGTCGCTTTTGCACAACATACATTTAATGATGATTAAACCTTCAAGCACTTGAAAAATGTATATAAATTTAAAACAGATTTGTGAGCTAAAAATATTTTATTTCCTCAGTGGGAGAAAACAAAGTGGCGGAGTGTCTTGGCGGGGCAATCCTGCAGCCCTACAACCTTGGTTTGAGCTTCAGACTAAGATCTGGATTCTGTTGTGCACCAAAGTTGGCGACTACACAGACGTTTCAGAAAGGTAAGTGCCATTTGCTTCCTTAATTTGTTTATGTTGTTGGTTAGCTTTTTATTGTGGCTGATGCTGTCAGTGGTTGTTAAACAAACAATAATATCTGCTATGATGGGTTTTTCTTAGATAGGAAGCTCGGGGTCGATTTACATCTATGTGCTTTGCTATGTTTGCTGTCAAAGCTTCCAGTATGCTAATGCAAACTCTGCTGTCGGTACGGAAAAGTCCGCTCTGTGCTGGAGGTTTCAGGTTTCTTTGCTGGTGTTGCGTTGAAGTCTGTTTCCTCGTTGATATGTGTTTCAAGTATTTGACAGTGATTAGCTGCCCCAGATATGTTTGAAACTAAGATTTTAGGGAAATGCAAATATATCGACTGACACATGAACGCCATATAAGATGTAGAATGAATTATTAATAATTACGAGGGCATAGCACCCAATTCTGGGCCCTGTGCATCAGCAGTCTTTGTGGGCCCCCTGGCCTTTTTGTCTTGATCCATGTCTCTGTCGTGCATGTTTTCTTTTTTAGAAAACCAGTTTGCTGTCTGTCCCTTTTCTTTTATTTCTTACTTTTGGAACCCCTTTCCTTTTCTTGGAGAGAGACCGTGTACATTGTTGCTCCAGCAGCATATGCACCAACTCACTCAGCTTTAGCTGTATTCAGAGACGAACCCTTGTGCAGGTGCAGACCTAATTATGCACCTATAAGGGATTAGAGGCGCGTACGAAAGCTTCTTCTAGTCTTTCAACTGCCGTATTCAGCCATTTTAGTTTACTTGTGGCACTAATTAATTTGAAATAAAATATTGCAAACAAACTTTTTATTTCAGGCTTTTTGATGACCCCCTCTACACTGGGGCCCTGGTTAATTAATCCTAATTCCCCCCTCTACAACGCCCCTGCTTTATTATGCAAGCTTTACTATTACTCTCTAGAGGTATGCGATAAAATTTAAATATAACTATAAAACATAAAATGTTACTGTTAATTGATAAAATGGTAGTTAATATGATGATTATCAGCTTCACCCCACGAACATCAATTCATTAACTTACAACTAACATGAACGTGTCCTTTCAGAAGAAGACAAATGCCTGCAGGCCACTGATTGAATCAAGAAAGGGGAAGAGTTAATTAAAGGCTCGGCATAGGATCTAATAGGCTCACATACATTGTGATAAATATGGCTCAGGCTACTTTCAGAGTCTGAAATGTTTTGTGCAAAGCCTGCAATATTGGTAATATGTTTAGCATCCCATTACCAGACACTTAATTAAAAGAGGTGCAAAAAAGGAAGGGGATGCTTTTGCCTCTGACATTTGCTCATGTGTAGAACCATTCATAACTGGATGCTAAATAACATACGCTGCACTTGCAATAGAAAAGCAGCAGTAAGTCGAAATCTAATTTTTACAATGACATTATATTTATTGCCTCAAATAACTTCCATTTACAGTAAAATGTGCTGCCTGTAAGTGAATTTGCTCACTAAGCTTACTAAATTGGTTTCACAGTACTATATTTAATTAGATGCATATTAAATGATCTTTATGCAAAATGAGGTTCTCTTATCTCTTTCACAGTTCTAGGAATCCAAAAAATCAGTGGAATATTAAGACTGTGAGGAGCAGGGGTGTTTCTAGGATTTTAAGACATTGGAGGCCCAGCCTGAACCTCTGCAGGGGGTCCAGGGGGATCTTCCCCGGGGAATTTCTTTTAGTCGAGTAACCTTTATTTTGATGCTTTTTTATGGTCTCTGGCTTCTTATTTACCCCCTAAAAACTTTTTAATGGTAAAAATATTGTTTGTAGTTATTAGTATTTATCACTGAGTTAAAACAGAACACATTGCAACTGCTATCATTAAAATGGAGAGAATTTTGAAGTACTTATACTTGAGCATTTACAATTTGTGCAATATATATATACTCCTCTACATCTCAGAGATAAATATTGAACTTCTTGCTCCACCACATTCATTTGTCTGCCTTGATTACTGAAGACTCAGATTAATGGTACAAAATATAATCAACTGATCAATGATGATGAGTCATTATATATTAAACTATCCAGCAGTATTTAAAGCATTTTTTAAAAAAACTCCACCTTTACCAGCTGCAATATTAATGTCATTACCCATGCACTCCCTCTTGCATGTACATGCTTTAATACAAAATGCACTCCTTAAAAGACCCAAAAGCCTTTTTAAGAACCAGGGCTATTCTTAAAAAATTCAGGGACGAAGCCTTGAACGGCCAAACTTAACAACGTCACTGGTTAAGACCTAGAAAGTTTAAAGTCTTACACCTAAATAAGGTTTATTCCACAGCAGTGCTCTTGGTTGTAAACTGCAGACAGCAATTATTACGAGAAAACATCCTTGGTAGAGTTACAGTCAAAGCTGCATCCTTTCAAAATCATTCTCTCTACGAAGCTCTGCACCAGTGCATCCCAAAATATCCTTGGGCTTTGAAACAACAACTTTCAAGGCTGAAACTGTTGTGTTCTTCCCTTAAGATAAACTTAGTTCAGCTACTGTCAGATGGTTTAAAAAAAACTTGAGCACACTATGATTTCATGAATACATCACTTCACCTGTCAAGGACAACTAGTCATCTCACTAACATGGAGAGAAAAGTCTGCCAGTGATCCAGAGGTCAAAGCATGAGGGATTTGTGAAAGTACATAATCTGTGGTGTTTTGCCCTTGAGGCCGTTTTGTACTGTGTATTAAAACACAGTCACCTGCAGGCCACTTATGGCAAACAGCCCATTTATATCACAAAGTGTCAAATAACGGACGCCAACAGTGTGTCCAACCATCAATGCAGAGCGATTTCTATGGACACTGATTATTGGAGACGCTATTGAATCTCTTGCTATAAGGTAAACACACCTACTGTGTTTCATACACACAGACATCAATGCATCTTTTTCCGTCCTAGGATTAGGGCTGGGCCATGTAATTTGGTTCTTTCTGTCGCGTGTGAGAGGTGTGTGTCCTAAAATCAGAAACTAATTCATTTGGTGTGCAGAGGAATTACAGACTCCTATCCCAACATGGACCGCTCTCATTTCATGCTCGTGGAGAGGAGAGGCCCTTACTGCCATTGTGTTATCTTACGAACACAGCTGTAAAATCCCCTTCAACGACCCTCTCGGCCCCCTTTACTGCCTGACCAATTTCTGCTTCACCGGTCATGTGTGACCTCGGCTAGAGGAAAATGGAGGAAGAGGGGCGATTTGTTTGTTGCTTTGGCTTTTATTTTCACCGCAGCTCAGCCTCAGTTTTCTTGTATGAGTGACCTGGGTGTTGCTGTGTGGCATCTCTGAGAGGATCAAAGTGTGTACACGAGCCACACAGAGGCTTTTTTAATCAGTGAGATGTGACATTACAGTCATAGGAATACCCGTCAGTGAGTATTATAGGTGCACTGTTGCAAAAAATAGTGTGAGCAAACATCTCTTGAATCCTAACTTTTCTGTGATATCATGTTATTGATATGTAGTTTGGGCTGCTAGCACATGTAGAACGCAAGGATCTATCATTAATGTAGAAGAACCATCCCTAAAGAGGGAGGGTGTTTACGCCCAGACACACAAAACCAACTTAAAAGAACTAGTGGCAATAAAGGCTGAGTTTTGCATCGCCTCATTTCGCCTGTCTCGGAAAAAATGTTGCACTTGATTACACCAGAGAGACTACAGCCAACGGCCAACTAGTAAGTTCGTTCTGCGCCTGCATGAGAGCAAATAACTCCATATGTGAAACCAAATGTTAAAAGGAGAAAAGATATTTAGTGCACGCCAGCGAACACAAACCACTATGAACTGTCTCTGCCATCTAGTGCCAACGTTGCAGGACACAGCACAAAAACTATGGTGACGGCTTGGTGTGCCAGGGCCCTTAAAGGCGTATTGGGCAAAAACGTTCCTAAAAAAATGTATACACTCATGCAGAAATAATCCCTCTCAATTATCACTCATGATCCACTAGAAGTGTATGGTAAGTATTTGTCTGCAGAGACTTTGGCCTTGCCTTTATTTGCTTCTCATTTTGCTGTGTTCAGGACATGGGCACAATGTGCATGAGGCTGAGCCATAATAAAAAGGTAGTGACCAGCTAGTGGCAGCACTGTAAGCAGCACACGTTTAAGGTGAAGCTATGAAAATCATGGACACAGTGCTGGGGAAAACCCCCCGCAACTGTAGAAAGTCGAAATGCCAGTGCCACACTGATTAGGATTGATCTTGATTATTTTGAGAAGTTCATACATGCCATTTGTTTATCAGATATCTCAAATATTTATTTTTTAGCTTACTACTTACTAGTATTTAGTTTTACAACTCCAACACGATTACCATGTCTCTACTGCATCTTCTGAATCATAATATATTATATAAATACCTAATTACATTACATCATTCAGTATACTGTAGCAGACAGGTAAACTTTAGATTTCATACAACCTCATAAATAATATGTGCAGTATGCTCTACTACTGGTAGCTTTAGCCTGCAGTATGTGGCTGATAAATTACAGACCTCTGTAATTACTGATTTATTGCAGTGTGGCCATTCTTAATGGTTCAGTTAATGGTTCAGTTTTGATTCAGTTAGCAGAGCTTCAGTTTGACTCCACTGTTTCTTTCCATCCAGCCATACATTATGAGGTTTGGTTTTTGTAGGACGTACTTCCCCTGCTCCCCCGAAAGCAAAGTTTAATCAGTGTGGACTGTATGGTCGGCCATAATGACATGATAGAGGGTTTCTTAATGGACCCCACTCCATGTTCCTAATTGCAGAGAACATAATGACCTACGGCAGTGAACCTCAGAGCCAAAGTGCTGCTCCAGTCAATAAGTGGCCATTTTAATCTGAAGAAGAGTGGAGAGATCCACTTAATTGCATTACCCCTTACCACTGTGTCACATATTTTGTTACCTAGATATTGACTCATGCAGCGTGCTGCGTTGGTTTGAGCTGTGCACAGAGTGAAAGATGTTAAAACAAAGACATGCATGTATTTGTATGCACAACTGTCGTTTTATAACCCCAGTGAAGCAGAAGTCTGCACATCTACTCTGCTCCTACATCAGCTATCTGCCTGGTCTTTCTCTCGAAGTCATAGCAATTCAATTAATTTTTGACTTTTCTGTCTACGACTTTAGTAAGTGCTGAAAGGTCTTTTTGCAACCTGGTAGTCTGACTGTAGAGTGTCCATTGTCAGGAGTAATAAGAGGCATACTTGCAGAACTAATAAAAGCTGTGGTATGGGACTTTCCTCATAGGTGCACAAATAAATGTGTCCATGTACATTTCGCTGAAAGCGTGTCAAAGCCCAAGCCTATGCATATAAGACTGGCCCAACATAACAGTTTGAATAATTAACCAGGCATACGCCGAAAGCATCCGTGCACCAAACAAAAATGAAAAATAATTTGTGTATTTGCTTCATCATTCAGATCCCCTTCAAAATATATTTGGTTCTTCCTTGACCCATACTGCACCCTTCCCCCAAACTGAATTAAAATCGGGCAAATAGTTTGTCAGTAATCCTGCTAACAAGCAGACAAATAAAAGGAAATGTAAAGGAAAATATTTGAATGGTCAGAGTTATGTCCAAGTAAAATTACTCTGCTTAAAGCTGTCACAAAAGTCAAAGTCACCACTACTGTCTGAGGGAAACATCTGGCTCTTAATGCCAACAATACACTAGAAGACTTTGAAAAGACTTTTGAAAGACTATGCAAGTTTTTAGTCACACACTGTAAGTTTTTTCAAAAACTGGGTATCTTGCTGAGTCACTATTCCCAAGACTACAATTGGATTGCTTTTGAGATTATTTCCCATCCTGCTCCTATTGGAAAACACCAAACTCCCCTTAAGAAATTTATGACATATTAACAAAACATCGGGTGTCCACAAAAACAGAGAAACACAGAAAAAAGGTGTCGTAAGTCAGCAGATCTTGTCAATTTGACATCAATAATACTACTTCTAGAGAAACCATATTTGTGTTCAAACTTAACATGTTTGGATTTTGTTGCCTGAACTGGCTACCAGACTCTTGGTTAGATGCGCTATATATATTTAGCTGGAAGAGACCAAAAGATTCCTCACTAAAACAAGTGCTGATTGGTGGATCAATCACCGACCAAATTTAACAACAACTGTTGTTCACTCCACAACTCCAGTTTCTCCTTCTTTTACACATTACAAGAGAACCAAGACTTCTTGTGCCTCCCCGTAGTCGTCCCCCATGTTCATGTTTACTGGCTACCTGCTTTGCTGCTTTTTGTTTGGTGCTAGATGCAGCTGCTGGTTGACTTAAGACTTAAGAATGACTATTAAGAGTAAAACTCTCAAGATTTTATTAAGACATTGGAGAGTTGTCTGCGTTAGTAAAATCACTTGAAAAGTCATTTGGTGTAAAGCCGGCATTAAGTTGCTTATGTTGCTCTATGGTGACCAGCTAGTGTAACAGTTTGCTGTGAGAGTGAACCAAAACAGTAAAGAAATGGGCTGTCAGACCAAAATAATCATAAAAGATGCTAAAATATTCTGTAGAGCAAAGGGGAACTGAGGAGTTGGGTGTTGAAGCTGTGATTTGTGTCACTTGCGTTATCCCTTTTAAATTTTACAGAGCAATTAAATCCATCATTAATATGAAAATATTGGATAGAGTAGTATATATTTGATCATGTTTTTGCCATTGAGAGGATCCACATCACTGTCTTTCTCTTTTCTAACTCTGGTTCTTTGCTTATTCTTGGATAAAACTACTTGCATTGCAGTCTGCAGGGTTGAACAGTTTGTGGCCATGAGGTGATACATTTCAGTCAATACTTTCTTTTACCTCTGGCATAACTTTTTCCCTGCATGTGTGTGAAGCGAGTGATGTGCACCAAGCACAAAAACACATTTTAGTTTGAACCTCTATGAAAGCATGCCTGAAAGGTTTTGGTGGTTCCCGCATGACCGATGGACAATGTGCATTTTAATGCTCCTCCGGCTTAGCATTAGCTGGCTACATATCTGTGGGGATTAAAAGTTTACCCTGATCTGACGCCCATCAGTTACACTTCATGATGCATTTATTATTCAGTGGCTTGGGGTATTGATTTCAGCTGGCAGCAGAGGCATGTCACAAACACATGGTTTAGTGTGAGCGAGGCAGAACCCATTTCTCCTTCAGGATGAAAAATAACATTTTTGTAAAAGCTATGACTATAGTTTTTAAACTCACATAGTGTGGGTTTTAATGAGAAAACTGCCATATTTCAGGAGACATACACCTTGTGGTTAAACACAGCTATTTTCACTCTCCAGCATCAGAATCTTGGTGAAAATATGTATTTTTGGTGGCAAAGGAGGTTATGCACATTTCATATAGGAGAAACAGTAAAGGTCATATGTGGTGTGATTGAAATAGGGAGAAAACCATCAGTCACATCTCTCAGCTCGAGGTGTCAGCCGAACACTGAGGGCACCGACTGACTGTGGAGACCATCAGCAGGCTGTCACCTCCACCATATATCCAAACACAAATCTAATGCTTACTGAAGCAACGAGCAGATCTGTGTCAGACACCGCTTTCTTGTCAGGGATTTTATATTGGCCGAGTGTGTGCACGACTCCCTTTTTTCATTAAAAGTTTCCCATACAAATATTTATAATCAGCAGGGAGGCTAGTTTTGCTTAAAGCGAATGTTTCACTTTGAAAATTAAACCAGTCGTAGAAAAAACAAATCCAGACATTCCTCTGAGAATGAGTAGAATAAATAATGACTTATTTGAAGTTTTTTTTCTTTCTTTTTTTGATAAGCTACAATTAAATCTGCATATCCTCGATGGAATTTAAAGCTTACCAGCGCACAAATATAAACTCTTTGTTTATCTTTTGATGAATTTCCTTTGTGTCCCTCGTCTTCACATTTCATTGATAAGTATACCTCTACTGTTCTCGGTGGTGCTGGATGTGGAGAGCAGACCGTCTGTTCGACTCTTGTCTCCAGCTTGGCTCTCATTTTTTAGTCATTAACCCACGTAAACATCCCATCTGTCCCCCTTTCACGCTTCCTTTTCGTCAGCACTCCTCGCTGCTCTTGTCTGTGTATCAGCCAAGTGCGCGGGGATTTCCTGTGTTTTTTTGAGTGGATAAGAGAGCCCTAAAAGTGTTTGTGACAGTCGAACTCAAGGTGAAATCTCAGTGACATTCAGTTAATAGTTTTTTCACACTGCTGTGTACAAAAAAATGTACAAATTAAACCCTGCATGTGGATTCGAAGCATGTGACACAGCTGCATGTGATACTTATTGCTTTCAGTGCAACAATTTTAAGTGAAACTGGTGTGCAAATGTACTCTAGAATGGCATTTTCTCAACCAAGTTTTTACATGCACATCTTTTTGTAAGGGACAAGTAATATTTCCAACAGCTTGTTGGTTGTGAAACATTTAAAAACGAAAACACACATTGCTTTCCTCTTCCCTCTACTGTTTACTAGCCTCCAGATATTTCTTTGCTGTTGCAGATTCTTCCACACCAGCTGGGACTACCATCAGAATTTAATTAAAAGCTATCACAGAAAGATTGTGTCCTCGCAGCCCATCAACTGAGCTTTTGAAGTTTGGACCAGCTGAATTGTGTTTTACTTATTTCTAGAGTTGTTTCCTGTGAGGAATGCTGTTTTTCTGCTCTTTAACAGGTGTTTCTCTGAGAGGGCCTCAAAAGAAAACAAGTCATTTCATTACGAGACGTTTTAAGCACATATTGGCTTGATATAAAAAAAAAATGTATTTATTGCCTTGACTAATCCTTTTCGCTGTGGATGCCCTTTTTCACTTAACATTTAAATTTAAGTTTGTGATTCATCATCTTGACACACTTCCAATTAGTTCAACAGCAGCTTAAGTCCTTGGTCAACAGCTTGAAGGTCCAGTCACACCAGAAAGTGGCACAGCAAACTTCATCTATCAGAAGCTTGGTGACGTAGTGCTGCAAGGGCTCGTTGGTAAAGTACTGTGCCTGGCGACACTAACCACTAAAATGCCAGCCATCTTGGAACATGCCAGCACTTGTCAGTCTCAGTGGCTGTCTGAAAGTTTTATTTCACTCTGCAGGGCCGTATTTTGGCTTTTTTTCTTAGAATTGTACAAAACATAGGAAGGTCAACTTAGGTGTGCAATCAACCAAAGAGAGTCTTAGACTGAAAGTTTGACCGAAATTCTACCTACTCTTAAACCAAATAATTGGTTGATCGGGGAAGAACAAATCTGCATGTTATCTGTAGATTTACTAAATTGGCCACAGTGCGCTAAGTGAACTATACCTGGTAACACTGTGTCCACAAAGTGTTTTTTTTTCCTGAATCAAGCATATTTTTAAAATTCTTTGCAATGGAAGTGCCATGGTGACAAGACACCGAGCTTCTCCTCTGCGCTGAGCACTGGATGTTTAGCATTTTTTCTGGTTGGCTCAAAAATGTTCAATTTGGTGTAAAATGCTGATCTCCTCCCTTTCACTTTGCAGTCCAGTCACAGGGGAGGAGGGCTGGAACAAATATCACAAAGACCTAGTCTTGCTGAATACCAACAATGGAAGAGAAATGAATACTGATGAGAACATAGACTGGCAGGTCCGTCCACTCTTCTGCTTCAGCCCTCCCTTCATTCAGAGCAAGTAGGTTACTCAACTTTGTGTTGACATTTTTACTTTCACAGATATTCCCAATTGTGGCTGCCAGATGCAACCAAAGTCTCTCGGCTGAAAAACATGCTGCACCGCAAAAGAAATCACCCGGGCGCACACAACCAATGAGAATTAGGTCCGACAAAAGCATATCTACCAACCTATCGACCAGAGGATGTCAGCCCTAGTCAGAAGTTGTTGTACAATCAGCTCCTGTCTCACAACTGTCTGCAAGCATCCCGCTTTTGTGGAGCAGTTTATACTCTTTATAGTTTGCACTAGTGGACGGTGCCGCACAGCTAATAAGTTGCAATAGCTTCCTCTGTTTTTAAATACTTGAGTTCTGTGTTTCTTTAAAGGTCAGCACTGTGAAATCAGTTTGCTATTGGTCAATGCTTAATCTTTGTGCATCAAAACCCCCAAAAGTTGAACTTTACACCAAATATTTGTGTGGGTTTACTTGTCCCTGCAAGTGAATCCACTGATTGCAGTGATTACTGTAGTGAATTAATAGCAATGAAAATGTTTAAATGTAGCTGTGACCAAGCATTAAGAGAGGCAACTTAACAGTTAAACAAGTGGTTATTACAAGAGCTCAAAGTTATTTTTAGTACTACAGAAATATCAAGTACAACTACAGTGTTCACTTCATATGAGCATTTGAGGAAAAATGTTCTATATCCCACTTAACCTGCAGCCTTAAAATGAGAAGTTGGTGTTCAGGAAAAAAGTTAACTGTGTTCAAGGAGAGTTATCCTCAGGGATGTCATTTGGTACAAAATGTTATCATCCATTCCTCTTCACATTGACCAGTCCCAAACCACCTCCTTCTCCATGAACTTCAAACTTTCTGACTTGCAGTTTTGAAACTGTTTCTAAACTATAGTTATGTTAGAAGATGCTGCTGATAAAATGCCTGACAACAGCTGATATGGGGTATGCATGGACCCTGGGTAAGGCTCATCACTCTAGTTTTTACAAACTTTCACAGAAAAGACACATTAAAAGTTGTTTTGCTTCCTGCTATAAGAGGACACTGTTCAGAAAAGAATGAAGCTGAAAATAATGAGCTCTCAGCCTTAAACACAGATTTGGGGACATTGCTGCAAACTGGAAAGGCTTTGTTCTTTGATTCTGAAATTTGACATTTAAGGATGATCATTTATATACATTTTTCTGTTATTAAACACGATTGCAGTAACACTAGAAGTATCTCAGTGGCATATACATCATCTTAATTGGGCATCTATGAGGACACAAGAAAACAAAATGGACACTGAAACACAAATCCCCCAAAGTTTTTTTTAACAGTGTTCAAACTTTTAGGTTGGATTTTTTCCCAGTGACAGCACATTAAAACAAAACCACATATTTAAAACTGAATGGGAAACAGAGCATGACTCAGCAATAAAGTCTTCTTTTCTCTAAAATAACTTTCATTGTTAAAGCCCCAACTGGATAAGAGCATTTTTCACTTATGCTCTTCTCCACAGATGTCAGTCATATAATTTGTTTATTTTGATAATTCTGCCACTGACCCACTTTCTGAAGATTTGATGACTTTAAGTAAATCCATTATCTGCTTGAAATAATTAGTTACAGTTAAGAGGGGAAGCCTTACCCCAAATCTTTCTGCCACACACACAAACACATGCACACACACTATCAAGTGGTCACTCAATAACCAGGCTTCTGAGGACCGAGCTCCATCAAATGATGAGACAACTTCTCTGATATTTCCAGTTCTGACTCACGATCTCTCACTGACTGGAGGCAAGGACAGCAGGGATCCTTGGTGCGATTCACTGCCCTTCACTTCAATGCAATTCACTACGCTTCACTCTCAATTTGCCAATGAACAGACACACATATGATAACTAGAGGGTGTGGATACATTTGCACAATTTCTGTGTCCGTTGTTGTGATCTTCACATACTGGTGAAGTCAGCATGTGTGATCGTTTTGAGCTAAATACAGTATCTCATAATAGAGTCAACAAAAAGTCTCTCGGCTCATTGTTCTTCGGGCAGCAGTGCACCAGAAACAAAATCAAAGTTGCACAAATCCAAACTGCTGTTAAGGACTCCGCTGTGAACAAATACAAGAAGCATGACTTGAGTTCAGCTTGTTAATGACAATGGAGGAGCCTGCAAATAAGAGTTAACTATACCATACGTTGAATTTTGTTATAGTCCCCAACTCGGTGCTCACAGTTTCAACTGGAGCCACAATACCACCTCACCATGTGTGTTAAAGCCCAAGCCTATGCATATAAGACTGGCCCAATGTAACAACACTGTTTGAATAATTAACCAGGCATGGAAAGTGTCCGTGTATCTGCTTCATCATTCAGATCCCCTTCAAAATATATTGGGTTCTTCCTTGACCCATACAGCACCCTTCCACTAAATTGAATTAAAATCAGCCAAATAGTTTGTCATTAATCCTGCTGAAGAGTATGCCTTATATTATATTATTATATTTATATTATTATATTTCTCCCTTGAAAAGCTCCTTAATGAAACCTGGTGATAAAACCAATATGCAACTAAACTTAGTGGCAGAAAATGTCCAGGAAACGAGATTCTGGGTTTCCTTCAAGCTAGCGTTTAACCCTCAAATTGTGCAAATTGAAATTCGAAACGTAAAATAGGCTTAACTGAAATATGTCAAAATAATAAAAAAAAAAACTTTTTAGTTTTTACAATCACATGAGGGGGTATTTCAGGAGATTCAAAAAAGCCATATTTCACAAAACTGCAATGGAAACACTTTTTTGGCTTTTATAGTAAACATGATGCTATGGCTATGCATTTGTCGTAAGGAACTGGTCCACTCGTTCATGATGCAGCTGGCATTAGAAGAGGTGTTATTGCATCGCATAACTCCTCAAAAGAAGCAGATCATCCGGAAGTCTTGAATCCACCGTTCCTCTGTGAAATTGTGGACTATCACCTCCCAGAAATCCCTCATACGTGGCCACTCCCATGTATAAGGGGCTTAGCTTTCCATTATCGCTCGCATAACATTTCTACGACGCCTTCCACTGGAAATAATGACGGTTAGTGCGGTAGCTGCAATAGAAATAAACCTGCTAATGTTTTGAACATCCATCATCATGCTTCTTGGAATGTTATTGCGAGAGGAGAAGTCACATAACATCAATCAATGGAAACGCAGTCATCTCGCAATTGTGTTTTATTGATATTTCCAAGATATCACTTCAGTTTTGCAAAAATCTGAAATGAAACTCCCCCTCTGTCTTTCTCTCACACACACACACACACACAGACAGATCTCCTAACCCTGAGCCACGACCCTCTCAGATTATGATATGAACTTTATTACGCCCATTACTCCTGTTTCTCATTTCTTTTAGTCGACTACCATCCAGTTCCAAACCGATCATACAGCACTAATCCAGTTCATGCACTATTTTACATGACAATCTTTCTTTCAAATCTCTTACACTTCCTGTCTCTCACATCCACCACCCCCCTCTCTTCATCTCATCTCCTCTCTCCTATCTGAACCATTTCTCTCCATCTCCCGGCCCCGTCCTCCACTTTACTAATCTCCCTGCCGCCTCCAGCTAAATGAATCACCCGCTCAATTTCTTGTTCGCATTTCTCTCCATCCCAGTTTGCTCCAGTCCCATTTTCTCCCCCCTGCCTCTCCACACCTTCATCAGATTCTGCCTGCCTTTTACACCTCCTCTTCCTCCTCGCTCACTTCCTTCCCTCCCTACGTGGTGAGCAGAGAGGCTGGTAGGAGAGCATATAATTTCTGAGAGGAGGTGCTGTCAGTTGACTGCTCTCCAGGCTAAGAGCTGCTCTCCTCGCCCCTGGGTTCACAGAGTCACGGCTCTGTTCCGCTCCAGGATTATGCAGATCTTAATTCCCTTTCGCTCACACCTGAGGTTGGCAGGGCATGAAATAAGGAAAGTGTTCGCGGCAAATAAAAGTTTTTGCCACCAAGAAGGATAGAGAGGACGAAGGAAGGAAGGATGGAAGGAGAAGAGAGAAGGGAGCTTATATGAAGGAGGCATGAGGTGTGTGTTTGGATAATCTAAGAGAATAAATAAGAGAAAGAGGAGAGAGGATGCTGATTCTGTTTGTCCCCAGACACACTGAACACATACCGACTGTAGCTTGCCTGCAATAATTACACTTCTTGTGCTGTTTCTGAAAAACAAGGATGCACACTCTCTGTATGCATGCCCAACAATGAAGGGATGTTTCCTAATGAGCTCTCAGTCCACATGCTGTTGGTAAATTCTTAACCACTCTATGAATATTATATCAAACACTGGAGTCTTTACGTAACCCTTTAACCTCTACCAAAGCCACCAATCAATCATGCAAGACAAGTGGGAATTCCACAGGTAGTTTGCGATCTGGGCATGTTTTCTGTGCGCTTTATGACAACAAGATTTCATATCTGATGCCGTGTTTTTATGGTAAATTCTTGACATGGAGGGTTATTAGTACATGTGCTGCCTGTTTACAAACTGCGACCATGATATTAAATTTTGAGTTGGTGGCGAGAGATCCGAGTTTGCTCTGTGCGTAAAATGATTATTTTGGGGGAAATCGTGCGCCCGCTTGGATTTAGCGCATTGTAACGAGCCTTTTTCCTCGTTAGAGCATTTGTTATCATGACAACAACACATGATAAATAAACAGTTAGTTGGAGGTAACTTAAACCCGCTTCTTAGCCCCAATAATTACTAAAACAAGCGATGGACAATTATGAAAAAAACGATGTGGTCCCAAAGTCAATGAAATGACAGATATGATGCGAACAACGACTCTGATGGCCGAAAAGTTAATGTCAAGCAGTTGGAGAGAGAGAAAATAACTCGCACAAACACAGAGAGGATTAAAAAAACAACCTTAGTGCGCCTCACCTGATAAAGCCTCCTTGGAAAAAGCAGAAAGACAAGACATACAGAATCCGAATGACCTGTGGGAGCATCCTCTGCTTTCAAATCTCCCCTCAGTCCCGTTGAATAACTTGCAGAAAATTAATTTCGGAAATCAGCAAATCCACTGAGCGGCTGGTGAGACTGGGCTGAAGGAGGAAGGCATCGTCTTTCTCTTTTCTCTCTCAGTGATCCAATCTTGTCTTTGGGGAAACTTCTCCCCCTCCCACCAAGTCCAGAGGGCTGCACACATCCACACAGCAGGCTCTGCGCTTCAGGCGGCTGGACAGCGCTGGTCACTCACTCAGCCTGTGTTGGTGCTTGTGTTGAAGGGGAGTGTCGGATTGCGTGCCAGTCTGTGAGGGTTTTTTTTGTGACAGTGTGGTTGCGCCTGTTTTTTTTTCTTCTTCACTCCAAAAAAATTAAAAATGGGGTGTGATGATTTAAAGGAACGGTAGCTTTTGTTTCGCCTCGTGCGTAATTAAGCTTAATTAGGATGGAGGCAGTAATGGCGGCGATGATGAACTAAATTGCAGTGTTGAATGCGCTCTGGTGATGACCAATCTGGAGTGAAACATTTCAGTTAGGGGGAGATGTTGGAGGAGGAGGAGGTCTTCGGGAAGATAAAGCGCCTTTGTGTGTGTAGGAGTGCAGTCTCCGGTAGAGTTTTTGTAATGAGCTGAAAATGGTGTTGGGAAGTTTTAGGGGTTTTGCTGTTGTTGATTAAGTGTGCACCTCTAACTTTTCAGTTTTTGTTTGTTGATTTGTTTTTCCTTTTATAAGCTCTGTGTGCCTCTAAGGCTATTGGAGAACAGTGTGTGTTGAAATACTTTGCAATGGACTTTAAAGCTGCATTTATCAATATTTCAGATAAGACATGGATCAAATAGTGAGATGTTATGTGAAAACACAGAATTACCAACCAGCCCAGCTGGCACCGGACATCCGAAAGACATTGGACTCTTAGGTGGGACAGACGTAAGGCTTTGGTTGGAAAGAAAAACAGGTTGAAGATATTTTAAATGTCTAACTACGTTAGAATTTCAAGCTATGTGTATGTTAACATTATGATATTTTGTGGATTTTGTGCTTTATTCTCCATACTGAACAACTTAGTGTCATTTTTCTACTTGTAGATGGCGTTAGCGTGAGATGTTTGGAAGATGTTGGTTTTAAGCTTTGATGTTTAGTAACCATGTCAAGTCATCTTTATTTATAAGCCCATTATCACAATCACAATTTGTCTCAGAAGGCTTTACAGCAAAGACATGCCCCTGTCCTTGGACCCTCAAAGGAGTTAAGGAAAAACTCCCCCAAAATAATCTTTAGCAGGGGGCAAACCAAAATGTAAGAAAATAACAACATCATCTGTCATCAGTACTCTGTGTTAAATTCATGTTGGCATTAAACGTTGTCTCGACATTGAATTTTGGTCGCTTGACGTCACAACCTCAATTCAACCAAATATCATATAAAGGCCAAGACACGCTAAACCGACATTGCAGAACTAGCAACAATGAAAGTCCCCTGCTGTGTCGCCTCATGTCGTTGTATCTCAGCTAAAAAGTTGCACATGAACACACCAAACCATCAGCCAAACAGCATGTTTGTTCTGCACCTGCATGAGAGGAGGTACCCCTCAATATAAGCAAACGATGAACATCTGTTCGTCATTCAAAAAGGGAAACCGATTCCTGTTCTTGACACTAGTTGACCAGTAAGCACATTAACAACACAATCTAATGTTGAAAGAGCAAAGCATATTTACTGCGTGATGGTGAACGACACAAACCACAAAAGTTTCTGCTAAAGAGCTCAATAGCGAAAGAAAAAGTCAGTCAAAGTTGGGCCGTTGATGATCATGTTGAATAAGCGGCAGCAGCGGTGGAGCCCGTCAGTGAATGAAATCACTCTAAGGGGTGGTTCAGCTTTGCATACTAGAAGAGAAACGGTAATGAGGAACGTCAACAAATGGCTTAAGTCAAGAGGGAGTGAGGTCATAGTCTTAAAAAGTTAATTGTAGATCTGAGACCCAACTCAAATTCTGGTCACATGCCTATCCACAGTAGTTTTTGCGGTCAATTCTATCATATTTTGCATCAGAGAAAAAGCTGTTGGTACACAGTCATGCTAATTTTAACAGAAACTAAAAATAGCTCTTGGTCCTTGATGAATAAACACAAATTTAGCTTTTGTTTGTTACTAACATATCAGTTACTTCAAAAAGACTAAGGCTGCATTAGCTTTCTCAAAGCAATGGGGGTGTCTCAAAGGCAGTATTCCTATAGTTACTTTCCTTGTGGTCATGGATTGTGTCTTTACCATCAGAAAATAAATCTCCGTGGTGTCTTTCTCACGTGCAATGTCTCAGGTTATAGATCAGTGTATCTGCACTTTCAGGATCCATTAAAGTCTCTGTATGTTAGAGATCACAGGGCAGATGCACAATGTGAAACATCGCTCACCGGGTCTGAACATCAAATTGCTTCTGTTGCACTCATTCATCTTCCTGAATAGATTCCACCCAACAGATCCAGTGTTTCCTACGCAGGCAGAGGGGTTACTCTTTTTTCATGTTCTCTTTATGTGGGAAAACACAGCAGATTAACCTTTACCTTTCACAATTACTCAATCTCCTTGTTCCTCCTGCACTGACGCATGGCTATGAAAGCTGCATTGGATTTCTCTCTTCTTATGAAGGACTGGAAAATCATAAGCCTCTTTGGCTTTTCACTCTGATAATTAATTTACACTCTTTTTTATTAATACTGTATCAATCAAATGCTGCTTTTGTGTTTGGCTCGGCTGCATGAGCTGGCAGACAGACTGTCTCCACTGTAGCAGAAGTCACTGCTGACAGTGCCAGGCCAAGAAATCCAGCACACAATCCCCTGTAGAACCACAAAGTGTCGTTTCTACACTTTTAAGTCACCTGGTTCAAACATTATCACTCTGTTAAATTGGCATTTGTAGTAGTTATCGGTGTTACAGTTTGAAAGCCCCTCATACACCGTTAAGTATGTTTAGATGCCATAATCAGCCGTTAAGCAGCTGCATGTATCGTTGCTGTGTTTCCAACTGTGTTGGTTCATTGTTGGGAGACATTATTCTATCTGCAAATAAAGGAATTTCCCATTTAACACTAGTGGAAAAAAATCTTGGTTTGGGTTAAAATGAACACATTTCTGCCTGAATAAGTTTTGTAACAGAAAGCCATCCAGGTAAACTTCTCTCGTGACTGTTTTTTAGTGATGAGATTTCCAGCAGCATTTGTGCCCTTAAGCATTGATATTTTTTAGCGACATGCCACATATTTCAAGCAGCATTTTTCCCCCAAATGTGTGTGTTTTTTAGCGACCTGGCATTTCCAGCTGCGTTTAAGACCCCAAATGTGGGTGTGTTTTTAGTGTTCTGTCATGTTATTTCAAGCGGTGTTTGTGCCCTCAAATGTGAGTGTTTTTAGCAACCTATTGTGTTGTTTTCAGCTCCATTTGTGCCCCTAAACATGGGTGTTTTGGAGTGATCCCATGCAGCATATCCAGTGGCTTTTGTGCCACCAAACATTGGTCTTTTAAACCAAAACATAATCATAACCATATTTAACATAACAACACATAAAGCACAGCATTGTTGAAATTTTAAGAAACGTTAAGTTTGCCGTTTTTTTGTGATATTGAGATAGGAGTCGGTGTAGCAGGTGCCTTGTTATCCATATCTATTATGCTCATTTGCTCTATTAACAACTTTGATAGAGTGATAACATTTGAAATGGATGTTTAAGCTTAAGAGTGGTATCAATGTTCTCATGTAAATTCCCTTAAGACCAAGAATTTCCCAAACAATTCCTTTAAAAAGTGACCCAAATATAAGTTTTTCCTTTCTAAAGAGTGTTCCCATTTCCTAAAGAAGCTGGTCACCGTGGTTTTTACTAAAAGTTATTCAAACAGGAGTAAATGGTGCATTTTTGGGGGGCACTATTTTCAGCAGTGGATTAATACACATTGAGTCTGACAGTGAGTATTTTGACAAGAAAAATCCAACTAAAGTAAGATTCTTACACCTCTAGTTTATTTAGTGCTTCAAAATGAAAATAAACAACTCTGAAAAATAGAAAATAAGCTGCTGATAAGTGATATCTGTAGTGAATGTTGAAAATGTCAACCCTTTTATCTTGCCTGTCACTCTGTAACCTCTCACCCTGCCCTGATCTCACCTCTGCAGATTAATGGCTGTCTTGCCAACGAAAGGTCAGGCTGATCACTTCGGCCTTTTTCCCCTTTCACCCATATAGCCAAATGGAAAGTGTTATTTGACTAACCTACCTCAATATAACCATGAGCCAGGCTTCTGTTTTATTCATGGTCACATACCAAACTTGACCTTTTGAACACAGTAACCTGAAGAGATGTTTAATATTGGCCCTAATACTTCCCCAACATTACATCATAGGCTTGTTACCTCACTTGGTCAGGGTATGGAAAAAAAAGAAAGAAAGATCCTGAGACCATGATTTCATGATTTAAATTGCAAATATACCCATAGAGAAAACATTTTAGGTAATCCTCCAACCAACAGCGATCCATTATGTTGTCATCATGTCCAGCATTCTTGCAATTGCTGTGAAAGTGGTTTTAGCTGCCTAAGTTGTACCTCAGAGGGTTTTCAACACTTAGTCCCCAAGAAAAGGTTGCTCACTCTAGCACAAAATCCCAATCTCGAGCCCCCCACCCCCTGAGGGATTGACCTGTGGCTGAAGTAGCCTGTTTGAGGCCTAACCTCTTCCTTATCCTCAGCAGCAGAGTAAATAACATCCTGCATGGCGGTTGGTCTGGGTGAATACAAAAAGCTTTGTGCAGTGGTCCATGCTGCTCATGGCCTAAAGACGTGATTATCTTCAAAATGTTTAGAGAAATTGAACATGGAGACAAGGTCAAGGAGGCGTCTTCTCTGGCTGTATCTCAGCTGTTTGGATTTGATAGGACTTTTGTAACAGCTGTCTTCTTCCATCAGTATATCAAACCGTTGTCTATTTGTCCTAATGATTTCAAGGTGACAGATGTGCTTGTTATTCATATTCACTAGAAATGATCAGTTAACATGTTTAGAAATACTAACCATAATCATAATAAGGCGTTTTTGGACCAAATACTTCTGGACATAGGCGTCTTATGAGACTATGGACCTCTGGGCACAAATATGCTCAAGGCCCCACCACCTTTCCTACATAGGATATAGACAAACAGACTTTTTGCTGACTTTTTAAAAATGTCGGTTGCAGGTGCTGCATTGGCTTATGTGTTTATCCAGTCAGCTTACACTAATGTCACTCAGGGTTCCTCTGTGCTTGGAGAGTACCTCCTTGAAACTGGAGGAAAAAGAAAAAAGGAAAAAAAAGTTCTTCCAAATGGCTTTCTAAGAGCTATGATAGCTTTTAGTTCTTGCGGTGTGGACGGAATAAGTCCCTGATTAGACATAGCACTCTTTGCAGCTTGCTGCGTCCTTTTATATTGTTACCGGGCAACCACCAAATCTCTTGTCCATTGCTTCACTGGTATTTTGCTGTGAAGTAAACTCACAGATGTTCTTTAAAATCTGCATAAAAATGGCCAAGCGGAGGGCCCTTTCTCTGGCTGTGATTGAGGGTGAGAGGCTGTTCCCAAATAGTACACGGGAAACGGTGATCCGTGTGGGTACATGAGACCCTCATAAAGAGGAAAGACCACATGGAGCCACCAGCTGGTCCAAGAGATGGTTCAAAGCCTTTTTTAGGATGAGCCTGTGACAGTTTGACAATCTGCCGTAATCGTTGTGCCTAATTATAGTTGGCATAATGTTAAAAAGTAGTTGAGGTTAAAATTTGTTCAGATATGTGTTACAGCTGTCCTTGTGATGATGAAAGTGAGCATTAGCTTACACATATTATGCACGATACCCAATGTTGTCATTGCCACCACAGAAGTCCCGCGTCTCACTTACTTTGATTGGACATGGATAAAGCACCTTTTTTTTCGTTTTGAGGTGTTCAGGGCACAGAGAGCGGCATTGACAGGACAAGGGAAGGCGCTCAGCAACAAGCAAGGGAGTTCCTCCGGTCTGAAAATGTCTATAGCCCTCACGGTGAGAGGACATTAGCAATATTTTAAATCCTTTCTCCATTGTGTATGAATTCTTGTCTTCTTAGTGGCTTTTCACAAAGTTTGTTTATAAATCTAGACTTAAGACTAATCTTTTTAGCCATGCATTTTATTAATTTAGTTTTTTGCTTGTTTGGTTTTTAAGTGTTTTGCATTATGTGAATCAGAATCAGAATTGCCTTTATTGTCATTGTACGTGCATACAATTAGTGATGCTACTCTACGGTGCAAATTTAAACAAAAAAACTCAGGACATTTAAAAACAAGATGCTTTAAATCAAGTTTATTATTATTTTGTCATAATTATATTGATAATGTGGTCGACAGTGTAAGTAAAATAAATTAAGTTTCAGTAAGTAGAAATCTCAATTACAAGTGCTGTAAAAAGTGTAATAAAATAAAACGCAATAGAAACAAACTATTATTTTAAAATGTATTTTTGGTTTCTTGTTCAGTTTTCTTTCCTTTTTCTTCTTTGTAGCTTTTGATCAATTGATTAAGACTTAACTTTTAGTCTGATTCAATCTCTGCAGTCTCACTTCCCATTAGAACTTAAAATGAGTACTTTAGCTCTGTGTGGATTCATGAATATACATCAAACAAAGCAGTGTTAGATAAGTGCTGTGAATCACCAATTAACAAAATTTGTATGAAAGGAGCTTTCCTAAAAGTTAGGAGGATAAACCTTTTCAAGAACTACCCACCATTCAATGAAGAACGTGCTTGGTCATATCTAACCTCCTCATACATAAATATGTGACTCAACCCATTTCAGCCTAATCCTCATGGCCTTTGCTGTTTGCTCAATCATGTTTTCAGCTCCAAAACTTGACTTCAGGCAAACTTTATTTAAGAGAAAAATGCTTGTAAATATTTGATTTTAAATCACTTGATTAAATGTATGAAGCTCACAGGGATGAATGCTTCCCGTGTATACATAAATGTGTGGCGATAACAGGTTTTCACAGATGTATAAAGTAAAGAAATAATCCAGACAGACATGACTGTCAGTCTCTGCGCAGAAAACATCCATTCAATTTGTACAGCCAGCCAAAGTAGACAGCCCGTCCAACAGAGAGCCGATAGGCTTTGACAGACGGACATGGTCGCCACGGAGGAAATGACAAGGCAATACAGAGTCAGTCAGAGTCAGTCAGCCAAATTATTGGAAGATTACAATGTCAAAGTAAGTTTAACACAATATAGGCTCTACATGTTATTCATATTCGGGGTAGTCAAAGACTCTTTTGTGATTCATGAGCACGTAGTTCACTGCAGCACCGCCGCCCTCCATTCAGAGGCAATCTCCCTCAAAGAACTTATGAGAGGAGAAAAACTGTATTAAAGGAGCTTCCACCTGTATTATTGGAGGTTCAAGGTTTGGTTCTGCTGTTGGTGATTCAATTTTTATGAATAGTTTGTGAACAGGATTAGATTTTTGCATATACAATATTTGTGAAAAATGCAGCCACATTGTCACATTGATTAAGTTTGATCTTTAACAATATCTCCCACGGTCAAGACATATTTCTCTGTGTTCTCTTGTCTCTTTTCTTGGCCCCTGAGAGCAACCCAATCATATGCATGTCTCATCAATTGTGATAACATTAATATTAGAAATACAGGAAGTCCCCATTGAACCTATTTTTTTATTTAAGGATTTTGAGGTGAAAATAAGGCCAATGTCATTCTTCATTACCCATATTGTCTGCTGGAATTCATTGCTGTGTACGGCTGCCTGCTGGTTTAACTTTGGGCTAACCTACTTACCCAAGTTTGACTGTCTAATCCTTCACATGGGAATGCCGTGTGCACTCTGTTGTAGAGCTGTGTTTGGCAGTATCACCATGTCTGTGTCTTATTACCATAAAATTGGGGATAGAATAATTGCCAAATATATGACAATAAGCCTTAATGCACAAGAAAAACAAGTAATTATTGCAGTGTTCTTCACCTCTGTGGCTCAGACTAAAACTTCCATTGAGGCAGACAGCCTTTATCACTTGACTGACAAATAATAAGAAACTCACAAAGCGCCGCTGTCTCTAGACTCTACCAAAGATGCGTTAACCCAGATACAAAAGAAATAAATATATTATGTTCTATAGTTTTCTTGCTATCTGACCTGATATACAGTATATGTCAGTCTATGACCCCTGTCAGGAGAGCACGGCATCTGCTGATATCGCCAAACAACTGCACAGAGCTGCACAGAGGGTGGTCAAAGCTCGACCGAGGGCCTGTTATGTTTAACCGTAGCATAAATAACTCGCCAGGCTAAAATTGAAATAAAAGGTCAGACTTAGATGACAGACGTGAATATGGAGGCACAGGTTAGGCAGCCCACTGAGGGAAAGGTCACAAGTGAATGTCTTGGAGGCCTGATCAAAGATAGTTTGTATCTCCTTTCAGTGTTTTGCATTCCTGTGTTGTCCGTCGCTCATGCTAAAGAAGGAATTGAACAAGCAATGATGTTTGCTGTATGTGCCTTTAACACAACCTGCTGTTTGGTGGAACAGTTTCCTCCAACAATATAGCATACAGTGTGCTTCAGAGGTACATTCCTCCAAGGGAAGGGGACAGGCGCTGGTGCTTTGGTCTTGCATACAATAGTGAAGTGAACACTTTGCTCAATTCCAGATAAGAGCTAAACAGCAACTCGGTTCCGTCTCTCAAACAAGAAAAGGCCACCCGTGCACCTTTTTCTACTCTCACAACCTGATTTCCAGCTGCAGGAGGAGACTGTCTCTGCCTCTGATAACAGTACTTTTTCTCCCACCCACATGTCGGGCAATAATAAATGATAAACTGGACACTGTGTAACCCCTTGTACTTGCATTTACAATCCCTACAATTTGCAGCACCAAACTAATCCCTCTTTTTCGTGTTGAAGACAGGAACAACAGGCAGTGTGGCAGTGTAGTTTGTTTTGTGCATCCTTTCCGTTTTTAGCCATACCTCCTAACTGCTGTATTAAACAGGATGGCCCACAGGTTAATACAAATGCATGTGCAATTTAAAGGCACAATTTGTGCTCTAAATGAAAATATATACATTAAATGTATTTGTGTAGCACGTTATTCACAAGAATTGCAGCATAAAATGCTTATGAAAAAACTGTTTGTTGCTCCAGAGGGCAATAGATTGTCTTTAGTACGTATTGGCTTAAAGGTTTGTTTCTATCAGTTTCCAACATTCCTGTATAGCAGGGATTCCCAACTTGCTTTGCCCGGGGTGACAGGAGGCCAGGGGCCAGTCGCAGCAGCCCCATGCAGGTCACATGTACTTAGGGGCATAGACCAAGCCTCTGTTAGGGGGTCTGGGGGTCCTCCCCCAGCCACTTTTTTGATAACAAAGCTCTATTTTTATGCTTTTTATGCACTCCAGCACTATATTTAGATTAAAAGTACAAAAAAAACCAATCCTAGTGTGAACCAATTTATTTTCATTTTGAGTTAGAAAATGGTTGGGGGTGCACCCAGCACACTAACGGGGGCCAGATTTGGCCCGCAGACAGTAAGCTGATTATCACTGCTTCATTGTAAATCTTTAACATTTATGTAAAAGCAGATATTTTGAATTATGATTTTTGGAGAGACAAAGTGTTGATTTTCCATTCAAAACTCACATTTTTCAACTCACACAGGTCTGAATGTACCCCCAATTCATATGATCAAAAAAAAAAGAAAAAAAAATCCCACTGATTTTGACTTTACATCGAGCACAGATGCACGTTCGTGTAAGTAACATTCAGGAGTGTTTGCAGTAACCCAGAAAACACAGCATGCTGGTGTCCTTGTTTACTCGATACCAACACACCATCCTCCATAGATCAATTATAATGATTTGTACATGGAGCAGATTGGAAGTAATACGCTTTGAGTCATGTTCCAGCTATGATGCCGTGCGTTTTAATTGCAGCGTCTTTTACGACACACAAGAAGCTGTATCAAAGTAATGAAATACAGTTCGAGCTGCGTTGACTTGAATGTGCAGCTGTGTAAAAGCAACCTGCAGCAGCCATAAATAAGGTGCTCTATACTGTCTTTGTTTTCCTTTTACGTTACTGAGGCAAAATGTACTTAATTGGCTGTGGTGCAACTTCTTGTGGGAAGTATACAAGATCTTTTTTTATTTGATATAAGACAGCTCATAAAAGAAGTTTTTTGAAGATTGCAGTTTTTTGAACGGCGTGTGTGTGACTCATTTCTGTTGGAGTGGATTTTGAAGAAGCATTCAATGACTGTCCTATTTTTCTACGTTATCACTGTGACACTCGCAGGGCTCGGAAACAGTGAGAGGCAACAATACTGTGCCCTGTGGCTTCTTTTATGTTGCTGTTGTGAGTATGTGATGGAAATGAATAAAATGCAAAGCAATGTGGTAATGCATTAAATTTTAATTAGCTAACAGAAGCAGTGAAGAGTTGAGAGAAATGTGCCTCTTGGTTGTAGTTTTCCTTCACACTAGTCTTATGGGAACTACAGTAGCATAATTTTTTGTATATTCTTTATTTCTTTACAAACCTCTGTTCTTTCTTTTTAAATTAATCATGGATTTACAATCAGTTGTACATGCTCAACAAGTTCACATAGTCTCTTCAGTATGATTTATAGCTTCTTAAAACAGACAATATATCCAATATATAACCTATCTTTAAGAAATCACCTGTACTGTACACTTTACAATTTGAAATATCAATAATACCCTTTGGAACTCAAATAATTCATGAGGTGCCTTGGTAGCAAATGGTTAGGATGCATACATAACCACAACATCCATGGTTTGATCCCCGACCAGATATTTTAGTTGCATGTATGCCAACCCCCCCACTTCATGTTTCTCCATGTTTCCTGTCTCTCAATGTTGACTGTCAAATTAAGGCAAAATACCTACCAAAAATAACAAAATGTACTGCAGATCTGCCAGAAGATTCTCATGATTCCAAATTGAGTTGTGAATAAATGACTGTGACCTGCTTTTCACACTTGAGCCTTACTGCTTCTTCACTGACAATAATAATAGCACAAAAATGTTTTCGTTTCAACCAGTTTGATTCCATGATCTGTAAGTGCTGTCATAACAATACATAAAAACACATTTAAATCCACTGTGATTAAGGTTAGGGCAACATCGCGGTCATGGCTAGAAGAACCCTACACTAGTGGGGTTTCCATCCAAATGCAGTGTGGATTTTACCAGTTTTTGGGAAAATCTAAAATGCAAATAGGTGCTTTTCCATCCAATGTTGTCATGCAAATATTTGTAGTTGGTTCATAAAGATAAGCAGTGTGTGGCACTAAATCTCCAGTCAGATGTCGATGCAGAAGAGATGACATATGAGTTGTAATTATTATTATTACAGCTATGTGTTCTTGGAGGAGTTGTGTGCATATGTGTGTTAAAAGCCATCTGGCAATGATTTACAGAAATTGCAGCTGCTCATGTAATGACGGTCATGACTATACATCATTTATTCGCTGAATCTGTGACTATCTGTAAATAGTTGCATTAAACTACAACAACACATCAACTTTTCCATCTTAGCCTTTAACTGCATTATTTAAAGATTTTTTTTCTTCAAATTTTGGCACAAATCTTCAGTTCAGAAAAGAAGTGGATAGAAACTCGCCTATTGATTCTCGGTAGGAAATGGGAAATGAACAGTTGTCTCCCATGTTAGGGCCCTGACACGCCTAGCTGACAGTCAGCCATTGGTCAGTGTAGGGCCATCAGTGTGCACTTGTCCTCCTAGTTTGGGCAGTGTCCCATACCATTGGTATTCATCGGCCCATGTCCACTTTTTTTGGCCGATTCAGCTTGTAGAATAAGCGTTAAAAATGACGGAGCCCGTCAGTGAGAGAAATGAGTCTGATTGGCAGTTCAGCTCAGCACAAGAAGAGAAATAGAAGTGCGGAGAGCAAACAAATGGCTTAAATCGAGAGGGCGTGAGATCAAAACAAATTTCTTATATTAGGTTATTTGTTAAGCCATTTACCTTTTTAGTAGAAACAGCTCATATTTGTTTAGAGATAGATACTTTATTGTCCACCTCAGTGAAAATTTGTCTTTGGCTTGGCTCAAACACAGCAAAGATACATACAAACACATTACATAATACACCAATAAAAATGCACAAATGCACAATGTATAATATACCATAGTGCTAACAGGCAAGTAGGAGCAGTAAGATATATAAATAATAAAAGAGAGCACAGCTTTTAAAATAGTAGTGTTCCCTAATACAGTCATTCTGTGTTCATTGACTGAATGGCATAGCGAGTAAAGGACTTCCTATAAATGTTACGACTGGTTCTTGGTACCCTAAATCGATGGCCAGACAGGAGCAGCTAAAGGATGTGAGGCATCTGCATTTATATATTTGGCCCTCCTGCACACAGCTCTGTCAAATATATTGCTGAGTTGTTTCTCTGACCTGCCAATCACAATCCCTGCAATGTTGACAGCCTTGGAGAGCTTGTTTTTGTTCTTTGCACTCAAGGTGCCGTACCATGCTGTTGTGTTCAATGATTAAAATGCTTTCAGCCAGGCCTCCGAATGCCATTTCAAGTGTGTATTGGCTAACACCAAAGCTCCTCAGCTTCCTGATTACAAACAGACACTGATGAGCTCATTTTAAAATGCTCTCTGAATTATGTTTATTAAGTTTGTGTTATTGTTCACTAGCACATATTATCTGTTTTTTCAACATTGGGTTGTGTTGTTAATGTGCTAACTGGCTTACAAGTCTCTCGAAACCTACCTGTCGGTCTTCTGGTTTCCTTTTGTAAATGATGAATATATACTACTGCCACCTACTGCTGTGGAGAGTCATTTCCTCTCACACAGGTGTAGAGCATACATGCTGGTTGGCTGTTGGCTGTTGTTTTGCAGTGTGTTCAGATGCAACTTTTTGGCCAGGATAAAGGCGACTAGGTGACATAACAGTCAGCCTTCGTAACAACTTGTTCTTGGATGATGGTTTAGTGTGTCTGGGCATTTAAGGCCCGACATGTTGCTGACCCATTGAACCTCTACAACCTCATCCCTCTATAATCTTAGCTGTGGTAGAACATTACTCTATTCCTCCTTTTCCTCTCGATTGACGAGTCGTAATGCCTATGTCCGCGAGGGGGCTTTGTCACATATGCTGTTTTTGAGCTTTTTATTCAGGCTCAGTCTCAAAATATCCTTTGATGCACAGGGTTTTTTATGTGGTTATATATCAACAGAATAATCCGGCACAGTCTGATTGAGCAGCTGTCTCGACTGGGAAGTGGGCTGTGATGTTTGAACATGAATAACGGCCCTACTTGGCCACATAAACCTGCACAGATACAGTAAGCACCATCTGACGTTTGAGCAAATGCACCTGAAATTGGTTTAGTTCCATTTAGTGGCTGTCTAAAGTACAAAGATGCATGGGTGCTACTCAGGGGGGGATATCTTTCTTTCACAGTGACCAGAGCAGAACAACAGACCAACAGTGGCATCTGAAATGAACATGTCAGTTTAAATGTAAATTATTAATTGGAATTCACAATGGATAGACTCCCCTTATTTATATTCCTCCTCAGCTTAAAGTGCATTTGGGTGCATGGATTCTGGAAACGTTTTCATAATTGATCAGTGACTCGAAGCTGCAATACAAATTAGGTGCAAAATTAGTCAGGGTGAAAATAGAGCTAATTAATATACAGTTGATTGACCCCTTTGTGGTCGGGAGCCTTGCATCTTAACAGGTTCATTTGTCTGCTCTCAATTGTTATTGATGCGATGGGATCTGGAGATGTTTCTCTGAGTTAATGGGTCTAAGAGGGATCTGAGTTATGTTACATAAAATAAACAAGGCAGGAGCTGCTCTCAGCTGCCAGAGGTGTCCGCACAAACCTGCAGAGTTCAACAAGAAATAACTCTGACATCAGGTATGATGAAACCAGGAGCAACTGCATCTTATCTTTTTTTAATGGAAAGGGTTGACATTGTGGTCTTCCACTTAAGCAGGTAACAGACCTGAGAGGTTACCTTTCCCAGAAATCATTGACTTTGCACATTATATACCAGCTGCTCAAGGGTAAAGCAGAAAAAATGGGGGGGATAACCAACTATGTGCTTGCAACAAGAGAACAAGAAACCAAGTGCAGTAAATGGGGAAAGGATGATTCATGGTGCAGTATCAGGAATGTGCTTACGTGAGGTGGCACGGGATGTACCAGGCCAAACCTGAAGGTTGTAGATATATTGAAAAGGTGTTTTAAAGCATTCAGATGATTCATCGTGTTTTATTTAGTCACCTGTAGGGTCACTTCCAAGAGACAATTCAAAAGTTTTTATACTTTCCCCACCAAACTTTCAGATTCTGGTTCTCAAACAACCCACCGACCCCGGCTGCAGTTGTTTATAGTGTATATATTACATTTATTATAGTGATCATCACTTACTTAACCAGTTGTTTATTTATCATATATTGTTTTTCTTGGGAAGTTTGTGTGTCTCGAGATGGCTTAAAAGATGAGAAGCTTAAAAGAAAAAATAGTTTATCCTATTCTGTAGAGTATCTTGGATTAGGATAAGGATCTCTAGAAAGTAATAACAAATACTTCATTTTGATATAGTACCCCATTACTTTGCAGGAAATGCAACCACTAAGGCATACAATGGCTACATTCACAATATGATTCAGAATTAGCAGTTAGTTTTTCCATTAGGCATTCATTACTTTGCAAAAATATGTTTAGATTGATATAAACTTTAAGCATTATTCTTTGCAGTATATAATTTTTAGTGGAGAATGTAATGTCTTCCTCATGCATCAGGCTGAGGCATGTACACCGATCATCCACAACATTAAAACTATGACGGGTGAAGTGAATAACATTGATCATCTTGCTACAATGCGATGTTCTGCTGGGATACCTTGGATCCTGGAAGTCCTTTGGATGCCCCTTGATATGCACCACCAGCCCAAACACTGTGACAGATCAAGTGCACCTCCTCATGGTAATGGCACTCTCCGATGGAAGTGACTGCCCCAGCAGGACAGTTCACCTTGCCTCACCATAAAAACTGCTCAGCTATGGCTCGAGGAGCGTAACAAAAAGTTCAAGGTGTCAACCTGGCCTCAAAATTTCCCAGGTTCCAGTCCGATCAAGCATCTGTGGGACATGCCTGGTACCCCACTGTGCAACCCACAGGACTCAAAGGAACCACCACCAACACCCTGGTGCCAGAAACATGCTTCAACAGGTCAGAGACCCCCCCGTGGTTCAGACTTGGCTCTGACCTGTCAAGGCATGGACACATGACCTATGTGGTGTCTGGCACCAGAGCATCGTTGGCAGATCCTTTGAGTTGCACACTGGGGGGATATACCAGAGTCCCACTTGGTCTCCTATGGTGTTTGGTGGATGGTGCATGTCAAGTGACACCCACTTGAGTGCAAGGACCGAAGGTGTCCCCGCCCTGACCTTCATCTGTCTGAGGTGCGTAACAGCTTTCTCACCCTGGCATCAAAATAAGCCCACAGCTGGATAACAGCAGGAGATTCAACAACACTGTAAACAACACAAGTTTGAGGGCTTTTGTAGTCATGACCTCTGGTATTTCAACAAATGGAAAGAAAACCTGGAGAAGAGCTGGCTGTCTAACAGATCAGCCGGGCTCTCGTCTGCAGCACACTCCAGAACAAAGATTCAGGAGGAGTGTGTGTTTGTACCAGGAAGTATACTTTCACACATGTACCACAGTGGACACATAATGGGTCTCCTGGGACCAGAGGCATACCTTGTTTTGCACCATGTAGATATTAAGTAGTTTCTGATACTAAATATTCATATTTGTACAATTTCAGCCCAGCTGATGAAGTACTCTTCCAGTATGCAGTGATATGCAACTATTGCAGATAACTTTTTTTTAGCACTGCATCATGTTTTTGCAATCTGTTGCAAAAGATTTACAAGGGTTTTTGTCAAGTTCATGATTTTTTTTCCGATAACTGCTGGTGTCTTTTCTCTATCCGGTCCAGTTTTAACATTTCCTCACCCACCAAAATCAATAGATGAAGTCAGTTAAGATGGTTCATAGAGATCTGTTCAATTCCCAGCTACGGAGCCTTTGGTTTGGCTGGGCCCACCATCAAACACATTTTTGGGGAGCCATAGTAACTCGTACTGACTGGTCAGGGTGTCAGTGTAGAGGAGCTACAGATCTGTAGGGAATGATGATCATGCCGACCTGGTGAAACTGGTAAAAATGAGTGAAAAAAAATCAATAAAATGGTAGCACACTTTTAATATTTCCATCTCTTTGTTTAAAAATACATTTTGGTCCAAAAGGTGACTTGAAAAGAAAGGGTAGTGTAGTGTACCACCCTAGCAACAAGGTGCAGTACTGGTGTATTTTTTTTAAATTTTTTTTTTAGAGTGTGTGTGATTCTTTGCTCTCCTCATCAGTTTCAACCCTCTCACTGGTTATGAATATTTAAGAGAGCTTCAGACCAACAGCCGGGGGCAACATGAGAGAGAGAGGGAGGGAGGGAGGTGGGACATAGAGAGAATCGTAAAGTTACAGTTTGGAACAATGGGAGAGGAATTAAAAGTAAGGCGAGTGAGTTTGGAGAAAGTGAGCAGCCCAGTCACCAAAATAAACGTTGGTATTGTACGTTACTGCAAACCATGGATACGTTACATTTGTGATTTAATATTGTCGTGAATGCGTGGTTATTGTTAAGAAACAATCATACTTAAGCTTATGATACTCGGTTTGGCGTAACATTTGTGGCTGGAAATGCAGCGATTTCTGGATTTAAAAAAAAACACCTTTTCATGGCACAATCCCACAGTTGGTGGCTAAAAAGCTGCTGGAAACACAGCGATAACTTAAGTGTGGTTTGTAAGATGTGTGCGCCAGTGCGTCATTTTCAACCTTACAAAGAGCACCAGCAGACAGATATGAAATAGTCTCGAAAGTAAACTAGTGCAACCAGATATCCTGATGTGTCTTTGTATACACCTGATCAGCTGCTTCCATCAGTGCTGTTGCTTTGATTGTTTTTAACAAAAGGGATTTATCATAATTGTTGTAAATCTAACACTGAAGGCAATTTAACACAAGAGAATTACTAAAGAGCAAGGTGGATTTTCATTGATTAGAGATACCTCGGCATGTTGTTGCAGCCAGGACTACTCAGACAGTGTTAATTAAAAGCAGGAATGGCACTGATTGCATTTAAGTTTTACTTAGACAAGAAATATCTTCCATCCTTCTTCACAGTTTTGTTTTTTCACGTCACAAATTAAAATTAAGACTAGTACCCTAGTCATATTCCTATGATGTAACAACACATAAGGAAAAGAAAGATCTTTTGTTTTGCAAGAGAAAGTAAAGAACTGAAGCTGAAGACATGTTTTGTCCTCCTGTAATCATGTAAGTTATGCATTTTTTAGAAAGTTAAAGGAGCAGTGTGTAGGATTTAGTCGCACCTTGTGTTGAGGATTGCACACTGCCACCAGCTCAAACCTCTCCCATGTGTCAAGTGTGAACTCCCAACAAGAATTTTCTCAGTCTTCATTGTTCAGGAGGGTTTTACCATGAGCTGAAGTACCTGCACGGGTCTCTTCCTCTTTAAAACAAACAAACTAGGTGATGCAACAATCTCTATAGATGAGGACCCGCTCCCAGCTTGTTCTAAGGCAACAAAAGGAAACAATTCCAATTTTCAAGTGATTATTACTTATATATCATAGTCTATTTCTGCCAATATATCCCCCTAAATCCTACACACTGGACCTTTAATATTAGAGCGATGCCTGGAAACCAGGATGAAGACAGATAGAAATAGAAATGCATCAGTCCCTGACCGGACTCAAGTAAGGGACAATGCGATTCATGTTAAGCTCCATAAACCTCTGGGCTACGAGTGAGACGAGGGGGAGGGGGCCATCCAGAGTCAGTCAGTTGACTGCGATATCAACTCGACTTGGTTGAGTGCAGTCACCAAAAACCACTGGCCCTGCTTTGAAAGGCTGACAAATTTCAATCAGTGAAAACAACATGGCACAGCACACTTTGATACAGTAAGTTATGTGTATATAGGTAATAGAAAAATGTAAGAAATAATGGGATGAGGAGACAGTTGTTGATTTGCTTCATCTTCCACTCAATGAGACCAAAGAAGTTGAAATGAGTACACTGAGTAAACTGGCATTGGTGCACTTACAGGGACAAAACACAAACAATATTCTCCTGAAACAAAATCTGAATCATTCGTCATGAAAACAGAGAACAACATCCCGTAAGTGCTCTATTTTCTAACAATAGAGAAGATTTGCCATCGACAAACTACTGGGACAACTGGAAATCACTTTCCACTCCACTATGATTTGATAAATTCCATCACCTTCATCTTTTGCTCCGCAGCAGAATTGACTGCAGCGACTCTGGAATAATGTAAGCAGCCACTTCTATTTCTTCTTCTCACATGAGGCTCAAGAGCTGGAGGGGGTATGGGTGGTAATTGGTTTGACTGGAGCTTTAGTCGGCTGAGGGGAGAGGTTTTCCAGTAGTGCCGTAACCGCATCGCTCTCTATCGCAACTCCGTCTTCATACATCACTGAGTCAAATTTGAATAATTCATCAGCATGTTGTGGGTTTATTTTGTCAAAGCATCCCAGACGTGATGGAAGGCAGGGTCCGGGTGTGGGAGGAAATGAAAGCAGCAGACTCTCAGGGAATGATCAACACAGTTATTAGTTCTTGTCAGAAACTTGTCTAACATCCATCATGGGTAATTAGGTTTATGACATGCAAAGGCACAACATCTTATTTTGAAAATTAATGGGGAGGCAACTTCGGGAAATAAGAACTAGTTGCCCAGACCTCAAAATTATCTCAGCTACACATTTCAGATTCTCTTTTTGAACTACTTTGGTAGCTGTCTCTAGGATGTATAATTCACCCCGTTGTGTAATATGCATTACAGTGAACTAAAAAAACTTTTTTCATTGGTATCTGCAGACAAAATAAGATGCTTACTCTTATGAATGAATCCCTCTAATCACCAGGACTGTACATGAACATTTAGGTCACCCTTCTTTGGTTAAGATGTCTTGGGTGCCCTGCAGCTAGTGTCTCTATTGTACGATACACCACCCACTCAGGAGGGACCACAAAAAACTGGAGAATCTTCCTTCACTTTTCTTTTCTCTTGTTGTGTTTACGGTCTATTAAAATTCAGACGTGCACTCATGTACTTTTGCCTCCTGACATAAATGTCTTTGTTAATGAAAATCACACTCTGCTGCTTTCCTGTATGTCTATATTTTGTTTGCATCTTCACCGTAATTATCATCTTCCTCCTTTCAAATCCCCTAACAGTGATTTTCACGCCTCAAAAAGAACCTTTTGTGTTTTTTTAAATCTCATAAATGACAGCCACCCTCTGGGACTTGTCTCACTGTAGCCTTTTTTAAAATTGCAAAACACTTTCCAAGTTCCAAGAAGTTGCGTCTTTAAGTCGATGTCTGCTTGCGACGAGGATGGTGACGATGATTTGGTATAAAAATACCTTACTATTTTAGATTTCTTTTTCACTCACGAACTTTTATGTCAGCTTCAATTTCATGGCTCACACAGACCAGACCGCAGAATTGCGCAGTGTCCTACCTAGATACGACTCTCAGGCAGGGTTTTTGCCGGTTTGTGCTCAGCTGTCTTGGAGGCCGTCTTTAAACAGTGTCCTGCTGAGATACCTGCGGGATCTTCTTTTCAGAGAAGCTGACATTCAGACTCGTCTCTCAGGCTCATGGCCAGCTCTCCGGGGAGGCTGAAGGAACAAAAGCCCAACGTGGCATGGATCCTGACAAAAACCAGCCGCTGTAGATTGGCTCTGGCCTCCCTGCTGAGATACACTGATAAGGCCGCAGAGCTAACTGACAGTATCCTCTTTCCGACAAGCAAAGTGTGGTACTCCCTCTTCACTTCTCAAAGTTAAAAGTCTCAAAATTGTAGATAAGTATATATCTGTATTTAAACGCAGAGGGGGGTAAATTACAAATATCGGTATTGCTTTGACACACATTAGTGAGGTATACTGATGTTGCTGCAGCTTTTCACATTTTACAGATTTCAATAAGTTTCAGGTGAACTATAGATCATATAAATGGTGAAGGTTCTGTCTTGCTTTCACAGATATTTACTCTAAATCTTTTATTTCTCTATAAGCTTTAAAGTGGGAAAACCTTATTGTCAGATGGTATCATACTTAAATATATTCTGTGTCGGCTTGTTTCTACTTTTTATTGAAGCTACATTGAAATATTCAGATGTTTTGCACACCATTTCATAAATTCAGCCAGGTAAATTTTCTTTGGAAACTATGATTAAAAATTAACTTGGGTGGGCTTGAACATTGTTTGCCCCCTCTGCTTTTTTTACAAGATGAGTCTGTTTCTGTCTTGTTAAGTGAAGCGTTATCTGCATAGACAGGGATTTAAAATCACAGAAATATACATTATACTATAAATATACACTATACACTGTATATGTATGTTAACTTATTAACTGGTCATTAATTCATTAATCAGCTCCCAGTCTGTCTGCATGTCAAGTGACTCTCATCAAAAGTATCAGAACTCTCAGTTAGAAATTAGGCTCAAGTGTTTTCTGATCTGACCCCTTCTGTGGTTCCCTCCAAAGCTGACAAATCACAGTAGATAAAATGAAACTGATCTCTGAGGTGACCCCACCAGGTATTGTCTGGTTAAGTTTAGACATAAATGTAACTTTGTTAGGGTGAAGGAAGGATCACAGTTTGAGTTAAAATAATTTTGATAAAGGTAGGGGACATTTGTCAGCATGTTTAAATAATGACTACATTTCTTGGTTATGATGCGTATGATATAATAAGATACGATACGATACATTATATTTTATTGTCTCTGTAGGGAAATTTGTCTTGTCTGATGCTGTGCCTACAAATCCCTTCACAGTTACAAATAAACAAACAAAACAGCACAAGCTCTAACAATTCACAGCAGTAAATTGCACATCATCCAAATTGTACATTCAAAATATTGCACGTACATTCCACATAACACATATTGCACCCAGTGATAAACATCATGAAACTATTGTACAATCCTGGCAACTTTAACCAGCATTATTTAAACTTTAAAATGTTGACCCACTCAACTACCCTGTCCTCCTCCTTATGTGGATTTTGTAGCTTTAGACAACACACATTTTCCTCCTTTGCTGATTTTGTTGCTGCAGTCATTTAGCGTAAACATAAATCGCTTTTGGGCATTTGCTGAAACAATCTAACATGCTTGCACATGTTAGCACAGAAACACAGCAACCCTCAAAGGGGAGTATCTGAAGGCACAGTTCAGTGCAGAGTATTCAGAATATAACATGATGATTGACAAGCTACGTAACGCTCTCTGACCCTGCAGCCAGTGCATATTACAAAAATAAAAGATGAGGAATGTTTTTTACATGATGTATGACCCGGCTTTGGATGTCTGCCGTGCCTTCTTTGATGGAGGAAGAGCCAAGAATATTTAGATGGTAATGCACGCAAGTACTTTCCGATCAATGCTCAGCCGGAGATACTTAACTCTGCGTGGCGTTGTTTTGGATGCCCACTGACTGACTCTGCTGCCCCCGTAATGAATACAAACTGCGGCGGAAAATTGAATAAAACAGAAACAACACAAACGAAAATTCAATAAGAAGAAATAAATGGGGCTTTTCTACAAGACCAGGGAAGTGTGTCTAATCCCTTAATTAGACAGAATGTCCACATAGTGTTTTTTTCTTTTTTTGTGATGGCCATATAGATGTAGGGAAGAGAGAGCAAATGGGAATAATTAGAATAAAAGAGAATAAGGTAGGACTCAGACAGTTGCTCTAGATTTTAGTCAAGGTCCTTAAGAGCAACCGCAAAACTGAATTCACAGACATTCTTTTGTTGTTTTCCGTCGCTGATTAATAAAAGCAGGAATTTAGTGTTTTGTTGATATCGTCTGGTTTGTTTGGACGGTGTTCTTGCTGCCAAAAAGAAAAGCCCAGCTTTACATTTCTGTCTCTTTGAGAGAAAGAGACCTTTTTTTGTGTGTATCACCCTGAGCCAGATCTTACTTCACAAATTAAACCCTCACTGCAGCACAGAATATTTCATCTTAAATCACACTTTTCTCAAGAGTTTGAATGGAGCTGGGGGAGGGTCACATAATGGGTTTCATGTTTGTGTGCTGCTATTAAGTTGCAATGAAACTAGTGGACACTAATGGAACAATAGCAAATGACACCAGGGAATGCAGTATAGCTCATCCTGTCTTAAGAGAGAGGAATTACACCGATAAATATTGTTAATGGGAGTCGGAGCGTATGTAGGGGTTACATGTCAACAGAAGCTATGTGTAAAACTATAAAATAAATATCTGTAAAAAGAAATTAGGATAACGCAGGAGATGCATGGAGGTCATCTCTGACTCAAAGGATGTTGGAGAAGGAAGATAAAGAAGGAGGGAAGGGAACATATTGGAACAATAACTACACAAACAACCGTGATGTCTCCCTTAGCGCTTGTTCCACCCCTGATTCTCTATGCTCATCTCCATGGCAACCGTTGGCTTTTGAAGCCCACCTTAAGACAGACACAAGCACCCAATACACACACTCACATGCACTTACACACACACATACAAGCATGCTGTACATGGACACAACACTGTGTTGATTTCTGCACTGACAGGTAATTTGTGCTGTGGGGAAAAGGGGAAAAGGGGTTTGTATTTCTTTAAGCAAAAAATATTTCAACAGGATTTTCCTTTTCTTTTTTAAATCTAATAACATTTAGGTGATCAATAATGATGAACTGCATGAACGCTGATTCACACAAAATAAAAGCCCCCAGATGTTAACAGGAGTTTACTGGAAGGCTTTGGACAAGGCTGGATTTTCAGAATAAAAGCCCCTAGATGGTAACATTAGTCAAACATTAGTGGAAAGGCCAAGCCCCAAGATCGCAATTTGATCCAATCTAAAGCTTTTTCAGAATTTTAATAATCACAGTGAACTGGAAAATAAACAAACAAACAGGCTTTAAATAGGTCAGAAAAGGCTTAAATAGGTTAAAATAAGTTTAAATCATACTTCTCCAGTGCATTTTTCAATCGACTGCTTATGCTGCATACTTTTCAGTTCTAGAAACCATTCAAATGTCAAGCCTTTATGCTCTTTAAGGACATTTTGCTTGTATTCAACCTTCTCCACATTTTTTGCTTTTTAAAGTCAATGTCAACTTCAACCTTTGATGCTATTACAGTTTAACTTTCATCCTTTCTTGCAGTGTATTTTAGCCTTTAGCTTGTTATGATAATAACAATGCAGTTCAGCTTCCAACCCTGCCAATTAATAAGAATCGGTTTGCAGTTTTTTCAGCAGTGTAGTATATTGCATTTGCACCACAAGATTAATGTATCTTCAGCAATGCTTTGCAATTTCAGCTGTCAGCATTCACATGCATTTTCTGTAGGAAATGCCTTTTTTTTAGTTATGCCCTTAATCTCTGTGGAATATATTTTCTGTTGTGGTGAATGATGACCAGAGTGATCTAGCACTCTGAATTTATTCCCATAACTATTGATCACTTTTACTGCCTTTGATACAAAATAATGCATCTTATATGATAAAAATATTGCATTATGAGTAACCATCTTGCCATTCAATCACTTTTGTATCACATTTCTAATTTTACACAAGCTCGTTTTAGCTTGCACAAGGCTACATTGTTGTCTTGGATTGTGTATGTTGTAAAATCTCAAATGGCAGCCCGTGTGTGGATTTATATGCGAGGGAACGCGAGCGGCATGTAGGACACCAGCTCAGAATATCATCAAGAGCCTCATGGGGGGAGTGAAAAGAACAGGAGCAAGATGTAATCGTGTAATAATTCTGCTTTGTTCATACACGTGCCACTCCGGCAGTCATGGAAACACCCCAAAGAGGGATGCCCAATAAAGCTCTCGCCCTCAACAGTCATAAAAACATGACCTGCAGAGACCCAAGAGTAGATAGTAAATAAGGTAATGTGATATGTTCACCCTAGAGGTGAGGGAGATCCTGGAGGACATGTGTTGAGGTTCCTAGTTCTCATCTTCTTGCACAGTAAATTATGATCCAAGTTTTGGCATTAAAGCAGCAAACATTAGCTTCCAGTTAAACTTGGAAGCCAAATTGATATTAATGTTTTGTTTGAAGAGTGCATTTAAAAATGGGGGAAAATCTGGACAAAGATGAAGTTGTAAAGAATTAAGTAGAAAGCTGCTTTTTTCTGTTCTTATGCATTTTATAATCCCTTTGGGCTCAGGTATTATAATAATCATCCTGCTGACAGCTTCATTGCATTATCATTTTGCTATAAATGCCTTCATTATAAATCTGTTCAATCCGTTAATAATTTAAAGACGCTGAAGTCTAGATGCAGCCAAGTGGTAAAGATCCGCTTCAAAGCAAAGCACACAGTGTTGTTGTTTATTCAGCCTTGACTACTGTATGTTTAAGGTCAAATTTATCCATAGCAGCTGTCAGTTTTGCACCATAAACTCGTGGTGCTTTTTTATTCACTCTAAAATACCTTAATAGCTGCTATACAACCATTTCAGTGCTCTGTAAAGCCCAATAGAAGGCTTAAACTGCCAAGCTTTAGTGGGACATTGAAGCTACACGCCTCTTTTGGTCCATGAGCTGGATGTGATGCACTGCATACATTCACCATTTCTCATAAATCATGGACAGGTCCACATAAAATAAAATGTATTCTGTATGTGTTGAAGGAGGGGGAAAAAACAGGTTTACTGGAGGCTTTGTGAATGGCGTCAAAGCAGAAGCTCAAGGTTGTTTGAAGGAGAAGCTCAAGGTTGTTTGTGTGAGGATCTGAAGGCTTCTTTTTAGATACAGTCCTCATGTGTAAGTGTGTGTGGTTGTGTTTACTGTATATGTTTGTGAATTTGAGATACATCAATACTCCCAATGTTTTCAGGCTCACTGGCGCTGCTTCTGTCGATGCCTGAAATATTACGTTTCCTCGGAGGAATCATGAAAAACAACCATGAGAGCCACACGCAGAGAGAGATTACACTTGCAGTTTATACTTACAGATAGCCTGCAGAGCAAACAAGAATTGCCACAATGCTGCTGAACGTTGTAGGTTACCAGTAAGTGAATAAGCAACAAAGACAAAATGAGAAATGACATCAGTGACAACACAGCACAATCCCACACCACACACACACACACACACCACAAAAGCAAGCAATACTTTCCCCTTTTTTTCTTCTTTTTTTTGTTACAGCCCACCAGCATGTCCCCAAACCAAGATTCAACACCAAACACTATTGAAAGTGACACTGGTGACTAAACAGATTAAAAACGAAACCAGTCAGATGTGTGTAGCGTCCACATTAACATGGACCTACAGCAAATGTGCCAAGGCTGGTGCATACAATTAAAACACAACACTGTGACAAAATAAAGTTTTCCATTTTCTGCTGCCCATTAAGGCAGTACTTAGTTGCATAGATGAGCGAGCAGCGAGCTATTCACTTTATGTCACCTTAATTATCACCTGGAACAACACACAGACTCACATATTCCAGGCAAAGTCTGCACCGCTGCCGTCTACGCCTGTGACAACTGAACAGTGATACAGACCCTGCAAAACACTGATGTTAAGTAAAAATGCATCAGGAATTTAAGAATTTAGACACCTATTTGATTATGTTATTGTAACAATGAATTTCATGGCAAACTAAAAGCTGCCAAATAATTAGTTATCGCCACTGCCACTGAGGAGCAACTCACACCACCCTGAGTCCCAAATATTCAACACAATTTCATTCCAAACTTGTAAAAGTTTTGGATACTCAGGGACGACATGTCAGTTTACTCCTGTTAAGACTTCTGGGTCTCTGACAAGTTCTTATATCTTCCCGAAGTCACGGCATACCTTTGTTTTTCTATGTTTGTTAAAAATAATAATACGATTACAAAGAAATAGCACAAAAGAATTTATGCACTGTCTTTTCCAAGCAAAACTTGCTTGACAGTAAATGAATACAGACTCTTTCAGAATAAACTTTAAATGCAGGTTTACTTTCTTAGGTTTAGGTTACAAAAGTACTTGGTTAGGTTCAGGAAAAAAAAATCATGGTTTGGCTTAAAATAAGTAAGTTTGCAAACTAAGGTAGCGAAACCTTACGGTAACATATGGCACAAGCATAGTATGCTAGATATACTAGCACACTACACTAAGTTGTTGTTAAAATAACTCAGCTGACTCTTGGTTTGGTTTGGATACAAACATTGTTCTAATGGGTGAAATAAACTTGAATAAATTAAAGTAGGCTTTGAGAAATGTGACATTTGTTGCATTTGCAGTAAATACTAATATGAATTACTATTTAAAGCTGCCACAAAACTACAAATATAAATATTTTAAACACATGGGATTAGAAACTGAACGGTAATATAAAATGTATTATAAATCAATTTTTATCACTGAAGAACAAACACTTTAGGGACACAAAGATGTTTCTGATTCGTCTGTGGTGCAGCTGCTGATTTTGATCCCCTCATACTTTTCTTTGCTCATAATCATGTTGCTCTTGGAGTAGCTCACTCCAGTGTTGACTGTAGGACTGCACTGTATACTGTCAGTCTGGATGAGTGCTCAGCTGAATGCCAAATTTGGAGGTGGGCTGTTAACTTTGCATGACTTTGCATAACTGTGCAGACTCATTCCAAGATTCTTAAAGGAACTGTCTGCAACATTCAGAGCATTCATATAGCAGCAACCAGCTATTTGCTATGTAAAGATTTAGTGGAGTCGTGGCATTCTGACCAGAGAATGAAGTCATGCTACCTGTGTGTGTGTGTGTGTGTGTGTGTGTGTGTGTGTGTGTGTAATCCTAGCTTTCCTGTTCTATGTGGTAGCAAGTGTGTGTTAGTGCATGTGAGTCAGGGCCCGATGAAGTGCGCAAGGCTCTGAGGCCCATTTTGGTAGCCAAACAGTAGGATTAGGTCTGTCATGTGATGACCTGCAGCCCAAAATGACTTTTTCCTATAGACTTGCATTGTAAAAGAGACGCCTGTAAATCAATTGATACATTTTTTTTGAGCATCACAAAATGACTCGTTTCACATTTGGATTCCGGAAAGTTGAGAAGAGCTGCATGACTGATTGATTTCCCGCAAACTGGGGAAAACAATGAGATTCGGGAGCTCTTACCCCTCCGGGCAGAGGACGAGATCAGCCACCATATAACAGAGACGCTAAATGATTCTGACTGACATGTTGTGTCACTGTTATTGTTAAGAAAGTATTGCTGATGCATTCATTATATGTCACACTAAATGCCATGGCTGTTATCTTAAAAATCACACCACGCCTCTTTTGATTGCTTGGTGCTGCGATGCAGTGTATAATCACACACTGGAGTGGAATGATGCAGATGTCATTTGGCTCTGTGTAAAAATTTAAGGGTGGCGTTAAAAAAGGAATTTATTGCAGCCCTATAGCGCAATCTCTCTGTAAAAGCAGCTATTTTATCCCTGTCCAAGCTAGCAGAGTGCTGAACCGGTTGAGAACCGTGTGCAGACAATCTTAATCAATGTCCAAAAACAAAAAAACATAATGGAAATTTATGATTCAGTCAACGTGTATTTTAGTCAAGAGATTTCAATCAATTTTTCATTTATCAAATTAAATTACAGAACTTACAAATACAGTGGAGCTATTTTTGTACCTTTTAGTAAAATCATCGGCCACTAATCACCATCATAACAAATCATCTGGTCCCCTCTATGTTGAAACACATGCATGATTTGACCTTGTCATTCGCTTCTCGCACAGAGATGTTTCCAGCACGTCTGACTCATTCTCCGGCATTAAACGAGTTAATTGCCTCCCTGGGCACTGTGCAGCTGTGAATAAATATCCACTAATTGAGTCATTTTCTTAATTCCAACTCATTTGGAATCACATGGGTTCTAACGGGCTCCTGCTGACGTCCAGCAGTGTTGATGACAAAATTATATTTGACCGGAGGAGTCGCACCCACAGAGTAAGAATGACACAGGCCTCCAATTAAACTGGATCATAATCTCGTACGCCTCCGCCCTCACAAGGATACATACATTATCGAGATTGTAGTGCCTTAATTCTCTCGAACGTTCACAAAGCGAATAGGAATTTGCCTTATCACCAAGTGAGCTGTAACCTTGAACGGTTGATAAGTGATTTTATTTTGCCCTGGTGGAAATACCTCAGATTGCCCCTCTACCTTAATGCACTAACAGTGTTCTAGTTTTAATTGCACTTTGGTCACTAGAGGGGTGGGGAAACTTGAGCTTTAAAAATATAATGAGGAGTGTTATATAATTTTATGACCCGGCGTCTAGACTAGTATCAACAAAAAAACAGAAACAGGCAGCTTTTTTTTTAGATGAAATGGCAAAGGTTGTGCATCTTCAAAAGAATAGAAGGATTTAAAATCGCTCTGAATTATAAGGAATGCATAATTGTTTCACTTCGGTACACCCTCAGGCATCAGGTGCTCAAACCTAAGGCAACAGCACTCATGTTTTCACTCATTTAAAGAGTTTTTGATGTATACCTAAAGTCTGCAGTTTCCAAATACAAAAACACTTCTTTTGTATTTCCCAGAAATCCTCTAAATGGCTGCTCTTTCAGAGAAGTCTTTAGCATAATTCTACTATATGTAAGTGCGGCCTGGAGGGCCTGCAATTCAGCGGTGGAATGGCAGGCAAAGAGAGGTTGGCTCGGGGCAGACAGTGATGGATGGGGAGTGTCTGGAGCCATCGGCTTAGTGTTAAGCATACGCTGCATCTCTCTCTCTCGTCCCGCTGCCCTTTAAGGAGCATCAGCAGGCACTCCATAACTCAGTGGCATATTGGAGGGGAGGAAGGTGGGACACACAGCGCCGGTCAGCCCTGATAACGGTCTGTGTCCTTGAGGGGTGAATAAAGAGTAAACAGCATGAGGTGATCCTCACCTTTGTCATGTGGACACGGGAGCATTTTAGCTTGCTGGTGCGCATCTGCGCGTGTGTTTGTGTTGTGTGACAGAAAGAGAAAGTGTCAGCTGAGGCTAATCAGGCTGCCACTCAACGTAGTTCAGGTAGATCTGATCAAGGCGGGCTGAACAAAGTTGGACTTGATCGACACAATGTGACACAGTAGGATGGCAACTTTTAATAGACTTCTTTCAGAAGATTTTCTGTGTATGCAAACAAAATTTGTCACTTGTTCTATGTATATATATATATATATATATATATATATATATATATATATATATATATATATATATATATATATATATATATATGTAAGTCTCTTTGAAGTTTAAAGATCCAGTGTGTAAGATTTAAGGGAAACTAGTGACATCTAACAGTGAGCATTGTATATTGCAACCAGCTGAAACTTATTCTGGTTAGAATTCCTTTAGTCTTTATCGTTTAGGAGATTTTTACTGGGAGCCAGATCATCCACAGAGGTCTCTTTCTCTCCAAAACAAACAGATCAGGTCATTAAAATCACTAATCAGTTATTTTCAGGTGATTATACAGTAAAGGAAACATACTTTTTACTGTATATTGTATTCCATTTATGCCAATATATCCCCCGTAAGTCCTACACACCGGACCACTGAAGATCTTTTTTTATAGTTTCGTAAAATCGCAGAGGCATGAACTAACTTGTCAGTAAAGAAAACTTGTCAGAATTGTCAGAATGGCCATCAAGGACCAGCTGAACCTGGGGGGGTAATCGTCCAAGAAATGTTTCATCAACTTGTTCCCTACCTTCCTCAGCAGATTTGCATCCCCTCCTGTTCGCCTCATCTTTCCAACTCTCTCTCTCACTCCATCATTTGATGAATGACCCTGAACAGCTGTCAGTGTAGCGACATTTAATGGCTTCTGCAATCACTGTGACATGTCTGAAGTAAACAGAGGACCCCTTCATGCCCCTCGTAGAAAACACAAACATTATCAGTGCATCGCTCAGTCACTGAACGGCCTGAATGTACAATCAAGTGGGTGAGATATTTAAATGAAAACAAATGCATGTCAGCCAGTGATGTGAGCCGTATGAAATAGGAAGAATTTTCTTTAAAATGGAGAATTATGTTTTGTGGAAAAATGTTAGGGGAGTTTCCCTCTATAGCACATGTGATATACAAGTTAATTAAAAGTTTCCGCACAAGCCGCTGAGACAACAACCAACTACAAGAAAAACAGACTAAACAATATAAAACATAACAGAATAAAATGGATTGTTTGGAGCCAAAAATAGCCTAACCTTTACTTCAAAGCAATAACACAACATTGGTTTTTAGATTTGATTTAAAAGTAATAAGTTAAAGTAATAGCTTTTTGCCTTAATTTCAGTTTATAGTGCTGCTTCAGTCCAGTTCCACAGTAATAATGTTGTTTCACTGGGGATTTTACCCTCCCCCTCAAAAACTGACTCAGGGACATAATGAAGAAAAAAAAACATGAATTTTTGCACTCATACTGATGATGATGAAAGCCAAGGGCTGAAAAATGTTTGTCTCTTTGGCTGCTGCTCTGCATTAAATAAGCATAAATTTGAGAGGGCACACATTCGTCTTTGATTCTGTTTTCATCCTAAACTTGAGACAACAAGAGCGTTGCTGCTTAACCTGATGTGAAATGCCAGAAGTGGTATCAAGCTGTAATTGAGCCTTGATTTCTGAGTGTTTCTCTTCTTAGTATTCACCTGATACATATCCCTAATACTGAGCATGTCTGTTACATAAAATGGTAAAAAGAATTAAGAAACGTGTGCTTCTTTAAACTGCATGCATTTTTTGCTTTTACAAGAAAAAAAACACAGCTGTAGTGTCATGTTTTCATGCCAGTGAGGGAAAAAAATCAATGCACACCTGACAGAATATGATGAAATAATGACAGCACATATAGATCTTTTTCGCTGCCTCAAGGCTTTCTTCAAAGCTTATAAAATTCCTTTTCATTTCAGCACCGTTTTATTACCACATGCTGTATTTCTCTTCAGGGGCGTCTTAGTAAGCTTTGACGCTGAATAATAGCACAAAATATTACAGAGCACTAGTCATGATATTAATAACAATTGCTTTTGTGTGCTGGTATTTCAGAATGTCACGAACAAATATGCTGTAGTTTATGACTATGTGACTAGTCTCTAATCATGTGTTTAACTTGTATCTTACCCACTTTTATTCAGAATCCAGTGGCACAAAACCTGGACTCAGTTGTGTTAAGACACACAGAGACAAACTGTCAATAGTACAATAGTCTCAGATTCATGAAGTTTTCTTAAATCTCAGATTTGTTCGCACCTGTGTTCTTAAAATGATGAATCCTATTGTCCTTGCAAGTTGAATGGGCCGAGCAGAATGTCAAGAATGTCTAAAGAGCCAAGCAAGCTGTCATGTAGCTGTGACATTATTGGACATAAAACACAAAAAGATGGGATGGGATGCTAAAAACATGTTAATCAACCACACAACATGCAAACTACAAACATCATGCATTATAGTAGTTTTATTGTCAGGACTGAGGACAGAGGTGAGCGCTGCGGCGCTCTCTAAAACCCCTTTTCCACCAACTTAAAATTGGTTACGTTCTGGTTATGTTCTGGTTCCTGTGCCTAATTTTGAACCACTTAGAGTATTTCGACCACAAAATAAATTGGTTCAGAGTCCATAAATTTGGCTCTCAGCTCGAGCCGAAAAAGTTTTTTCTTAACCTGATTTGCGAACCATGATGACATCAGTGGGCATGTCATATTTTACAGGGCGGAAAGAGAGGAAGTAAAAGGCAACAATAGAGATGTTCAGTGAGCAATCATTAGAAAACATGATGTGCTATGGTCTCATTAATAGTTGATCTATTCTTTTTTGGGGTAAAAACAAATATCTGTGATAGCAGAGTAAAAGCTTGAGGCTTATCAAAGTACTCAGTGATTTCGTTACGATGGTTTGCTTCCGTTGTGCATTTGATTACAATGGTTCAGTGCAGAAATGGTGGGAATGCAGATTCATTTATTAGATAGCACCATGGATCCAAGAATCCTGAAGAGAAATGGTTCAACCAGAGCTGACTTGGTGGAAAATGAGATGTGTATCTTTTTGTGTGTGTGTGTGTGTGTGTGTGTGTGTGTGTGTGTGTGTGTGTGTGTGTGTGTGTGTGTGTTTGAGAGAGAGAGAGAGAGAGAGAGGAGAGAGAGAGAAAGGCGGGCTGGGATAGAAGGTGGAAGGTGAACTATTTCACGCAATGTTACTGTTAATAATAACTTGCTCTGGCTGCTGCTTTGTCACTTTTTGTTCCACCCACCTGAACTGCCAGTAGTATTTTCTAGCATAATTGACTAATAATTAGATGGCATGGTTTCCATTACCATAACTGATTTAAATTGAAGTGTTAGTGAAGTGTCAAACAGTTGGTGCATGAGGCCTAAAATGTATTTTTTTTCAACGAGGACATTTTTATTCAAAATAAGATTAGTTGCATTGCTGCAGAGTTTTACGCCGACTACAATGGCTTCATGTAATTTGCATTGTCTCTCTTTGGTTCAAAGGGTTCATTTTTCTACTGTTTGTTGAAAAAAGCCATTGATATCTTTGTGATGTTTACCACTGATTCCAAATAATTATCAGCAGTATTACCTCCACCAGGAGGTTATGTTTTTTCAGTTTGGATTTTAGAGAAACTACAGGCTAAATTTTTATGAAACTTGGTGGACGGGAGTAGCAGGCGAAGAGAGAACACATTAAATTTTTAGAGAGGGCATTGGGCCTTTTCAGAGGTTTGTATTCTCCAAGTGCCCTTGTAGTTAGACATGTATTTATGGAATAATTGGTCCATATTTGAATTTATTGACCTTAGTCATTGAATTTCGTCATTCTAGTTGACAGTCAAGTCTACTTAGATCCAAGCTGTAGTATAATTAGTGTAAAAGCTTCATTTTTAGACTTTAAATGTCTGAAGTTGAGCTAATTTTAAGGTTGCAGTCAGGTTAGGGGTACATCACCTGCAGAGATGAAGCAGAAAAAGCAAATGACACATCGTTGGGAATGCACTTTTTTGCTTGACTGAAAGATCACCAGATAAATAAACATTTGTCCATAAGCGATGCTGGAGAACAGCTTCAGTTTATGATGTCCTGGAGTTAAGATGCATGGTATACAGATATAGATACCTGTGTCAGCTGGTCAATGAGCCACAGGTACACCGGTGTGCATCTGCTCAGCGTGATGAATTGAGCAGTGACATCTGCCTGGTAATGCTGCCGTGCCGCTTTGTCCCACAGCGACCGGCTCATTGCTCAGTGGAGATGAGGAGTCTGGATGGGCAGCAGGAATGGCACCATCTGAGGCTAACAGGCCTCAGGGGCAGAGGGGGGATGTGGGACTCTGTTTAGAGTACATCTGGGCAGCCGGCTGTCCCCTATCTGGTAAGAGCCAGACTCAGCTGAAAGTCCAGCTGTCACTTCTGCTGCAACGAATGCTGGTCTCTCTTTCTCAAGTGCCAACTTCTGAGCAAACTGAGTTGTTTGAACTATTTTCATGACGTCATTGCTCTCTGGAATGACACATATAGAGGCTCTCTGATCAGACGCCCTACTGGCAGGATGTCAGTTCTTTCAAAACTGTAGAAAACACTGTTTTACTGAAAACACCTTTTTTTAAAATTATATTCTGCAGTGGTTAAAATAATTCTTCACCCAGAAAATGATTCATGAAATCAATTTCTCACCCAGTGTTACCTTGAATTCTTTGTTTTTCTTGCATCCCTCAGTGGAATGAAGAATCCAAAGAACAGCAAATAATTTTGATGAATTAAAGTAAAGGGGGACTGCGTTTAAGAAGCGCGTTATGTAACTCTAAAAAAAAAGATAGTTGGGCGGTTGTGTTTCATTCCTAGGTTGTCAAATACCAACACAGTCTCACGGGTGGTTCGGTCCCAGTACCAAACCAAGGTTATCTGTATTTCACAATCCGGGAATGAGACTAAACAATGAATCTTTCTCCAGCGTTACATACAGTACATTGCTTTTAACCACAGCCAAACTATATTTAAACATCAATTTACAAACTCTAACACAACTCGAGCAGTACAATTCAAGAACGACACATAAGCGGTCGGTGCGATGTGTCCGTCAGATCTTTTTTCTGGATGTTGAATCAGTAGCAGAGCCCGTCGGTGAATGAAATCATTCTGATTGACAGTTCAGCTCAGCGGAGGAGAAGAGAAACAAAAGAGAGGAAAGTAGAAAAAGCCATAAAGTCAAGAGGAGTGAGATTGGAGAGACACAGGCAACATGTGCGGACGCATCAGTCGGCTTCATCACCGCTAGTTTAGTGTTGTCGGTGTGGTGCGTCTGAGCCTTAAGGTCTGGTTAAGTTGAAGCTCAAGAGTGTAAGGTCATTGGTTAAGGCAGTGGAATGACTGCAGTCATAATTAAAGCCGCGACATGGCTTTGTCTCTTGAACACAAATATGCGTTGTTGTAGGGCATTTGCTTGAACATTTGATGATGGGAGAGCGATACTCAGTGATAAAATCCTTTTGTGAAACAATTGTTTTCTTGCATGATTGCCCCATATCTGAAATAATAGTCTCATCACAGATCCAAATGAAACAAAATTGCTTATATCCTATTTCTCGTCACAGAAACAATTTCACCTCTCCAGTCACTTTCTGTTATTTTTATGTATTAGAATATCTTCTCACCTCTGCTTCCAATTTTCTGTGACAAATAAAATGGTTAGAATAAATAGGTCGACGTTTATAAAATGTAATTGTGCCTGAATGTTTAGAAATGGCAGCATTAGAGATTCTGCTACTGTTTCCTCTCGAGGACTGCGCAGAGTCTACTGTATGTGTTTCAAAACAAAACGTATCTGAAGGCCATGCAGGTTCTCTGAAATATCATCCCACACTACAGGGCAACCATCCATCTTATGGATTAAAAATTCAGCAACCAATGCATAGATCATCATTTTAAAGATGTTTCAGAAAAACCTTCAAATAAATTACAAAAAAAGCTTTTTTGCAGTTTGATGAGTGAGAAAGTCATTATCCAGCTTCTCTCCATGGGACTTACACTCAATTAAAACAGGCCTTTTTCTGCCTTACTCCCTCCGTTTGTTATAATCCGTCGTCTCAAAGAACTACGCTGTAACATAAATCCCTCACATATATTCCATCTTCATCCTATGCATTGCTTTATGTTACATAATCCTCCTTTTTAGTATTTACAGTAGATAAAAGGAGTGCTTTTGCCACCAAAGACAGGCTTACAGCGGATTGCAGCCAAGGTCCTGGTGCGAAGAACAACTGACTTTCACACTGAAAGTTTGCCATTAACTTTTCCTCTCAAAGCCGTCACGTCCTCGCAGCACCTCAGGTCCAGACTTTTAATTAATGAATCCATACTTTCTGCTGTCTCCTTCATTAGGGAGCGTTGAGAGGGAAGGTGTGCATCCCGTGTACAGAGATGGGAACTTTTGACCCCTCTGATCAGTACATGTGACAGAATAATGCTATCTTAGCTCTAGGGACGGACATATGTAAATGATGACAGTCAACGTCGTTCTCCTCCCACAATCCCCCCTCCTCCTCGCTCTATGTGCCGTCATCATGAGAGTGAAGAGGGAGCAGATCACCTTGTTAAACAGGATCTGTTGAGGGGTAATAACACGTTTGTGTCAAAACATTAAAAGTTCAATGTTTCAGTTTAAAAATGGATACATTTTACACAATTATGCTTTTGTTGGACATAACCCCAAATATGTATAAACTATCTATGCATTTTTTGGTGTAGTTTAACTGAAATACATTCAGGGGCTTTTCCATCAATCAGTGACTATACAAGCTAAAGGTTGTACATACTTATTAACATATAAACAGATTTTTTGACAAGCTCCTCACCAAAGGTCATATATTTATCTGAATTCATCTGCCTTTTGTTTACTTGGCTGTAAAATGGTTGTACAGTAGTTCTGGTGTATAAAATTTCTTGGCAGGACAGAACTTCAAAACTCAGTCCCTTCTGCTCTTTTAGTAAAAATATGGCTGCTTTCTCCAAAGAGTAAATTCTAATGGAGCAGGCATGTTCAAAAAAGTCAGTTCTTTGGTAACATTGATGTTAATCTCTAGTCTGGTGGCAGTCCTACACATCCAGACCTAACCGCTGAAATAAATCTTGGAATTGTATGTTTCTGCAAACGACAGATAAGTAAAATTTGTATTTTGACTTCATATTTCAACAATGATGTAGGCGCTCATGGCTGGGAAAAGATTGTGTTTTGGCTAAAAAATAACCAATTTTGATGATATAGCAGCACTGGAAATAGCAGCAGTGTCTTGCTAAGAAACATCCAGTTTTGGTGTTTGTTTGTCTCGAGCAGTGGTCAGCAGCTTGGCAGCTGTCTCCCATACGTCTCATACCATCCACCGTCCTCTATGTAGCTACATCTATTAAATAATGACGGTATTGGCAACAAGTGTGGAAAGGACATTCAGGTTGCGTTGAAAAATAAACTCCTAAATTAGAAGGTTATTGGGTCAATGGGTTGTATAGGAGTACATTTCACAACCATAAACAAATGCAGAAATTAGTGCAAACAAATTCAACAGGATAGATGAAGTTATTGGTTTGATGCTTAAAATTTGTGAAGGTAGGTGACTTCCAATCCTCCCATTAAACAAAACCTATTGTATATATTTGGTTGTAGAAGCATACAGACTATTGCTAAATTTAACAAAATTTATGTCAAACACTCATCTTTTAGTTTGACTGAGAGTAAAGGCAGAAAGTGCAGAAGTCCTCTGGAAATCCCTGCAGCTGTTGTAGCAAACTGCATTGAACTGCAGCTCCATTATTCTTGCTTGAGTCTGTGTTTCACACATCTGTAGGTGCAAAGTTAGATGTCATCATGATCAAGAGATGTAACGGACACAAATGTGAGAATAACACCCAAATGCCACATTTTCCCTTTAATACTAAAAAGATGAAGAGTGAAACACTGACATCAGATTTGAAGTGATATTTCCTTTCATCTTCAGTCATTCATGACATTTTATTGAATGTGCACATACTGTATTGTGATCAAAGGGTCAGTGGTCAAATACAAAGGGTAACTTCAATCAATCCTGTTAACCCTTTAAAACCTGGACTGACATGAGTTTTCTTGTGCTTTGTTTAGATGCCTCTCACAAGCTATTAAATCTTTTCAGACTGAGCAGATTTGGTTTGATTTCTTTAGAGAAATCATGGATAAAAAAGGCAATGACCGACTTAACAAAACATGTCCCACAAATTGCCAAAAATAAGTAAATGATGAAATGAAAATGATGTGAAAATTAGTTTTAAAAATGGGGGGGTTATTAGAAAATTATCATAAATAAGAAGAAAATTCCCCCCAAAATATATTATTAATCATATAATTATATTACTTAAAATTATGTTAGAGAAAAAAATATTTAAAAAATTTCTGCAGTTATTTAAGGTCATTGTCTTGTTTGTTTTTTACTCTTCTTCTTTTGCTTATTTTCAGGTCACTTTCTTGTAACTTTTTACTAATGTCTCTCTATTTTTAGGGGCTATACCTTGTTAAGTTGCTCGTTGCCTTCTCCTCCAGAACTCAAACCAATTTGCTCAGGTTTTAAAGGGTTAAAGCAAACAGCTGATTGAGTAGGCGGCGCAGGAACAACATCAAAGAGGCACGCTGTCAAAATGTTGCATTACACTGATCTCATAATTATCAGCCCCTGCTGTCACTGAGCTGCACAAATATAACGTTGTTTGGGGCAGGATTCTCGTATTAACCGCAGCGTGATCCAATGCAAAGTAACCCCGGTGAGTATGTAAATGACATGATTAATTAGAAAGACTGCATTGGGCTCGGTTTCTTCTTCATGGTCATAGAGTTAGGTGACAGGGAGATGGGGGAAGCGCTTGGGGAAGAGAGGAAATCAATATCTCAACATTTCAGGTCTCCCTGGGCTTTTTTTAGTAACTCGATGCACAGGTGTTAATCACTGAGTCAATTGTTTCATTAATCAAGTGAGGAGTCCCTGAAGGTGGAGACAGGTATTACAGCTCTCTCTCTCTCTTTCTCTCCGTCCTGTCCTCCTCCTGACAAGTAGATAACTATCCCTAAAACAGAGAGGAGATAGAGGTGACTGTGCTTCAGCGGAGCCAAATCTCACTGGGAGGCTGTCAGGCTGAGTTCCAACACCGAAAAGTCTCCTGTCCTGATCATCTCGTTTCCTCAGCTGGCTGTTTGGGGCTGACAGGACCGGTTGTGTTTTGACAGTTTCTGTCACTTCCTCAGTCTGCTGAAATCTTACGTAACTGGAGCACATGAGCAGACAAAGGTTGCACATGATGTTGCATTAGGTTCTGATTTTTTGGTAGGGTTGGTTTTTTTTTGAGGTTGTTTGTGGCTCAGGATATTCACAGTCTCAAAAGTCTAAGCGGCGCTCAACTATCTGCTGTATGAATCAGTTACGGGAGATTGATAAACACAAATGTTTTCCTCATTGTGCAAAGAAACATATTCAGCAGGTTCACTAACCTGCAATCAGATTGCTTAAATTGAAGCTGCTCGTTCAACAGGGTCATTTAATTGTAATTTAAAAACAAATCGTGAGTAGATGAAGTGTAGAACTTTCTCTCCTTTAGAATATCTATTGACATGATTTAAGATATGACATTTCCCGTCATTACTAAAGGCCTTAAAGAGACAATTCACCCGAGAATCAAAAATACATATCTTTGTCTTGCCTGTACTGTGATTTATCAGTCTAGATAATTTTGGTATGAGTTGCTTAGTGTTAGAGATATCAGTTGTATGAACCAATTACTCAAGATAATCCACAGACCTTGTTGTGAGTAGTTTCATGTAGGAACTTTTTTTTTTCTAACGAACTTCACCCACCAACTGTGTCACAGCACAGAAGTAACCGTGCACCTACAGCGAGCTCACCTAGCAGCGCTGAGCCAGCTAACGTTACAGCTCAGCTGAGGAAGACGCCATCAACGTTTATATCTCACGCTGTCACGAGCGTGAGCCTCTCAGCTGTATGCTTTAACTTTCCACATCACACTTCTGTAAGAGGCATATTGGACCATGATCGGCTTCCAACTTCTGTCACAAAAACGTCTCATACAAACACATATTGAACTCAGATTTAGAGAGTTTAACCCTTCGGCAGATGAACGTGTAAACAGCCTTCTGGTGACACACTCTGCACAATGAAGGTTAAACATAATCAAACATAAACATAATTTCAAAGCGATTGATTTTTATTTTGTCTTTAATGCCGTTTTTAGGACAAAAATCTGATTAGCAGAGCAGCAATGGAACAACATAACTGAATCCATATGGAACCTCTAAAAGCAGGTTTATAAAATGTCTCAGGGGAATGGTCTGAATTTGTAAGCAGTCGCCAACTTCTACCTGTGAAAAATACTGCCAAGTGCACTTACACTGTATTGATGCTTCAATGATGTACTACACTGTTACATTAAAAGTGCATTTACTTTTATTCCACCACGCTGTGTGTCGCAGTGTACAGTAAGCAAAATGCATTTCATCTCTTTGACGACTTATTTATACATGAAGCCGAGCTGCAACAGCAGATGTGGAAGGATCATATTTTACACTTCAAAGCTCATTGTTTCTCAAGAAGCCTTGGTAAGAAAAATATAATGAGAAAAGGTCCATGCTTTCATAATAGATGCTGGCGTGCACAGTGGCAACACCAGACTGCCAGAAAAAGCACGAGAGGCCACTGCATAGAACGCACGTACAGTGGTACAATGTGTTCAAAAGACAGTATTTTTAATAATGCTGGCCATCATCTGTGCTTCTGTTTGTTTATGTTTCTATATTGTACTTGACAGAACACTTCTTCACATAAACAGAAACTTGCTGTCCGTGAGGATTAATACATTTTTAATCCCTGTCTATCCCTGGATCTCCTAAACTCAGGACATACGGAGGGTGTGACATGAGCAGTCCAGTCACCAGAGTAAAATGTTGACATCTGACATTTCTGCAAACCGCAGATATGTTTCATTTGCATGTTTCATACATATGACGTATTTCAGATTTGAAGTATATAAACCGGGTTTCTCATCAAGAGGAGAATGCGAGGGTTCCCCTCCGTGAGTCAATATTTCTGATTCAGATTCTGGACACTGAAAGGAGATATCTCCTCTGCAGACCCTCCATTTGTCCTTGAAGTCTCCTTGAAAAGATGGAATTCCTACCTGCTCAAAAAGCACTGACGCTTCTCTCCGCCCCCTCTCTCCTTTAGATATAGTATGTATGTACAGAAAAAAAACAGTTATTACAAAGTTGTGAGATGATTACAGACCACTGTCATCCAATCAGAGTACAGAAACGAGCAGTGCGATACTGTATCTTGTCCCCTCTGGCACATACTGTACCGATAGAAAGCCTGAGAAAGGGTGATTTTGATCAGACATAAGGAAGGGCTCTACACAGACTCAGATGGCTGAGGAAAAAAAATCCTGCAGCAAAGGCGTATACTTATTAACATCCTCACTGGGCCCCAGATGAAAGATGAGAAAGCCATAGTGCATATGAGAGACAAATAAAGGTGAGATGGGAGATTTCTCCTTGCTGAGATAATCATGCGAACAGATGATCCCAGTTTGGATCCATCTCCGAGGCTCACCAGCAAAACAGAGCTGACAAACACGGCGACTGGAAGATGAGGGGGGCGATTATGAGTATGGCGGCGAGAAAGGCCTCAGTGTGGTGAAATCTCTTAATGTTCTTGGATGGAGGGGCCGAGTCACGGTTGGGAACTGTGCGTATGTGTGTGTGTGTGTGTGTGCAACTAAAAAGCCCAGCAGAGTGTTGTTGGAGTGTCACCTCCGCCTTATCGGCCTGCCACTCATTCTTGAATCATGTGTGTGTAGTGTGTGCATGCATACATGTTTAAGCATTTATATGCACATGTGTATGTGAGTGAGCATACTTACTCATGTATGACTCCACTCTCAAACACCCACTTCGCCTTTTCCACATAGTAGGTGATTAAAAAAGATGAGGCACGAGTTGCCCTTTGAATTAAACAGGGCTGCATAGCTCTTGTTAGCGCTATAGTTGTTTACCTTCCAATTTAATTTAGGAGAAGACACCGTGTGCTGGTAAGATCACTGCACTGTAGGCTTGACAGGCTGAATTCCTTAGAGTCCGATGCTTAGAAGAAGAGGGCGAGGCTGACAGGAAAAGACTTTGACAGGCCTCTTTAGGTGTGAACAGAACAAAGGTGGGCCTGGTTTCGTTTTCATTCCCGATGATGACTTTGTGCTGAATAATACGAGTTTCGCTCCAATGACTTCTGAGCCTCAAATCCCGCCGAGATTGTCAGCTCGAATTCCAGCAGTCCCAGCACAGAAGTTTGTTCTGGGAAAAAAATGAGGAGACATAAAGGACAAAAGAGGAAAAAGACACTAAAGCTGGCATTATACCTGCCACATATGTGGAAAAAAGAAAATTTCTGTACCAAGGCTTTCCTCTCATCCTTAAAGCCGGATCACATTTTCTTTTCATTTGCCATGGTTCATAGGTCATTTAATAACCCTAAATTACAATTCTAATTTGAATCAAAGTGACAGTGAATGGAGTGTGTCCAAAAACAGATTACCTGTGTAGCATATCAATGAGGACGGCCTGTTTGAAGGAAAGTGGCATTTATGGCTACAAGCCCTTATTTCCCTCACTGGATTGAACAGCTTTGTTTACGGTGTAAAACACAGCCATTTACATGTATTGATTGATTGTATACAGCACAAACTGACCCAGAAAGGACCAATAAAAATATAAAAGGAGCAGAGGACTTTTACTTTGTCAAAATTAAAGACATTTACACCATAAATTGATGCAGAAAAGACACAAATTCATTTATAAAGTTCAGAAATCAACACATTAAAGGTTCAGTGTGTAGCATTTAGGATGACAAATTAAACATATTGTAATTGTATGATTTCTCTAGTGTATAATCAGCTGAAGAATCTTGTTTTTGTTACCTTAAAATTAGCTTTTTATGTCTACATATGGAGCAGGTACTTATCCAATTTGTACTACAGTAACCCAGAATGAAACTACTCAGTGGTAGATTCAACTAAATCCCCCTACATCTTATACAGTGCTCCTTTAACCCTTTGAAACAAATTGGTTTGATTGCTTTAAAAAACAATGAGCAACTTAACAAAAAATGGCCTAAAAATAAGCAAGAAATTAGTGAAAAGTTACAAGAAAATTACCTGAAAATAAGCAAAAAAGAAGAAGAGTTGAAAAAAAGAGAAAAAGAAAGGAAAAAAGAGAAGATTTAATAATGAAATAGTTTCCTGGACATTTTTCCTGAGCTTTTCGATAATATCTAACAAACCCGAATAATTGTCTTGCCACCTTTTACTAATTGCTGGAAAATTTGTAGGACCTTTCTTGCCGATTTACTCAATGATTTTTGCTATGTTTTTATGTTTTCAATCAAACTAATTTCCTCAGGTTTTCAGAGGTTTAAATACTTATGAAAGGCAAATTGATGCAGCACAAGAAAACTGATGCCGATCCAGATGTTAAAAGGTTAAGTGTTTAATGCCCAAAATTTTATGTGAGTTGTAAATGAAATCGACACCCTGCCAGAAACATCTAGAAATTCAACTTCGATTACAGTACAAAATGAGATGAAAGCAGAAGAAGTTCAGCTCCAGTAGATATGATTCTCTTTCAGGGATTTTATCAGGTTTTTTTGCCCACACTTTTGAACATCACTTTTTAAATTCTCTCAAATCTCTTTGTGGCTCTCAGCCCTCCTCTCTAGTTTGAGATGGATTAATAAAATGAAATGTAGTGCTGTTGCTGCGTTCTGCCATCTTTTTGCAGAATTGGCAAAATGTAGAAGCCCTCCTTTCATTAAGTGTGCAAATGGTTTCTTTGACAGCCAGTGTCAAAAACATGCACAAGGTCTATTAATAAGCTACCAGAGAAGCACAGTGGAGGAGGGAGGGTGACCTCAGCTGGGCTTTAACCTTAATGGTCATCTCTTTCATGAATTTTTTAATTCCTCATTAAGGTTTTAGCCATTAAAAGTGCATTTGTTTCAGCTAAGCACTGTCAAATAAATGACAAATATGAAAAGGTAATGAAACGGGTGCATATCCAAAGACCACATTTGCATAAAAAGCTAGAGGCAGATGAGTAATTTGATAAACGCAGCCTAAGGCAAAACTAGGAAGCATTTGTTGTTGCCTGAAGCCATAGAAATGGGTACAAAAAATAACTTCATACTCAGTGAGTGTTAGAAAACCAGTGGGGAAACTGAATGAAATGCTCATTTTTTTATCATGTTCTGGAAAGGAGCAAAGGATTAAAGCACAACACAACAAATGGTGTCAATATGTGGAGCTCAACATTGTGCTTGGCAACGTTTCTTACCACCAGAGGAAACGAAATCCATTTCCCAAGGGTGGAAATTAAGTGACCTTATTTTTTCCCCCTTCACTTTTTGCGCCCCAGCCTAAATGTTGTCTCTCCTGTTCTGCCGGTATTGTGATGTAAATGAGATGCATATTTGGCTCATTCTGCTCTGCTCAAGTGGAAAGGTAAATATTTGCATTAAGCTTGCAGGCTGGAGTGCGTGCCACATTGCATTATTCCATTAACCCATGTCTTTGTGCACAACAACATCATATCTGCGTTAATTGGTAGGTCTATGCATACCAAAGCTTGGACTACTTACAAGACTGCTCATGCTATTACAATCTGACGCATAAGAATTAGACTTTAAGTTGATGCATCTGAATTTATATTTCATTTCACCTGTATGATTTCTGTATATGTTTGACTAATTTTCCTCACTGCTAGTACTCCATGAAAAAAATGAAAATCCTTTAAATATCTGAAAATCCTAATGTCCCAAAATCCTAGAACCCTCCCTAAAATCCTAGAAATGCCCTAAAATCAGGCAAATGTCCAAAAACCATACTAACATCCTGCAATCCCAGAAATGTCCTAAAATCCTAGAAATGTCCTAGTCCTAGAAACACATATTGAGCTGCTTTGACTGGCACTTGCTTCCTGTCATTTTTGCAAAAGCGACCCCCAAGCAAAGTTTTGTGTCCCGTTTTTTTTTTTAGGTCAATCAGATGTAATGAATTTGCTCTTTGTCCCCTGTGTGAGCTCCTATTGATTTGATTTCATTGAACAGCGAGGTGTAATTTCACTCCATTTCTTGTGCCCCACAATATCATCGACATCACATTGTTTTGTGTCCAGGAAGAATAATTAACCCGTTCCACGATCCATGTTTCACTCAAATGGTTTCAGGTCACAAACAATTTGCTTATTGACTCAGCCTTTTTATAGCATCTTCACTGAATGATAGGAGGAGCACTCAGCTGTATAGAACATCCCATGTGTTAAATCACGCGAGCGTCTCCAATAAGAGTGGAAGTCCTGACGCTGAGATGAACACATCAAGATATTAGATCTAATGATGGTGTGTTTGACGATAAAAGGCTGTCCGATTCAATATGAGACGAGTTGTGTTGGGCCAGTTTGCATACAGTTACACCACAGCTCTGTTTGTGATTTTGCCTTTGGGTATTGTTTAAAATGAGCATCAGACCTCAGTTTTCCAGCCACATGCTGATTCATATGAGCCAGGTCAAGTTTGTTTTTATTCTTGTAGTAGTACATCACCTCCCTCTGACTTTTAAGAACCAACATTAAAGCTTGTCATCAGGCTGAGAGGCACTGCTGAGATTCACACTCAGTTAAGTGTGAATTACTTTTTTCATGCTTGGGGACAGTTTATATATTGTTTGCATGTGTCACCGTGCAAATGCATAATTATCTGAAGTTAAACGTCTAACACGTCAAAAATAGCATGTTTTGATACTGATTATATCTACAGTCAATCCTCAGTTGTTCTCTGTGATTGATAATTACACTTAAATCTGCTTCCTGCAATTGTTTTGCATTTTAAACAGATATAGACATTAGTGCATTTTCAATTCTGCAAAATGTTGGCAGAAGAATCTTAATCTTAATTTTAAGGTGAAGATGGATACAAGTGGAAAGAATATGTGCTGTCTATTAAGCAATTGTCACATGGGATGTTAAAAAATGGCACTGAGGCATGGCTCTTTTTAATCTGTTTTCATTCTCACATTTCAGATACTGAAGCTTTGACACACCCCTCCTAGCGACACATAAAGGGCACCCTTTGTAGCTCAGTTCCTAATGTATTTTCTTTCAAAATTCTTGGAAAGTTGATTAACTTTATATTTTTGGAATTGTTAGAACATAAGAAATAAAAAAACTAAACTTTATTTTTTTCCAATTTCAAAAATGGTGAATGATTCAAAACATTTATTTTTCAAAATTTCCATTTGCAATATGTAGATGTTTATTTCTGGTTGCTAAACAAACTTTTTTTTTTTTTTTACACGAAGGAGACAGCCTTGCGCTTGCAGTGGACTGGGCATGTTTGTAGTGCTCTAGCATATAAATTTTATTAGTGGCTTTTGAGCAACACTTGCTATGCCAGTGAGCATTAATGCACCTCAGAGTCTCTGTTGTGAGGTCTTAAATGGTTAATGAGCTGCTTTATGTAGAGTCTCAGTGTGGTGCAGAGCTGTTACCCCGCTCTGATGTTGTGAAACAGTCATGTTTATGTTTAGGTAAAATAATAAAGCTACTTGGTTAGGTTTAGAAAAAAGAGAATTTTTTGGGCTAAAATGAGCATGTTTGTTATGTAACATAATGTGAAAAGCATGACCACACATAAATTACCCAACATTGAGGGTAATTTAAAAAGAGAAAAACACAGATTTTTGGTTTCACACGATACACAAACGTAGGTGAAAGTCCTGTTCTGTTTGACCCACCTCCACTCTCTCATGCCCCACATAGACTTTCTCGCTTTCTATACAACGCTGGTTGCGCTCACCGTTAAATACGAATGAATGGGTTTACACTGGAGTTAGCTGAGTGCCCATCATGTCTCATAAAGACACTAAATAGTGTGTTTGGTTTCGATCACACATGTCGAGGGGCATGACAAATCATTAGTATTTGACGACTTGGAAATAAGAACATAATAATGTGGCCTAGTTTTGTACACAAAACTAAAAGCAATCTTCCATATAACCATTAAATTATTTACATTAAAAAGATGCCAACACTAAAATGTATTATTTTATTATTATTTGTATAGCATATATATGTGCATATGCATATTTATATGGATTTAAGTTATTTTGCACGTTTTTCCTCTGTCTATAATAGCTTAATTTGTCCGTTTTTACATGTAATGATGTTATGTTTTGCTATTTTAATATGAATATTGCAAAAGTCCCACATTAGTACATGATTATAACTACATTGTTCCCCAATCTTTGACAAGAAATGTTCAGAAAAGTCAAGTTTTTTTCCCCTTTGTAGCTGCTACAATCTGACAACCATTTTAGAAGGTCAGAGATTCACATGACAGCTTGTCTGTGATCTGAGAGGCAATAATCTGCAGACCGTGTTGAGGGACTCAGTGGCAATAGATGCAGCGTCATGGCGACTGCTGCACATCAAGGACAAATATTTGATGTTTCAAACATCATCATGTTCCCGTGGTTCCTTGAAGTGACTCCCTGTGTGGAATACAGAGATGTGGAAAAAAAATCTAGTGTAACAAAAAAAAAAATCGAGTTGCTTAGTTGGCACATGATGAAGCCAAACCAACAAGATAAATCACAACTTCATTTCACACACTGCTACCTAAAACACTTAGGTACCCAGTCTTGATAAATAAATATTCCACAGAATGGCACTACTTTGGTGAATAACATTTCACACTGTCTGGAACCAGGGGGCATCATACGGAGAGAAACTGCAGGGAAAATTGAATTGGACTTGGCAAAAACATGGCTGCTGAAATGGCTGGTTTGTCTTTCCTTACCGTAGCAGTGTGAGACTGCTCTCTGGCACTGCCGTCTTCTGAATTCAAGCCAAGGCCTCCTGCCTGCTACCGAGGTACAACAAGGTTGCAGCTGCGCAGCACTTTAAAGAGAATATTTAAATGCCTGCTGATAAATTGGGCCCTGTGGTGTGCTGCGTCTGTTTGTTCACTTCATGTGTTTTGGTGTCCTTGTCAAATGATCTTGCGGTTTGCACAGTCAGCGAGTTGGTCGCGTGTACTCTGATCCCTCTGCACTGAGACTCCTACTTGTCGTCTGATTCTTGTCCAACTTTTCCTGTCGATTATATAATTGTTTAATTTATGCCTCATATATTCCGTCTCCAAATTGGATTGACCTGAAGGTGCAGTCAAACCACGGAGAGAGGGAAGTAGATAATGGTCATATCGATATCGCGTAATTATTAGCCCAGTTTGATAGGCCAATTAATGTCTTTACCCAGGGATTGTGGAGTCAAAGCTCTGTAATTCATCCCCACCGCATACAGCGCTGAACACAGATTACAGTATCACCTGAAACCAGAGACGAGCGAGACAAGCCAAGCTGGAGGAAAGCTCCCACTTTTCATACTGTGCACAAATGAGGTGGTGGTGGCATCTCGGATGAATAACATGGTAATCCACCTAAAATCCCTTAGGATCAATTGCTGTTGAAGGAAGCTGCACCCACCTCTGCTTTTCCAACTCGGTGAGCCCAGGGTACTTTGTAGAAGAGATATTATTCAAATCGGCTTGGGGAAAGTACACCACATCCCTGCCAGTATTGCATGTTTGTGTGTTGTTGGCACAGGTGAAGCGGTGAATAATGTACTCGACAGAATCCGACTTGAGATTCTTTACTCATGCAAGCAGGGGCGGAGCAAGATGTTGTAAACATGCGGGGCTCAGCCCAAACCTAGGGGGGTCCAGGGGTATGCTCACCTGTGGAGACTTTCTCCTAAATTTCAGCAGCTATATGCTGTATTTCAAGTCTTAACCTTCAAGTCTTAAGAAAGTCCCATCCTGTAGTGAGAATAATGCAAGTCAAACCAACTCTAATGATCTGGTCAAATTATGGCTTCCCAGCTATTGTTTGACACAGGTCGTTCTCACTCTTAAGTCGTCACATGGTGACGTTCGGTCAGTGATCTTCTGCGTAGGAGTGTGATGCCAAAAGCCACCTTCTGCTTCCACATGCGACGTGCACGGACACGTCAGATGATAATGTGACTGGAAAAAGCTGGTGTATGCACTAGAAATCACCCAATCATGTAAATGAAGCTTAACTTTTCAATATCTAGAAAAATGGAAATATTTAATAAGAAAATAATAAGTCAAGTATTTTCAAGTCATCTGTCTCAGATCTATGAATTTCAAGTCATAGTCAAGTTGAGTATTTTATCATTGTTGTCAAACAAGTCTCAAATTTGTGACTTGACTCTGATTCAACAGTCCCCCACCTCTGCTATTCCTCTGTACATTATATGTGAAAAGCACGATAGTTGCTAAGGAAAGAAAATCATCCCACATCCTATTTTGTATCTAATTGTCTCCATAAACCTGAAACCATAACACAAGAAATGTTGAGAATGACAAATTTTCGCTCCTGCCACCTAAAAAGAGGCAAAAACAGTGACTATTTTAAAGTTTTCATTACCTAGGTAGGGTAGCGCTCTGATTCCCTGTCGAGCCCGACTGGCAGGGTTCGGGCCAGGTTGTAGTTTCTCAATATTCCCCCAAGCCTGAATAGGATTCATGTCAATTTACTTTTTAATGAACCTAGCTAGCTCTCATTCATAAATGGCAGGAGTTGCATTGAACTACAGCAAGAGAGTGGGGGCCATGATAGAGAGAGAAAGACTGACAGAAGAACAGAGTTATATCGTGGCAAACCAGGGAAGAGAGAGAGAGAGGATGCATGACAGAGGGATAGAAATATATATATATATATATATTCAAGCACAGTTTTATGTGAGGTTGGGCCTGATTTTTTGGGCTCTAACGTTGAAGTTAGGGTAGGAGTTTTGCGTCATTAGCATTTCTAATGTGGAAACATATTTTGTTATCCAGTGTTGGAGGTCTGCTACATTTAAATCCATGCCATAATAATCTGGGCTGCTCTAATTGCAAATCAAGGACCCCCCAACAATGCAAAATAAATGTGGTCTTCAATACTCTGAATTAAATATTAGGGCCAGCAGAGGAACAATTACTCAGTTTATATTAGATGTCTTTGGGGAATAGCATAGATTTGGGGCTTTTTATAAAACATTTACAGCTGGAGCCCCAGAGACCACTCCCCACTCCACCCCTGCATGCAATTTGTGGAAGATTTTTTTTGCCACCTTTTCTATCCACTCATGTGATCAGCTATCTTATACACTTTTACAGGCTTTTTGAAAGAGCATATACTGTACATGTTAGATTTTAGATTTACAGTAAGAAACTCCACCATCACCATTAACATAATTCCAGAACTGTGCCTCAATACAACTCACAGCTGTCAATGACACTAAATAATTAATGCTGAACATATTACTTGGACTGTAGCCTGGCCTCATTACATCTCTTTGTAGGCTCCTTTCAGTTATGCGGTGGACTAATTCGTGAGGGAGCAGTTAAAGCATTTCTTCATCCCCTCCAGCACAGTATCCCATAGCAAAGGCTTCTCTCTCTGCTGTAATCAAAGGAAAATGTGCAGCATGAGCACATTCACTTAGGGCTTGCTAATCTTCAGCTCAGACTGTTTCTGAGCAGAGAGAGGCCAGAGGGAGGAGGCGCATGTGACGGTGCTCTTTCTTGAACAGGGAGGTGAAGCGCACGGCGAAATGACAGGAATGATGCAGTGAATATTCTTGGTAGATGTTTGAGCTTTCTGCAGGCTCTTTTCTCCACCACTCAACTCCAAGATAACACCATTAAATATAAACTGGTGAAGAAGCTGAGCGGGAATGCCCTTTGAGTCTTAATTGGAACGATGCCATGTGCAAGAGGTAAAGTTTAAAGAAACTGTGAGGTGATGAATTCTCTCAGCTGTTAGGGTGGAGCGCTCACATTTGTTTTTACGTTCTAAGGGAAAAAACCTATTAAAAAAGATCCTTCGGGATTCCCTTAAGCCCTCGAACAGGGAGATAAAACTGCAAAATTTACTGTAGTGCAGAAAATTCAAAATCATGCAAACAGTTTATTGATGATTTATCTGAAAGTTTTCACTTTCACTTGTGTTTCTACTAAGTTTAATTGTTGTAGAGGAAGAAACTAAACCAAAGTTCTGCCTCTATACAGACAGATATCACAGTTATCACAGAGCCAGAGGATTAAAACAGAAACCGTGTCTTCTGTCCAATCAGCACAATCTGAGAGCCTTGATGAGAAGTCCCCACAGCACACAGATTTGGGCTGCGTGATACACTGCTGATCATCACATCATGATAGCCATCACGTAGAGGCAGCGCTTTTCTCTCTTACAGTCAGCGTGTGAGACTGAGTCGTGACCAAATGTTGCATTAAAGTTAGTCCGTAATGGGTCAGTGAAGTATTCTGGAGAGCTGACTGACGGTTTTGAACACTACATTTTCATTTTTTTTCATATAAAGATTTAGATTGTTTTAATCGTAGTTTTAATAATGGTATGGGTAAATTTAGTCTTTTGTAATCGTCTGTACATGTGCAACTAAAATCAGATTTTAGTCATTCAGCTTTACATTTCCACAGAATATCTGAAAATTTTGGTCACTTGGGAGCAGTACAAACAAATTGTTAACACATTACTGACCTGTTACCCCTCGTTAAAGGGATAGTTCAACCAAAAATGAAAATTCAGTCATTAGCTACTCACCCTCATCCTGATGGAAAGTTTTATAGACCAGACAACACTGCCGGAGGTTCAGGGGGAAAAGCATTGCATTTTGTTGATCATCTATTGATTCAGATGTCAGTGAGGTCTGAAATCTCGCCTCTTGCATTTCTGGCGTCCTCTAAATATGAGGATATCTGCTGTCAAACTTACAGGTTCCATAAACACACCAATTCAGCATTTTCCCCTTTTCTGAAAGCTTGACAGGCCTCCTGTGCCTAGTTATGGTTGCTAATGTAGGATTGTACAGTGGATTTCTAGGGATGGGCTTAACGAAGGGTCACTTAGAAACTTAACTGAAGTCGCAGCCTCCTTGTCTTGACTTTGCAGTTTAACTACAATTCTGACGGCTTTGTTGTTTTAATTATTCTGTGTTTAGGAAAAGTATTTGTCTCAATTTGTGTTGAGAGCACCAAAACAATTACGTTCATTTTATAAAGTCAAAGCCATGTTAATAAAAAGTGAGTTAATAAATGAGATTTAATAAGAATGGTACTAAAAAATAAACAGTGCAGTTGATGAAATTACGTTCAGCTCTTTATGGTCTCTCTTTTATAATTTTTCCTTATATTCCTGCAAAATGATAACAGGGAACAACTTACTGTATATGCCACAGCCAATGTCCTTTTTCCCCAGACCTGATGAGAGATTATGAATTTCTTGAGCTAATTGGTGAAGTTAAACTGATAAAATAAACAAGGTGACGTCTCCAAGTGACCTAACATATGTCATCTTTCATCACCATCCACTCTTCTTTTCCCTCTTAACTATAAACTTTGTATAAAAGGCTGACAAATCTTTAACTCAAAATAAATAAACAAATCACAGAGGAACCTTTTTCTGTTTTATTCTTGTAAACATCTTTAGGTGTGCACTCTGTAAAACCTGAATGCTTTATTCTGTCCCTCTCTGTGAGCATATAGCAAGGCTTGCACTTTCTTTGCAAAGCTGATAAATATAAAATATCGCCCTCCGACCTGAAAGCGCCGGCGTTGCTTTGCATGGCTGCACTTTGTATCTCCGCTCAAGACTGAAAGGATGTCTTGCATCGAGTAAGACCAAGAGCAACCCTGCTTATCTACATGGGAGAAAAGCAGGAAGCAGATTCAAGGTTTATGTTCTGGCCGGCCGTAATGCTGTTTGAGAAGTGGAAATGTTGCAGCGAGGCTGCTGATGCTGTACAGTTGTGCCAAATGCTGTCAGACAAAGTCTCTACATAGATTTGCCAACATGTGCCAAGACCCAGAGCTTTGCCAGGACATACTGTCACCCAGAACTAATCTAGCACAGACAGGCATGGACAGGGCACAGTTTCTACTAATTTACTCACATCCAGTGTGAGCCTTACTGCTGCTGTTTGCTACTGACTCACTGTGAATTTAACTAGCATTTCAATGTTAAAAAACACACCCAGTCAGAGCTGTTTCCCACAGATTGTATGTACATAAGTGGAAGGGTAGGATTTCATTTTATGTAGAAACTGTGTTTAATATCTACATTTCCAGCTTATGATTAGAATTCTGTATAGTATCAAAACATGATCCAAATTAAAGGTCCAGTGTTCAGAATTCAGGGGGATATGTTGGCAGAAATGGAGTATAATTTAAATGAATATATTTTCTTTAGTGTGTGATTTACCTGAAATTAGAGTTGTTGTGTATTCGTTACCTCAGAATGAGTCAATTATATCTACAGAGTGGACCTTCATTCATGGGGATCAGCATGTTGCAACGCCACGTTTCTACTGTGGCCCAGAATGGACAAATGCATATGGCCATTCAGGTGTGTGTGTTAACATGTTGACCACCATAGTGGAAAGCCCTTCTACAATGAGCAGCACTGCACTGATAAAAGCAGTTTCACATTATAAATCACTGCATCTCCAATGCTGTTTGGCATCTCCGAGACCAGAGGCTTACCCACTGCATTGTGTGCTCACCCCTTTTCTCTGATTAGTCACTGTGTGCTCGTCTTTTTCTGAACCAGATGTTTAGGAGGTTTCTACCGTGCGCCAAATGTTCTGCAGAAGTTTCTTCCACTCCAAAACAAACAGGCCCTGTATTTCCAATGCTGTACATGTTTTGCATGTCACCATGGGCGGCTCATCCAAAACATGTTAATGTGAGGTCACCTTTTTTATTTATTAACTCAAGATCCTGACATTCTGATTTTCACTGGAAGCCAAATTATCCGCAGAGGTCTCTTCCTCTCCAAAACCTGGTGATTTAAACTGCTTTAAACACTGAATAATGCAAATTCACATTGCAAATCTTTAGTTTTAATCACTTGATCTTCTGTTAAAAAAAAACTTCCAGAATAATCAACATTGAAGGAATTCTAGTTGAGAAAAGTTTCGGATGGTTTCAATGTACAATTCACCACTAGACGCCACCGAATCTACTAAATCTAACAAACTACTTAACCTTTCAGAGGCGTGGAAGGGGATGATGTCTTTTTAATGTAAAGGCTGTGTTTCATTTCCATATTTCCAGCTCATGACTAGAATTCTGTATAATATCAAAACATTAATTGAAACCAATGATATACTGTTCATGTGCTACTGCTGGTGTATCTTTACAAATCTCCACGGTGTAACAAAGCGCTTCTACTGTAAACATCAGGCTTTAACACAGACCTGAATCCCCCTCCAAGAGCCTCAGTCTGTCATTCGCTGTCTAAAACCAATGTGTACCATGTCCATAACCCTGGCCAAACGGCTCAGCTGGGCTTTGTGCTGGGAAATGGACTGCTGGCCCTTGCCAAAAAGCCCTCAAAGTCATTTCTCCCAACTGTAGTCTTGGGGATTCTTGTTAATCCACCATACCCATCATCTATAAATAAGTGGCACACTTGTGGAGAGGGCAGTTTAGAAAGAGCGGTTTGAGGCCGGACACTTACAAAGCCTATTCTTCATTCACACTCCGCTGAGCAAAGCAAATTGGAGGCGGCCAGCAGGAGCAGGTAGGGAGACGGAAAGTCTGTATGTCAGGTGTTGTTAAAAAGACTTTCCTCTCAATTTTCAAAACCCATCACTCTTTATGGCAAATAAAAAATGGTTGCAAATCACAGTACTAAAATAAATCAGCTGCAATGTGAGTATGCATTTTGGGATGGAGTTTCTCGGGGAGAGTTTACACCATCTGCCCCGTCTTTACTTTTCATAACTTTAATTTATTTGGCTGCTGCATTTACTCCAATTACAAACACTGCAAAACCTCATTTAGAGTAGCTTTTTTCTCTTAACTTTAAGATGCCAGGGGCTGTTTGACTCCCCAGTCAAAGTCTGCACCAAACAGTAAATACACCACAGCTATGATAGGGAATGAGCTGTTTGTTTCACGTCACTGCGTTGCCAGATATTTGTTTTATAAATTGCCAAGGGGTAAGGCGATTATACAACCTAATTCTCATTGTGGCATTAATTGCCAAGTAGTTAATTAAAATGCACAGTGATTGGAGAGTGTGCGCTGTCCCGCAGGATGTAATAAAGCTGATATTATAAACACTTGATTGTAAGACTGATACCATAATATGCACCATCTCATCTATCAGCATTAATAAGGTCTTGACATTATACTTTGTGTCACATTTTGTCACTCGTAGTCATTTCTGAAAACCATATCTGCCACTTTCATTTCCTGTCACTAATAACTCATTAAAGGACTAACCTCCTTAAAGCAAGAAGGATGGACCATGTTTAGCAATGTAAAACTAGTTATTGGCTCTCATTGCTGAGGGCAGTAGGGTTAAATAGGCAGGATTAGCAGACTGATTAAAAATATTACACTGCTAAATTGAACCAAGGGGTAAAGCTGAAGCTTTGGACTATATTGTCTGTTTTGTGATGTTTTTGTTAAATTTACTTTTTTTTATTATTTGTCATCATCACATTACATATTCTGAACAGATCAGGAATTAATTCTCTTTTTGTACATCAGAGGGAGTGTTATTGCCTTATATTAAATAATGCATTAATTTCTGACAAAGCACCATGATGTGTCTGCAGCTGTAACAGAGTTTTAAGAAGTTTTTGACAACACATTTAGGGGCCCAAGGTCCACTGATGTTTCTGTCAAGGGAGCGTAATGTAGGTCATCGTAAACACAAAAAGAAGCTTTTCTTAATTGTGTTTGTTAGATATCTGAAGTTATATTCTTAACAGTTGCAGTTCCAAATGCATATATCAATGATTCATTTTAATTGACATTTTTTTTGTCAGAACTGAATTTAAGATATCTGGAATTTCATTATTGATATCTGTAATTAAAGAATAGTTGTAAATATCTAGTTGTAATTAAGTTACAGATATCTATGATTAACATTTCAATCAGGAAGAAATCAATTATGTATCAAGAATTATCATTTGACTAGTGAGAAATGAATTGTAGTTATAATTAATTAGAATTGCTCCTCATCAGTATCACATTATAGATAAACTGACTTGAAATTCTAATTCTTAACTTGTCAAAAAGCAATTGTTGATATCTAAAATTGCCTAGAGTACAACTGATTAAACGTTTAAAGGGCTTGCTATAGTAGGTTATAGAAATTTATTTTAGAATAGTATTTATCACCTTCTCTTTTGGGATATGCACTTTGCCAATCATTTGCAGTGGATATCTTGTAGATATAGAAAGAAGACGATTTGTGATGAAATACAGATATCCTCTTTTATTCATATTTTTATCCTGAATGGTCGTTGAGGGCAATCTCCATCTCCAAAAATCCGACGCTAATTTCTTCATACTGCTAGATTTATTTTAATTAAATGCCATATGTTTTGCATTCACCATTACAGCTTAAATACATTTTTTATGGCCTTGAAGCAGCGCTGACCAGCTGGCTGCACTTTGGCCCTTTTGAGCATCGCAGCACTATTCAGTCCGCTGACAACTGTTTCATGTCTGTCACATTAGCAAGACTCTGCAGATAATATCCAATAGCTGTAAAACAGATGTGCTCCGAATGTTAACTCATCACATAGGGGTGAGTTTATTATCCAAGTGTGCAGAATGGAGGATTAGGTCAGCTCAGAAAAGGATGTTGTGACTATAAATCCTGATGGAGAAAAGAATATTCAGTAACTATCTGTGTAAGTTGTTGAGATCGTCAGTTTTGTAACTGATCTGCATGTCAGATATTTCTGCTGTATGTTTACCGCTCAGCACCAAACAGCGGACAGTTCAGCCAGTAGCAGGTCAACATAGTGGAGCATTTGCCAGCTAAAGAGTTAGATACCTTCCAAAGCTATAAAGAAAGTTAATATTGGACCTACATTCATCAGATGGCCAGAACAAGTACTCAAAACAAATTACAATGTTGCTCTGAATCAACTGTTTACCAGCATGTGCACCATATCAGCTTTCTAATGTCTCGTTTGGATATGCTGAATTAAAACTTATTCTGAATGTAGCATTTCCAGACATGCGGGATATGTCAGAATTATTTGGGTTTTCGCAGCATTCTTTGGATTTGTTTACACAACATGTTTTCACAACATGTTTTTATGCTGATTCACTGCAAAAGCAGCAGTATGTGACAACTTTAAGAACAGGCTGGAATACAGCACATGTGAATGTGATCTCAACTGGTGTTTTACAGCAGGTTGTGACACAAAGCTTCGTACGTGTTCACGCTCAGCTCTGTCTGGTGTCTGGGATGCGTTTTACATTTACCAAAATGGCACAAGCAGCTCAAACAGTGATAAACTACATGTTAGGTCACATTGATAAGAGTATGCCCACCTGCACGTAAACAGAAATATTAGTAAAATATTAATTTTCTTTAGCCATGTAAACAGCTTCATAGAAGTATTATCTTTTTCAAAATAAGGGCACAAATTTGAATGATTTGGTTGTGTAAACGTGGTCACTATGTCAGTGTTTTGTGTTTACAACTGATATGGCAGCCCTCAAGCAGTGAAATCAAATTTAATTGAAGAAAAAAAAAGAAAAATGTTTGCTTGAGTTATCTTGACAAATATTTTATTCTGGTAGTTAAAGTCAGAACGCCCTCCACTTTTTCACATTACAAAAATTAAATATATTTCTCGTACCAAAACATTTTAAAATGATTGCACCATTAGTGTTGCTGCCAATCTCTCAATCACGAGAGAGCAGACGGGCTTTTAACCACTTTTTTGGCGTCAAGCCTTGGAGTCTCCTAATTAATGTTGTGCCCATAGTTGCATGAAGCATTGTAATAGGAGAGCCTGTCAAGGTGAGATATCTAGATGAAGTGGTCTGTCTGTGGCCCCTAGTGCTGTATTCCATCCATTGAGAGATGAGTACAAACATTTCATAAAAATAAAGAAAATTTTGAAAGAAATGTTCACCCCCCCCCAAAGATACTGTGATACAAATACTATAATCGAATAGCACATCCTCCATATTTTATGAGGGTACCCTTCTCCAGTCCTTTCATATAACTGGGATACAACTGGAGCGATACTCTCATCGTTCTTAGTAAAAGTGCCTGTGGTCTCTTTTTTTTTTCTCACTGGGGAATGCCACGGGTGTCAAAGCAATCAGGACAGCTTAAAGGCATAAAGTCCAATGCTACCCTCCTGCTGTCAGCCTGCTAGCCCACCACTCCAAAGCCCTGATCCAACCTGACACATTGGACTGCACAGTATGTCCTCCAATACCTTTAGGGTGCTTCTTTCCTTCATAGGCCTAATTATCTCTCTTTCTCTGGAAAATAACTCAAAGACCATAGTTTTGATTTTCTTGCCACTGGCTCTGTGTGGTTTTCACAGAATCCAGCATTTTTTATACGACCTTGTGAAGTCATGAACTCAGTAACAAGCTGGATTATGATGCCACACAAATTACCAACAAACTATCACAATTATTAATTAAAAGAACCATTTAAAATTTTGGGAACTGAGTTCATTTTTGTTTCTTGATGAGATTTAGTTTCTTTCTGTTATACATAAAGCTAAAGCAAGCACTCATATACCTTAGCTTAGCATAAAGGCTAATGGCTCTGTCTGGTTTAAAAAAACAACAACAACCTCCTACCAGCATCAACAAGAGTTAAAATGATATTAAACAAACAAGATATAATGTAATTTAGTGAGCTTCATGCACATATAAATATACAATTACACAAAAATACACAATCTCTCTCTGGACTGCATGTGCAAAAATATCTAATATTTCATTTTGAATGATGTCGCACATCCAGTTCCCTCTTTGTTGAGGCAAATCACTTGTTTGCACCGTCATTTCTCTGATGTTGGGCGCAAACTTTTCAGGAATTAGAAAAAATGCTGTTTTTTAAAAGAGCCAATGGAGATAGGAGGTTTAGTCACAAGTTTTTAAAATACATTTTATAGGCTGAGTTATGGTAAAAACCCACTGATAGATGTAGAGCGGGACCAGTAGAACTAATTTATGAAAAAAAAGAGTTTTAGAAATGTTGTTGGTAAATTTTGCTACTTGTACAGAGCCAGGCGAGCTGTTCCTCTATTTTTAGCCGTCATGCTAAACTAACCAGCTGCTGGCAGTGACTTCTAATTTACCTTACAGTCATGAAAGTGCTGTGGAAAAAACTCCCAGCAAGAGAGGAAAATAAACATACTCCCCAAGATGTTGAACTATTGATTTGAATGCTAGTTTGTCTCAAGAGTAGATGAAGCAGTAGGAGTTATGTTACCATATTATTTAATATTAAGGCTTATTCACTACAATAAAAAAGGGTTTGCTGTCACATGAAAGTACAGGACATCTTCTGCAGAAAGGATATGTGTAATGTAGATCTCTTTGCATGTTCATGGAGCTCCCCTCCAGCTCACTAGAGTCAAATTGACGTCGAGGCTCAGTGTGTGCTCATGGTTTAAGCATGTCAGCAGTGACTACATGATCACTTGTGCTTGCTGCTTTAATGGCACACCCCATGTTGCACTAATAGCCCATGTTCTTTGCCCTCCCCCATCCTTATCCTCTGGGACTTAACAAATGGACTATCCACTGTATTGGATAGGGATTTCCCCTTCCGACCCCATTGCGTCTAATTCTGCAGATCCATTTTTTCCCCCTGAGTTTGACTACCTTCTGCTTTCTACATCATCAGTTGATCCATGGTGGTCAATCTTACAGCAAATGTTTTCATGCTCCGAGCCCACAAACAATATGATAGCACAAAATGCATTAAGCGAGGTTTAAAATTACACCTCCACATTGTTGTCACGGCAGCTCTCATTTGAATACACATTGTCTGAGTGAACGCTGTTGTCAATTTCTCATCTTGCTCAACGTGACAAATAGTGTTTTCTCATGGTTTCCATATAATTTTCTGTCTAGAAGATCAATAGAGTCTCACAAGTGGAGTGAAATAGCCCGTGAAGTGCTGTAGACACACAGCTCTGGCTTTACAGCAGTAGGAAATAGATTACACATACATACATGCTGGAAATATTCATGTACAATAATAAATGACTATAGCTGTTGCAGTAGCAGACAGCAGTCGGGGGTCTATAATGGCTCCTCTATTGTGTATCTGAAATGACTCATTCATTTTATTTATGGATTTCTGATGATACTGTAAATAAGTTTGCGCATAACACAGTCCTGTGAATTACCACAGATGAGATTGCATAAAATGCAATTTTGCTCCATTATTGTTTGGCATGAATTTTCTCCTACATTGATGGTGCTGTTTGCTATATGTATGTAAACTGCTACATACATACTTAAGTTGTTGTTTTGTTTTGTGACAGTATAGTGAGATTAGTGCAGAAAGACTGGGTCATAATGATGACCACTTGTGTGTGCCTCGTTTCACAATGAGAAATGACTGTGTTCTGTTTTTTCCTTCCTCTCATTATGATACTCCGCTCCATTCAATCGACGGCAGCCCATTCTATTTCCAAGTGTCATGTTTAATGAACACACAGTTCATTCATTTACAGCCAGAGAGGGGAGGGAAGCAGGGAGGAGACTGGGCAGTGTAAGACTGACAGAGAGGAAATCAAAAGAAATGAGAGAGAATAAATGATGGCACAGAAGGAGAATCAAAGAGAAATGAAGTCAAAGAAGGGGGAGGAAAAAAAAGTGTTGGTGGTTGCAGTGGACTATTAGCGCAGTTAAATTGTAGCCCCTTTTATATTGCCTTTTCAAGTTTGGAATTTCACGCCATTATGCTGTGTTGCCATTCTGTATTAAGTTGCTTTTACAAAGAGATCTCACCAAGGGTCATCACAAAGTCTGTATGCTGCTTTTGCATTTTTACATAGAACCAAACAATGGCGGCATAATTTAGCTTCAGTGTGTGATTATACACGATCACAAGAGGCATTACAGGGATGACATGTAACACAACAGTGTCGGCCTCTAGTATGACATATATGTGTGTCAGCAGCACTTTGTAAACAATAGCAATAGCATAATGTGTCAATTATTTACAATCTCTGTGTTTTGGCAGATGATCTCTTCCACTGCTTAGAGGGTAAGGAACTTGGGAATATCATTGTTTTCCCAGTTTGCGGACATTTACGGCTGTTCCCCTTCTTTGAATTAGCCACTAATTACTAAAAGTCGCTTTTTGAATCTCCTGCGGTGTGGTTGCCAAAATAATACGTAATCAAAACGTCACACGTCCCCACCCACAGTCATGTCTTTCCAGGTTACCATTTTACACAGACCTCATTTCGAAGCTGTTACAGCATCCGTTCCCGGCTAAGAGGCGAGGTCACTCGATCCCCCCTTTGTACAGTCACATGTTGTCTTTACAAAGGTGTCATAATGGCGTGATATTCCAGCCTTGAACAGGCAGTGTAAATGCGGTTCTAAAGGTACATACACAGAATTGGGCCCTTTTAAAATGCCACAGAGGTAGTTACAGCACCGAAACAGTGTCTGTATAAATGGAACAGCACCCAGGACAGGATCATGGCAGTCATGGGTTTGACATTTTTGACCACATGGGACCGACTGCAAGAGATTTAAAAAGCAGCTGCTAGCACTTAGTGGCTAACTCTAAGAAGGACAGTTGTCTTAAATGCACACAAATTGGTAAAAGAATGAGGTCCAGGAGCTCCTTACGTTTTGAGCAGAGGATGAAATCAGTTGCCATATAAATGACTGTAAATGATCATTATTGCCATGTCATGCCATTGTTGTGCTACATGACACACGTTATTTGATTCCACTATGCCGGCATGCTGACTTAAATCAGTGTAAATATGTGAAGGCAGCATGAAGGGACTTACGAGCGGCTCTATAGCGTGATCTTTTTGTAAAAAAGGGCTTTTGTGTCTCCTCACAAGGGTCCTCAGGCTGGAGACATTCAAACTCACAAATTAAGAATCAGGGCTTTTCCCACTATTCCTCGCACAGACACCCCAGGGTGGGACTTGTCATATTGTGTTTGGAGGAGTTTTGACAAATGTATTTTCCTTTTGTCTAAACCCCCACAACACCCACTGTGCCTAAAGTGAGCTATGTTGGGATGACAACACCGACATGGACATAAGAACATGAGAAATGCATTTGCTGTCATGTACTGCCCGTGCAATGATGGGCCTGCATGCGGTCAGACATGCACATTAAAGATAAAACCGCCAACATACACACAAAGACATGGACTCGACAGCAAACCACAAGACACTCTGTTTGTGTAAGCTGATGCAAATGTGACACTTTAATTGTGAAATTATTCACTGATTGTTGTGTTGAGTTCTCAAAAGAATTCATGCCCGCAGGGGTTGTTATGTTTCGGCCCTTTGATTCGTCCATACTAGCCACAATTTTCTGAGGACAACAGCAATAGTTTCAAGGTAAGGATGTGTATCCCTGAGCTGAAAACAGTCAAGTCAACAATCCCCTTGGAATGCATTAGAGACTCATCAATGTTACCCCGCCTCAAAAACATCAGCTCAGCTCTTTCTTTTGGCCATCCCTTGTGGCAAACCCATTCTCATTAAATAACTTCCGTAACAGAGGTGCAACTGAAGAACAGATGATAGAGAATATTCACTTGCCTCAAGAGATTTGAAAAGCTACAAATAGAAGCCTGCAGCTATTGATCTGGTCCAAGTTGGAGAAGAATGATTAAATTCATTAGATAATTTTTGGTTATGTCCAAATTTTTTAACGCTTAATATACAACCTTGTCTGCTAGAAATTAGGTTTGTATGTTAATAAATTGCTGTCTTAATTATCTTCTTGCAATGAAATTGCTGCCTAGATTATGTTCAGAGACATGATTTTCATGTAACAAAACACTACCACTACCGCGCAGGTTTCACAAAGAGGTGGTTTGGGATATACAGTGTACAAAGTGCAGGCATTGACACCAGATCCCCAGGTTTGCAGCCAAGACACACCAAACTGACATCAAAGTACTAGCAATGAAAGTCAATTGTTGACAGTTGTCTCGGCCAAAAAGTTGCACATGAACACAGCGTAAAGACTACAACCAACTAACCCATAGGTTCTGCGTCTGTGTGAGAGATAATATATATCTCCATAACAGCAGGTAGCGGTAATCTCTCTTTGCAAAGTCTATTTGACAAATGTAGCAAGTTTGTTTTGATCTTGTCTCACACCCTCTTGATTTTAGTTAGTTGTTTGCCCAACTCATTTCCGTTTCTCTATTCGTGCACTGAGATAAACTGCCAGTCAGAGTGATTTCATTCACCAATGGGCTCAACCATATCTGACAGCGATTGGATATGCTGAATTGGATTTTAAAAAAAGCAGAGAATGGTCATCTAGTGTCAGGGGCCCCCTTGGGCTCTGCCAGTAAAATGTTGCTCAAATTAACACTTGCTGACCAGGAAGACTCAAAAAGACCACAAAAAGATGCAAAGGACCTGAAAAGAGACCCAAAATAACTACAAAGATGCACTAAATGTTCCAAAAAGAGACAAAACAACCACTGAGAGACAAAGAATTACTACAAACAGACACGAAACAACCCCAGAGAGACACCATAGGACCCCAAAGATACATGAAACAACTGCAAAGACACACAAAACAACAACTTAGAAACAAAAAACAACCACAAAGCAGCACAAAAAGACTACAAAAACAGCCAAAACATCCCTAAAGAGACATGAAATGACTACAAAACAACAGAAAATTGGTAAAATCAACACAAAGTCTGTGTGTCTTGCTCCTATGTGGAAGAGCTGGTGGGGCCTTTTGCATGTCTGCACCCAGGGCCTTATTATCTTATGATCTGCTCATGTGTAATTGGTGTTTCAAATTAGTTGTACATGGATGTCAATTTTAGAAGACAGGGCTGAAAGATGAGGAGAAAACATTGACTCATTGATTCAAAATTGAAACTATTATTCAGGACTGTAACCTTCCCAGTACCAAAGGATTTGAAAGTGAGGCATTGGTAATCTTGAAACAGCACTGTACCATTTCACATCTACTTTTCAGTCCCATGAAATTGTCCATCACCTTCAGCCTGGGGGCATGAGAGGGCAAAAAAAGTGAGATTATTTAAACTCACTGAAGGTCGTTGGTTTTGTGGATGAGGTCATTCACTGAATAGACCCTGTGGTGTTTTATTCCCCCTCTCTCTATCTCCTCTCTTTCTTGTCTCCTCTATCTTTGTACTCTTATCTTCTTTTTCTTTTCCTCTTTTCAGCCTTCATCAATTTCTACATCCTCTCCCTGCTTTTCCTCACACATATTTTACCTTTTAGCTTTGGATATTTTTCTATTTCTCATGCCAAACAACGATATCGCAAACTCCATGTGCGCATCGTCAGGGAATCCAGCAGGACATGGTCAGAGAGGTTTTTAGAGATAAGATAGCAGTGTGGAGAGAAAAAAAATCAAAAAGGTGGCCACCGCATGCACACATACAGTATATGAACACACACACACACACACACACACAAACACACAGTTGGCATCTTTCTCTATTACACAACATGAAATCCTTGGAGCAGAAGACAGGGAGCTGGAGAAAACAAGTCACCTGCACTTCTCAAATCCACTGGAGCTGTTCCATTAGTGCAGAGCATCTCTTCTTCATTATTTGCTTTGTCTCCACAAATTTTACCTACGGGCTCAGTGATGTTTTTTTCTCAGAGCAAAGCAAGATACAGGAGTATGTGAGTTTCCTCCAAATTTTTATTCTGACATGACATTTCTTCAATCGAGCATTTCTACCTGAGAATCCCATGAGACTCGTATTTCGGCTTATTTCACTCACATGTTTCTGTGTTTCCTTTTCACGTTGCTCCTGGCAACTGCAAATGCTGACACCCTCTGACAGGAGCTTAACTAAATATAGGATTCACCTTGGAGTTCAAAACGTAAGGTTATTTTGTTAAACATATATTGTGGAGTTTTTGACCAGTAGGGGCGCTGCAGAGCAATGTTTTGATGAGTGGGTCTCTGCATTGTTTGTGTCACATGTTCTGCAAGCACAAGTGCTGCAAGGATGACGTCTTTGTAGGCTGACACAGAAGTTAACATTGCTTTCTTCTGTTAAAAACAGTGTTAATTTGGGCAGCGATTTTAGATTTAGGCTTAGTCTTAGTCTTGAGACAAAAATGCTAATTAGTTTTAGTCACATTTTAGTCATTTTTATCCTTCACAGTTTTAGTCAAGTTTTAGTCGATGAAAATTCATGACATTTTAGTCAACTTCTGGTCATTCCTTTAAGTCAAGGTAGTTGTTTTTTTTTTTATCAAAGCTGACAGCTGACGCTGTTCTAGTGTGAGTGTTTGCAGGATAGCGAAACATCCTGGTGCCGACTATTAACTGGAGAGTACAGCAAGCCGGCCAGCACTGCCATACTGTTGTTCATACAGCGGTAGAACACATTTTGTTCAGTAAGAACATCTCCAGCACCTTATATGGTTTTTGAAGCATACATGCAAACTAAAAAGCTAACGTTAGGCTATCAACGAACCACACTGTGGTCGCTTGTCTTCGACATTGCCACCACAATGCCCTCTTTTAGCTCTGTTTTTGGTCTCTACCAACTCTGGAGAGAATTGTCTGGGTCTTTAGCTTCTAAACCCATTTTTATATTCATCAGCTAGTTGCTTACTTTGTATGTGCATAGTTTGGTGCTTGGCAGGTTGTCTACGGTTAAATTTTTAGAGCTGCATCCAAAAATGACACCATGAAAGCGGAAAGAGTGAACCAGCAATGAAAACTGTGGACTAGCAGGCTAAACAATGAGCTGAAACTCAACATAGAACACTAAAAGTGAAACATTTTTTTATTATAAAGACAGTGACATTATGTGATAAATGATTGCAGAGTTTGAGAGACATGTTAGTGTGGCTTTAAGCTACACACAACATGTTTTTGTAAAGAATGCTGAAAACTCTACAGCGCACACCTCTACGACGTGGTGGAGGATTGTGCGAAGGCTTACTGTGTCTTGGAAGCTGGTGGGTGTCATTGTGAGATGCCTGGTGTGAAGCTTTGGATGGCCGAGTGAGGAAATTAAATTGTGCAGAGTAAGCTGCCTTCCAGCAATTTATCAGGAATGCTATGGGAAGGATTAGCCAGCATAGCTCCAATGCAGCTAATAGTGGTGTAACTAGCTGCTGACTTGTTCACACTGTAATGAATACAGTGCCTGGTCTCATGTTGTTCCAAGTCTGAATTTCTAGGTCATTTATCACACAGTTTAGATGGTTCTTTAGAAGAGGAAATGTTTTTGATTTTATCTCTGTGGTGTTTTCTCCCCAAAGCATTTTATTATGCAACTGTTTATGAAAATGGGGCAATGGGAAGTAAAAGAAAAGCCAATCTTGTTTAACTCACTAGTTATGAACCCCTGCATTAGGGAGAAATATCTGGGCAGTCTGAGCCTTCCCTTTCTCCAAAAAAACTCCTGTTGCTCAAATGGAGTCAGTTAGTGTACACCAGCTTATTAATAGTATACTAAAAACAGCATACATTTCCGATGGTTGTGCTTCTTATAGAACTGCTGTATGAATGCAAGTTGTAACAAAAGTTCATGGAAGGTCTGAATGATATATTTTACACATAGTTGACCATTTTGTTTGTCAAGTAGTAACACTGACATTAACCACGTAATGTAAGGAGCGAGAGTGCTTATACGGCGGATAGGGAGGTGGATGGGTTCCTCAAAAAACTGACTTTCATGTGGGAGTTGGGAGTTCGCTTTCCATTTGTGTGTGTGCGTGTATGTGTGTGTGTGGTTTTTCTACACCTCACCATGTGCCTCTTTTGCCTAAACCTAACCAGCTGTAGCTTTGTGGCCTAATCCCAACCACTGTGACAGTCCACACTCTTGTGTAAACATAAGGAACATGCTGCTTCATCTCACTATGTGCATTTGTTGACATCACGTAATGGGCTGGGTCATCCCACCATGACGTCGTCCCACCATGTGCATTTGTTGACATCAAACGGCATTCTTCTTCAGGTACTATGGCTGTCATATTTCACAGAGACTGACCTTCAGTGTTTGGACCGCCCCCCGACTTGCGGATCAGCAAACTTTCGGGGGGATAAATTCAAGGAGCTGCAGGCTACGTCCATGGGTGGGCTAGTTAGCGTCTTTTCTGCCAGATCAACAAACCTTTTGGCTTTTAAGTCTTGAAGCAGCGGGGAGTGAAACTGAGAGACCGCAGGGTACATCCATGGATGCGCTAGCTATCACACAACAGCTTCTTTTAATGGTGCTGGACAGCAATATTCTGGTAGTAAATCATTGGGCCTTTGTATCTGGCAGCCTGCTGTCATTATACAGAAGCGAATATAATTTCATCTACAGAAGTTTGGAAAAACATTAGACGCTGGTCTAGGACATATTCATCGTATTATGCAGATGTAGTATATTCTGCACAGATCTATGTGTATAAATATAAAATGAATCTACAGTATATATATGAAATATGAAATATTTTGTACACTGTACAAAAAAGGGTTAGCATATTTTGATAAATTACTTTGATTTGTTGTTTATGTAAAATTAATGACTATCTCACAGTACAGTGAGGTTTTTAACTCTTTCCTCATTAATTCAACCTGTTTTTTTTTTTTTGTGGCCTTACTGAAATCACTAATCACCAGCTCAGAGTAGATTTTTTTTACAAGGTTATCAACAATAAAGATGCTACAACTCTGTGGAAATGTGCCATGAAGATAAGGGAAAGCGACATGTCAAAGAGTGCCTCTCCATCCAGAAGCAAGGCGCATGGGACGTTTTTCAGCGAATAAGTAGGGCAGCCCTAATTCTAATTTGACAGCTTCCTCTAACGCTTTTTCTCAGACCCTCAGAAAGACAGAGAGGAGAAGCCTGTAAAGCAAGAGAGAGAGAAACAGGCGTAGAGTAGAAGACTGTACGACTGGCATGTACATGCATACGCAAACACATGATCCATTCAAGCAGCCCGGAGCAGTCCAACTGAACGTCTAGGTCATAATTCACAGCATTTCCTCTCACTCATTGCACAGCATGGGCAAAGTCAGCGACAGTGTGTCAGTCTCGCAGCTCCAGAGGGCTACCATGTGAGTTTATGTATGTTTCTAGTTGTGTGTATCATAGTGGGATTGTATATATGTACAATCATGCTCGAGTACTTTACTAAATCTCTTTTAGTGGGTGTGTGTCTGACTGAACGGCGTAGAATGGGTCCGAGTCCCTTATTCAGCCTCTCCACAGGTGTTTTGTGGGCCATCACCATTTCATTCCTCTGCAGGCTGATTGAGGAAGCAGGAGGGCAATAAAAAGGCTTTTCATCTGCCGTTTGTTGCCATGATTTCACAGGCGGAGGGAGCTCACGTTCAGCCCTGAATACATTAAAAGCACTGATGGGAGCCACACAGCTTAGTGTGTGACACTCAGCGCTGTCGTCCTACATCCAAAGACCCTTTTTAACAATTTAGCTGGAAAAACACAAGTAGAATTTCTGCCAACGATGCCGCATTTGTACTCATTAGAGGCACTTATCACAACAGGTTCAAACAGTGTCAAGTGCTATGCATATATCCATATTCATATTAAACAGCTGATTAATCTGTTTCTACAAAAACAGCAGAAGTTCCTGCCTGTGCAACTGATGCTTAGACTTTTTTTCTTTCCTCTAAAAAACGCTGTTGGACATTTTCTCTTGCAACAAGCATTTTATAGCATGATCGTCAGTACAGCAGTCTGTATCAGGCTGAAACATCATGAATAAATCATCCACAACATAAAGCGTACAGGGTCAATTAGAAATTTGTGCTATAAAAGCTCAACAGCCATAGATTGCTGTTTAATGTTTTTTTTCTCTCTTTATTCCTTTTCTCTTTACTCTGTTTATTTCCCAGTCTGTAATTCACTTTAATGTTGCCAAAGGTGTCACTGATAAAAGAGAGAGGGGTCCTGTATATTTTTCCTTCAACAGCAATCTAATTATCGGCTGTAGCTGCTGTATTATTCTCCCCAGCTATTGTTCTGTTGTGTGTGTGTGTGTGTGTGTGCGTATGTGTGTTTCCTGTCTCCAGGGATTTCTTGGTGATGTTGTAAGGGAGGGTGCTACAGTTAGTGTGTGCCTGTGCTTCAGCGTGTGTAGCAATACAATAAACAGCCCTTAAAACTAATCAGCTTCCTCTGCTATCACCTTAAACTCTTCTCCCCAAGATATAATTAAAAACACAGTTTCTTTGACCGTGTGCCTTTTGTTTTAGGTTGTGCCTGCTTTTAGACCAGTAAAGCTTAGTGTAAGCTTTTGCAAGCTTGTTCTGCCCCCATGTGGCGAGCAAGAAAAAGACACTTTCACCATAATCACTGTGCAATGATTATCACTATTTCAGTATATTGCTAATCTCTCAGTGCTGCTCATTATTGAATTAAGGATAATTAAAGGATAATTCTTATGCTGCAAAAATTCCTATTAATATGAAAAGGTTTTATATTGTAAAAATTAGATGTTCTACTTTAAGCAGCCTCTTTTTGTGTGTGTGTGTGTGTGTGTGTGTGTGTGTGTGTGTGTGTGTAAATATTACTGAGCTGGCAGAGAATAATAGTTTGCATCTTTCACCTTCCACAATTAAAATGTGCAATAACATTTAAAGGTAGAGTTTACTACAGAAGCATACAACATTCACTTGAGAAAAAAAAATCTGTTCTGTCTTTCTGAGTTACGGAAATTATAATTTTAGAATTAAGGGGAAAAAAATACCAGGAAAAACATGTATGTTGTTTTTCTGAATAGCCAAAGTTATTATTTCAAGATTTTAAGAAAAGTTTGTCATTCGAAAAAATATTTACCCTGTTTTTCTGAATTAATGTCCTTATTATTTTAAAATTATTAGCAAAATTTTCATGGTAAAACTCTGCTCTTCTTTTTCTAAATAAATTAAATTTTAATTCCCAAAATGAGAATTTACAGGATTACCATCTTATTATTTGAGAAAAACAAGGCTTTTTTTCTCAAGTGAATGCAGTTTACAGAAAAAATACATTGAAATGTATGACATCACATCATGAATAATTTAAATATTTATAAAATAAAATAAAGTAAGATAACAGTAAAACAATATCTTGCATACATGCTGTTAACAAAGTGGCCATTTACGGCATTTGTAATGCGGGTCTGTCTCTCTAACTTTGCTGATAAATCATTTGGTTATGTTCCTCTAACAGCCTTCATGAAAAATTTGCCATTTTAGTCAGGTTCTAGTTTTCAGTAAGCCCTAAAAGTATTTTTCTCCTCCTACGCTTCCTCCACAGGCTACCTGTAGCTGATCGTATTCAGTATCTTTGCTGCTGTACAAGGCTGCTGTGGGAGCTTCACACCTACACTTTCAGGTAAACCGAGCTTGTACTACCTCGCAGAACTTAGCAACCTTCGTGGTCATCGCTCTGCTCTGTTTAGCCTCTTCTAAATGACCTTGCAGCCACAGATTGACAGTGATTCTGCTGAAAGTCATTTGCATTGAAAACTCTGTCTTCTTCTTTCAGTGTTTTCTCTCCTTGTTTAAACAACCTGCTACAAAGCTTGAACACTGTTCACTATCTGCTTTTCTGAATACTACATCACACTTACACTGAGTGGGACACTCAATCTATAGACTTTTATTATGCTCTTTATTTGGCAAAATTATAATCCTTTACAGCAGTTAAAGTGTTAATCTTTGTAAGAGCTACCATTCATCCATCCCTTGCACCAACTGCACTCTGCAACATCTCAAAGAGCAAAAATACAAATAATAATACATATAACAATAATATTAATAAGGATACATGCATATATACATATTATTAGTCTGATAAGTAATGAAAAATGATTAAAAAATAGATAGACTAAAATAATTGAAATGATTAAAAAAGTAAATTAGGAAGAAAAAAACCCATGATTTCATGGCATGCTTTCACTGCATTTAAGACTTTCACAAAATAGAAATGCATATTTTTGTGTTTTCTTTAACATGTTTGATATACTGTGACTTTGGTGTTTAAAAGGGTTATTTCAGATTCACCAAAGTCACACAATAACATAAACATACTAACTGACTGAGGCACTGTCAGACCAGTAACGTCTGTGTTCAGTGAGGTAAAATTATTAGTTTTGTCAGTGGAGCTTAGCTTTGAAGAGTGCATAGAGAGCTTTCATCTTCTGTTTAGTTCCCCGTCAGAAAGTCTGCTGGAGATGTACTGAGTGCAGGTGTAGAGTTCGGGGGTGATGCAAAGGACACATCAATATCAATATTTAAAACTTGTGCCCAGATACTCAGATCATCCCCGTGTGCTCTCAGAGTCATGTAGAATATCTTTCCCAATCCGTCGTCTATGGAGCAGCTCCTGACTTTATACTTGACATAAAAAATTTGAGTTTTAGCACTGTAGTTTTTGGATTTTGGAGAGTTGTTCATGTTTACTAATATTTTCTGACTGTCTTTGACCGTAGGAATAACATGTATAAATTTTAAAAATGGGTGCAGTTTCCCTTTAAGTGTTTGACGCTCAAAAATATTCTAGTGGCCGACCCAAGACCTCCTGTTTCATATGTTTGCCCCCCATTGTTGAAACAAAACCGACGCCTGTAGTACTGAGCATATGACTGGATAAATGAGACATGGACTTTGCAGCACCAGTTGTGTGAGAGTTTGTAAGTGGATGTTTTTATATAGTAACACTGTTAAAAGTGGACCCCTGTGACTTTAATTCATTAAGAATTGCTCCTAAACTTTGGATTCTCTATTCACTGTGTAGCCATTTAAGAAACAATGAGAAAAGAGAATGTTTCCTTCAAAAATTCAATGTAACACGGGGTGAATAATTAATAAACAAATAGTCATTTTGGGGTGAGGTACACCATAGGTGTTGGCTTCACTTTAGTGTGTGACTTTACAGTGACTAAGCAGACAGTAGAGGGGCTAGATGTGTTTTGATTGGTGCTCTCTCTTGTGAGTCACACAGTTGAGTGGGTCATGGGTCAGTGCAGGGGGTTAATTAGTCATATTTGTCACACTGTCAACCCCCCAAGGACTGTGTACCAACTGCCACTGTTTATATTCTGATGATTTTCCAACTCATTAATCACGAGGCTCAATTTTTTTTGAGAAGAACAGGACTTTTAAAATGTTGCATTAACCTTCTCCTTGCTTTCTTGTAATTGCATTACTGTCATAACAAAAAGGTTTACAGACCAAGGGCAAAATACAAGTTTTGAAACATTGAAAGGTTTCCGTCATGCTCTATTAACTCCAGAAAGAATAGCAGGTGATTCACAGTAACTGTACCAAAAGTCAGTGATAAATCCTCCACTCTATGCACTGGGTTTTATCAAGAGATGCTGAAAAGTTGAGTCAGATTCCTTGTGTGTATAAATGTTTTAGGCAATTTGAAGTTAATCTGAGTTTAAAACTGGTGAAGTAGTTCTTTCTTCACTGGAAATAATATCAGAATTTGCACTTACCTATTTAACAATGAGGCTGCAGTTATGTATGTTTAAAAACATGAATTTAATCTTAGCTCTACATTAAAAAGACTTCTAATTCATGGCCAGCTATTTATAAGGCAATGTCTATCCATTTACCTGCTTATTCTATGTTTATCAAACATCATGTAAGAATAAGTTAATGTGAGCTTGTAATATTGATAAACTTATCTTGAAAGGGCTACTCCAGTGATTCAGCATTGCACATTTATACAGATATGAAATTCACAGGAGACAGATTAAAACAAGTATATTCTAAATTAAAGCAGCACGTCCTGACTTTAACACCCGGGACACACTGCCTGCTGAGCAGTGTATATGCATCCTGGAACCTGTTGTATTTTTTTCACCTTCCATATTGACAGCTCGGAGCAGGCACACTGCTGGCGAGTGCAGCGCCACTCAGACATGGCGACAGACTTTAGAAGTTCGGAATCTCACCAATGTTTCCGCAAGATGCACACAGTTTTCAGTAAAAACGGTCTTTTTTGTCGCAGTTCTGCATTACTGGTCACCTGCTCTTTTTTGCATGCCCAGTCACTCAGTTCTGAGTCAATAATTTAACCTTTGCCTGTTATTCCTGCTCCTCAACACAAGCCACGGCCAACTTATCAAGGCAGTTTATCTCACCTATTCTGCCTCACTTTGCTCGCTTATATACCTCAGCCTCATAGTCACTTTTGTCCGTTAAACTTTTAATAATCATTATACCACCGGTCACTGAAGTGATATCTGTTGTTTGTATCTGTCACAGACAGTCATGAAGAAAAAACAAATCTCTCTTTTATGCAGCCTGTTGAGATTTCAAAGTAAAGGCCCTCTGACATTGTTTATCTGGATGAATCCGTTCAGCTGTTACCACAAGGCCTTTTATCGTGAAATATTTGCATGATCGTGTTGTTGACAATACAGTGGTTTGCATGACTCTGTAAATTATTGGAGTATTGGCTTTTAATTTTGGAAATACAGGCGTTATAGCAGCAGGCAGTTCTGCAGCAGCTGCCTTTGTTAACACCACATGTGTGCAAGCCGCGGCCGTTCAGTGATATAGTGACTAGGTTAGGGGTTTTGTTCGAAGCTCTGAAGACACTAGCTTTGATTATACTACTTTACTACTATTACTTTAACTGTAATGCAACTTGTATGGTAAATGCCCATGTTTTTCAAACAGCACCCCACAGTTTGTCAAGCAGGCTCTCTGTTATACATTAGGAAATAGTATGATGGTATCTTCAGGGTTATTTTCTCCCACTTTTTAAATTTCCTGAAGAGTCAAAGACGACATTTTCAGTGAACTCCTCATGATGAGTAATCTGACCAGTCATGTGTATAATCAGTTTCTCATTTCTGGTTGGTGACCGTCTTGAAGGCACAGACCTTTCCGACAGCTCCACTAAGTTTGTGGTAAATTCATGCAAATTTATGCTTTTATGTCTATTTTACAAATATTGCTTGTGCTTTTTTTGATTGCTGTTGGGAAGTGACAACAGCATATGGCTTCGGGTCACTCATCAGGATGGGGAAATAAACTCACCACTCTCCTACTGATGACTCTGCGACCTGGCTGGTTGAGGTTGTCAAATGTGAACGTCAGAGTTATCCAAGGCACCATGGGAAACATTGATGAATTATACACTGGCTGCAATCTCTGCCTCATGGATCTTCACTGCCAATCATCCTGCTAGCTATTGTGCAGGCGTTGGATAAAAAACTGGACAAACTCTGTGCTTGCATTAGTTTCCAACAGGATATCGGGGACTATAAACAACAGTTTGTATGATATCCTAAGAATCAGCGGCCCAAAATTGACATAGAATTAGGGGGGTTAGGTTTAAGCCAGTAAGGTTACTGCAGTTAAGTTTAAGAAAAGAAAGGTGGTGACAATACACATTAAAATTATTTAAATGTCATTCAAAGTTCAAATGGTTCCGAATACCAGTCTCCTGGTGGAAAGTCGTTTTTTTGACCGACTCACCCATCGCTAACTGGAGCACATGGAACCTCTTCCCTGCACATGGATTGTGCACAAATTAAAGGTTCATTATATGTACAAACTTTTGTAGCCTGGTTAGACCATCCTGATAATGTGAGCTCAACATTCTTCTTCACTTTTTTTATCAGTCTGGACTTTCTGCTGCCACAAACACTTTTAGTGAGCAAAAGTACTCGCCAAACTCTTTTTGCCAGTCAGCATGATGTGGCTATTGCTTTTTTAAATGTTAGCACTACCTCTACGACACAAATACTTGGATATGTTAGACAGTGACAGTAGATCTAAAAGACAAAATGTATTCATATCCACCATTTCTGTGTGACATGTACCTCTTTGACACAAATCCCCATGAGGTCTTTGCGATACAGTGGTGTTGCCAGCATATTTCACCATTTCTCCTTTAGCAACCAGCTGCCTCAGGACTGCTGAATACCAGCTTGCAGCATCCTTATTGTCTGTCCGAAGCATTTTGTTCTTTTGTTCTCTACCCAAAACTACAGTTACATCATTCTAACTACAAACCAAGGCTTACCAGAACCATCTGGGATGCCATGAACACACACTGCAGCCTAAAACTTAGAGCTTAAGTCTGGAAACATGGACAATTATGAAGCAGCAACCTACAATGTAAGAGGAGCAATACAGGAGGCAAAAGAACTAAATTGCAATGCACAAACTGAAGGGGCTTTTCACTTGCTGGAGTTATACCTTGATTTCATGTCAACTGACTGACTGACTGAGTGAGTGCCCCATTAAAAGTTCAGATTTTTTAAAGTGGGGCTTTATAGGGAACTTATTCATAGATAGTATAATATTTACAGTAAATCACAGTCTGCACGCCAGTTTGGAGAAACAGGCTGTAGTCTGAGTAATTTCCTGCTGAGGAGGGGTCGGCAACAAAACGTTTTTTAGCCACCTAAATAATTCAGCATCTGTTTAAGTGTACGCCATATTGAGAATATTTTCACCACTTAACCTGAATGCCAGATATTGATTTACAACTGGAAATTGAAGTTGTTTTATCGCTTTCTTTAAAGCCAGACTCCATTGAGAAAAATTGTGATTTAATATTGCTGAACAAAGGAGCTTCTACTGCTTCAAACTGTTATTTTGTTTGTGTTATTGTGTGAATTTGTTTTTAAAAGGTTCTAAAAGAGTTAGTTTGGATTAACGAAAGTCACACAGTAACACAAACTAACCGACTGACTGAAGCAGCTGTAGACCAGCAAGCTAAAATAATTGTTTTTGTCAGTGGAGTGTGGTGGTTTGGATGAGAGCATAGACGGGCAACTGAAGCTGTTAACGGCTTCTCTGTCAAAACGGGCTGCCTGACGTAAAGCTAAAGCGGTGAAACCCCTATCAATATAGCATACACTTTAAGTGATATAGACTTTATTAAGATTGGACTCATGCAACCCGATTTTTTTTAAAAAAAACAACAAACTATCCCTTTAAGGTGGTTTTAGCCTCCCAAAAAGTATCCATTCCACAAAGCCTTTCTTGCAGTTTGATTTAGAAATATTTAACATTTGTGTTGGACTGTACGCATGTCCTCAGACTGTACAATGGCAAGAACGTAGGTCTGGATTGTTGAGAGCAAGAGATGAGCCATAGCACAGATTTACCACAGGATGGCATTGTGATTCAAGAAATAAGCATCACCTCCCTCTCCTCCTTCTGAGTGCTTATTCCCTGACCTTCAATGACTCACTCCGCCTAAAGAATGTTGTTTTAAGGGTCCATTTGTGCCTAGCCAGTTAAATAAAGCTGTTAGTTTGAAAGAAAATCATCTAGCAAGAACAAGTGAATGCCAAACATCAGGTGTACTTCTTTAAGCCTAACAGCAATTTGAAAAACTTCACTCTTAACAACTTTGCGTGGCTCAAAACAAATGCGTCCTTATGTTGCAATCATTCCAAAGGATCAAAAGTTAACAGCTCTACACATAACTCAGCCAGAGTTTTCAAGGGTACGCAGCATTTAATGGCACAAAACTAAAGTTTCTTCATTCAAGAGACAAAGCTGATTATGTGACTTCCTGTCTTGCTGACAATTTTAACATACCTTACCAAGGATTTTCTGCTTGTGGTCTATACGTAAGTGGTGGGATAACATTTCTAACGGATGACTCTTGCATACACTATTGTTTAATACAAATGCATGACACTCCTGGTTTTCTTTGCGTGTTTTGTACATGTATAGAAAAGGTTAGTTTTTGTGTGGTAGAGAATAACCATCATCATTTTAGCCTCTGCTATACATGTTTAAAACACAAAATCAAAACCTCTTGTATCACACAATACAGTGTTTTTGAGAGTCATCCAGTTGCGTATAGGCCCACAGGCACAAAATCCTTGGTAAGTATGTCAAAATTGGCAGTAAGGTACAAAATCACATCAGCAGCTCTCTTGCCAGAATGAAGTCGTCTTAGTTTTCTGCCATTAAATGCTGTGTACCCTTGAAAACTCTGTAGAGTAGAAGTGGGGAATACAACCAGTGATCATCGCGTTTGTATTTTCTCATTCATACCACAGACCTTTATGCTGTTGACTGTATGTAAAGTGACTTATCATCCTTTGACAATATGAAATTAATAAAAAAAAAAAAAGACTAGTTTGATTATTCATTATTCACATTGACAGATTTTTTCGCTACTGCTCCGTTTCATACATATCTAGCAGTTACCCATCATCACCAGTTGCCTTCTGTCAGCACATTATCGACCCAACTTGTCAAATATCGCTGCTTTGTCAGTGTCGTCATGTCTATATACAGTATTATATGCTCGGTATCATACAGCATCTGTTGTTGACATGCCAAGAGCATATGTCAATATATGCCTGTTAAATGCATTGTGTCTTTTCAAAACACACATTTCAGCACATTACATTATACAGTCTTTTTCAAAATAAGCTTACAATGACGTAAAACACCGCATATTATGTCTCTTTCCTTGTGCAACACAAGCTTATGGTTGGATTAGAAAAAAACATACACGTTGTGTACACTTGTGGGTTTTTCAGACTTGTAATCAAGCTCCTTTACAGTATTCAAGAGGTTCAGTAACATTTTTATGGCCCTTGAAAGTGCATATAAGCTATTCTACATATTTTTATACTTGATTTATCCTATGTGCCAAAATGTGGTTTAAAGGAAAAGTCTGACATTTTGGGGAAATACGCTTATTCACTTTTGCCAAGAGTTAGATGAGAAGATAACACTCTCAGGTCAGCCCAGCTGCCAGAAGAAAATGTAGCATCATTTGTTTCTGCAGGGTGTGAGTACATTACATTTGCATGTTTCATATGTATCATGTCAATGGTTCTAAAGTGACGTAGTATATGAGCTGATTTCATTGTCAGGAGATGGAGGGAAGATAGATGGCGTACCAGCTAGGCAAGACAAGCTGCAGACCACAACAACAAAACCAATTTAGCAAGTCATTGCTGTTCTTCCAGCAGCTTTTTAGGCACCAAACATGGATGTTTTTTAGGAACCTCTTGTTTCTTCACTGGGGAGAGTGCCACAAAAAACTGCTTTTTTACCAACATAATGCTGCATTTCCTGAGGGGATTGTGACACCTAAACAGAGTACTTTAAGCAAAAACGTGATCTTGTCATAACCATAATATGTATTTCTTTCTGCCTAAACCTTACCATACATAAGTCATAGCATTATTAAAATGTAAACTTTCAACGTATCAGTTATGTAATAACATACAAATGTGACATATCTGTGGTTTGCAGAAACGTACAATGCCGATCTTTTTTCTAGTTGACTGGGTTGCTAAGGTCTGTGTGTTCAAAATGAAACTACCGGAAGCAGCTGGTTAGCAGCCAAGAGTCACTGCTCATGCCCCCCCCAAAAAAATAGCTCGGCACATTCTGTAACCCCCTGTGAAACCAAAACTTGATATCTCAAAACTTTAGTTTTTGCACAGACTGAAAAAAAAAACAGAAAATTGTTAAGTGCTGTATTGGTGAGCTTTAGAGGTCACAGGAGGATCAAACAGACATGAGAGTTGGAGCAAACCTCTCATCTCACTCCCAGCAAGAGAGCGTATAAAAATTTCCCAAAATGTTGATGTACTCCCACAGACAACAGTTGCACCAAACAGTTCTTCATCAGGCAGAACCGAGCAAAGTAACTCATATATTTCAGGGACACATTCAAAAGATGCGGGTATTAGAACATTTAATTAATTGCCGGGGTTATTGTGTTCCAGAAAATTTAATCTTTTTCAGTAAATGGGTTGGTGGGTGAAATCATCAGGAGTGAACTGAAGAGCTGACAGGTGGGTTATAATGGATTCTGTCCCTTAAAGTGGATGTGTGTCTCTTCCGCAACGTCCTCGTTCATCCCTCTCCATAAGCTGTGTGAGTTTGTGTGTGTGTGTGTGCGCGCGTGCTTCTGCCCCGTTCCTCCAGAGTTCTTATGCGAATTGAACGAGGCAGAATAAATCATAGTGTGATCAAGATGTCATCTTCATGATAATGAAAACATGATGCCTCATAATAAGTTTCCTGATCAAAGGGAGCTGTTGGGGCTTAATAACTCAGTGCCAAGTGGTCGAAAAGTGTGGGGTGTGGGGACGGATTCAGCCGACAATGGAGCCAGTAATAATCTATCATCTTCAAGGAGTTTACATTGTACGCTCAGAAAATCTTGTGTTTTGTATCTCAGAGTGCTGATTAGTGATTGTCTGAGCTCAAAGCATTCATATTCAAGCTCATGTGTGACTTAAGGTTGTATTTCTGGATGCATTGGTTATATGTGCTGTTCTTTTATACCTTATTAGTTGTATTCATGCCTTGAGATTCTGAATAATAAACTGCAGGAAAGCATGATTACAAAAAGCACAATGCTGCTCTTCTTCAAAAAATAATCTATGTTTGAGATGTCTTTTAAGGTGCAGCAAAAGAAGGCAAAATCAGAGCAGATGCAGTTTATTTTGTTTGCAATTGTAATCTAAAAGGTCAAAAACAGCAAATCCTGTTCTATAGGCTCATCTCTAAAGTTAGTGAGAAAAGCAACAGCAGAACAATGGTACGTTTTGCAACAATTTGGCAACAACAGGACAGGAGAGGACCAGACAAGAGGAGGAAAACACCCAACAACATGCAGCCAAGCAAGCAGATAAGTTCAGACCCTATTTCTGACATTCCAGGAAAGTTTCACAGTATGTTGTTACTTCTGTAAATCTGTGTTTATAGCTTCGCCCCCTTTATCAATTATTCAACAAAGAGGTGGTGTGCAGATTTCAAATGCTCCCTTGTATTTATAAGATTCCTCCGAGTTTAAAAAAAAAAAAAATGAGGGTGTGCCTGCTAGGTAACATCACTGTTGAGCTATACAGTTTTCCACCCTGCAATTTATGCTGTCTGTTTCATTTGATGCGAGATGACATTCATCATTTCAGGACGCTGCCTCCATCACTTTGATTCTGGATTTTAATGATTCATGAGATGGCAAGACAAACCTGGGAGGGGAAAGAAATGGGTTCAGTATTTTGGGAAGTCAGAGCTGTGCTTTTTCTGTAGCCTTCGTGGAGAATAACAATAGCTAGAATATGACACAGTGTATATCAGCTACAATGCAATGCAGTTTGGAGACAGAAGATGAGTCAGGGTAGTTTTAAATGACTAATTACACTTTGATTTAGGGTGAAGTTGGGTAATGTGGGACATCGGGTGAAATGGGACAAATAAGATTTTACATCTCAGGCTCTTTAAATATCAGCAGCCAATCACCAAACATGTTTTATTGTTGCTACAAATGTGGTTACATGAAATAATCATTTTGATTGGTCTGAGACAACTAGGATGAACAGAGCAAACATTCAAGAAATCACGAGTCCCAGAACTTGCAAAGGAGCCAAGTGGTATGTTGGAATATTTTTGGTAATAAGAGTGCTACGGCTAAAACCATAAGGGTAGATACAGTCTGTCTCAGTATGTGTAGCATGCTGCACATGTGATATATGTTATATGATGTATATAATGTGATATGACAGTATCTTAGGTACAGAGGTACTTATTTTCAGCCAAACCATGATGTTTTTTTCTTAACCTCTTAACACAGACTTAAACCCAATAAAATAAACATGGTGTTGTCCCTACGTTGTAAGTTTATTTTGAAAAAGACTATACATTTATCAAGCATAAACTGTACATTTCCTGTGACAACAGTGTATTTTGAAAAAAACTACATGCATGTAACAAGCGTAAATTGGCATCCCTGAAAGTCAAAATCTAACAGAGGAGGATACCTAATTTGTCATATTATTTGTAGCTCCAGTAACTGAGTTGCAGAGTTGGAATTATAATGGGTTGGTATAACAACTAAAATGGTTGTAGGACATTGCATTTTATTAACTGTTTGACAGATAATCAAAATATTTTCCCAATACACCAAACCTTTTACGGGTATGGGTTTTGAGTAGTAGTTAATGCATTCAGGTATAATGGAGTTAAAAAATGAAGCTAAAATGTGACAATTTTAAAGTGCAACCACTGTGTTTTGAGGCTACCAGGTGCCATAAAAATGCCATTGTGCGCCACCTTTTCATATTTTTAGTATTTTTCTAACTTAAAAATAAAAATATGATCCAGTGAGTCCATGTCAGCTACAATAGTTTAAAATTAGCCAACATTGTTACACACGCAAGTACACAGCATGTTTATTTTAGACAATATGCCACCAAGGAAACAGGCAGCAAAAGAGCAGAAAAAAGCATGCAAGTTTGGTGATCTTTTTAATGAATAGGTGTATTATATTAATGATTTAATAAATAATGACTGAACTAATAAATGGATTTAACAAGTGAAAAAACAAACAAACATGACTGTCCCATTTTACCTGGGAATGTGGTATGGTAATACTTGATGTGTTTAAGCGTCAAGTTTCTAAATTATTTTACTTGGCAACTTATTTTCTTTATACAAATATAACAGAGACACATAACACACATTTTTTTTGGGGGGGGGGTGGTAATCTACAAGAAAATTTCCTGCATTATCTGACTTCACCCTGCTGTGAGTGATATTAAGAGCTATTGTTAAATATACATGTGTCCTGAACATTACGTTTCTTGCAGAGGACCAGAGGCCTCAGGCAAATATACTGTTTTACAATCTTAACTACAGCACTGAGAGGAAGAACAAGACACAGTAAATGTTCAATGTCCCAGTGGTAAAAAGTTAAAATGGGACTAGTTCTATCTTTTGAATTTAATCACGCTCCTCAACCAGATATGCGTGTCATAGGAACCAGATAATAAACCACAGATTCTTTTTTTTTTTTTTTAAATCTTAATTTTTTCTCTCTTCTGCCTCAGGCTGCCTAATATACTGTATGTTTTGGCAGTGTAATGAGCTTTCAATTGGCCCATTTGTTATCACCATTGCTTTACCTGATCTAAAAAGCTCCCAGGACATGTTGGGTTGTAGTGATGTCCCTCAATTTAAGCTTTAATGAAAGCTTTGTCCCACCGCTGTGAAGCTGTGCCTTGACAACACTTCACATCCCCCGTTCCAAGAAAAGTGCCAAACAAGATGCGCTGGTCTCCTCCGCTCCAGAACGAGCTCCCCTTCTGTGATGAAAAATGCAGCCTGTCTCTTTGCTTATTGCTGTGGCATTTAGGTGGCTCAGTGTGGTGATTTGAGGAGCCTGTAGTGTCAAAGCTATTTCTCCTGCTTGTGGCTTAACGCTCTGACTCAACAAACCTGACCATTGTCATTTCCCCACATCGGGTTCATGGTGGCCGTGAAGACGAGCCAAGAAGTGTGGGTAATAACCTTCAAGGAAAGGGGCTGTGATTGCACATCCATTTCACACTGAGGACCTCTTCGTTGCTTCCCCAAAGCAGTAAAATGCTATATGGGGTGTGGAGTGAGAATGGCAGTCAGGTGGGCACAGTGTTTTGTTAGTGGTGGGAGATAAAAAAGGAAGGGACGGTGAGAGGGGGAGGCCTGTTTGGAGGCTGGTGTGGGTCTTTAAAAAGCAAGGTCTTGCACTGCTGGGCCTAATACTTCACTTTCTCTGGGATGCATTTTGGCTCAGGTATGATACTTCTGACAGGGGACACACACAGTCTCATCCTGATGGGCTGCTGGGGGCTCCGTGTGCTCCTTAAACAGTACCACTCTGCCTGCTGGGACCCCTGACGAGAAGCATAATTCACCAATCTCGCTCCCCCAGACTAAACCTGCACCAAAAAGATGATAACAAATGTTGAGTACCATCCTTGACCTGGCTATGGGGCGAGGTAGATGAGTGAGTCTTATTTATGAAATAAGAAGTTTTAGACTTTTAGAAGAAGCTGCAAAGTTGGGTTGGAATCCATTTGATAACCCTTAAGGACTAAAGAATCCGAAAAAAATAAACTCTAAGCCTGTGCCCTTGTGCCGGCTGTTCACTTCTTTCTTGGAACATGTCAGACATGTAAAAAAAACCTTTATTTTCTTTGCCTGTCAGTATTTTTTGATAGCTTATTTTGAACTCAAGGGCATAAATTAATCAAATCAAATGTGATTTGGAGGAACAAGCCAATTCTGTGCGTTGTATGAGAGCATGTACTTCATAGCTAGCAAAGCAGTATCATTAGTGATGGATGTATTACTGAACAGGTCTACCTGGCACAGGCCCCCTGACCTTCGTCTGTAATATATCACTCAAATTAACACATACTGACCAGGAAGAGACTCAGCGTATTCCAAAGAGATGCAGAGGAACTACAGAGACACAAAATAACTACATAAAAAGCTAAAACCACCATAAAGAGACACAAGACGGCCACAAAGAGACACAAAACACAAGACAGTAAGACATAAAAGGACCTCAAAGAGACACAAAACGACTATAAGCAAACACAAAGTGACCACAAAGAAGCAAAAAGGAAACCAGATTATCAGAGAGAGACACCAAGTGAAACACTAACACATAAAGACATAACACAAAAAAATACAGACACAAAATGACTACAAAGAACCAAAAAGACACCTAATTACCTTAAACACAAAACAGCTATAAGGAATGACAACGTGGTCACAACAAAACACAAAATCACAAGGAGCCACAAAATGACTTCAAATGACCTTTAAGAGACTCAAAAAGACTACAAGGAGACAAAAAGAGGCTACAAAAAGATACACAATGACTTCAATATGACGCAAAATGACCACAAAGATTCACAAAATGTGCTCAGAGAGACACAAAACAGCCAAAAATGGTACCAGATTGCCCCAGAGACTCACGAAATGGCCTTAATAAGGCAAAAATAAATGAGACAAAACAACCAAAAAGAGACCAATTGCCAATTACCTCAAAAAGACACAAAATAACCCCTATAGGACACAAAATGACCTCAAATAAACATTAACAACCACAAGGTAACACAAAATTACTACCATGAGACACAAAGAAACCAAAAAAGCATAATGACCTCAAAGAGACACAAAAGTACAACTATTACTTCTACCTGTTATGTTTAAAAAAAGTCTTTTAAACTTTTTTTCTTGTTTCTTTTCCTTTGTTGTTTTTTGGAAGCTTTGTGTAACATTTCGGCCAAGGGACTACGGATGAAAAATAGCCTAATGGCTAATTTTGGCATTTTTATACCTTTTGTATTTATTAATTTGCACTGTCCCTTTTTAAACAAACTAAACCTAAAACTACAATCTGCCCACTGATCATCGTTCTTGTTTACATTTCCAAAGAATTTATGCATTTCTCTTTCATTTACTGTATTATATATATATATATATATATATATATATATATATATATATATATATATATATATATATATATATATATATATATATATATATATATATATATATATATATATATATATATATATATATATATATATATATATTACTCTGAGGGAATGTTTCTACCTGCATGGTGATATCAACAATTATTGACTATTACTCAGTATGAATCAAAACAAGTTATATTTAATATTTGTGCACTTTCCTTCACTGCCTTTGTGTGACTGCACAGCATAAAAAATGTGCTTTCCAAAGCTCCCCCACACAGCGCTGTTGACCTTGCAGAGCGATGTAATTTGATGGTAAATGGTTGTCATTTGGTCTGCCATGCCTCATGAAGCCATCTATGTTGTTATTTCTTGCCTCCGAGCTCCCACTGATCACCATATTACAGTGGTGCATGACTAATTGGATGGCCACAGCCAGAAGCAAAATTAATCCAAGTGGATTGTCTGTGTTGCAGAGTTGCAGTTTGTGGTTTTCTAAAAGAGGTTTATATACCTGTTTCTGCCTTTTAAGTGCCATTTAGCTTTTTATTATAAATACTGTATGTAGTGCAGTTCTGAAATGATTTGGTCCAATTGCACAAGGCTTTGTTTTGAGATTATTAGATGTGCAGTCTTATATCCAGCCTCTAGATGTCTCTGTTGATTAACTGCTGGGCTGTTGCCGCCCAGACAGGGAGTTGGTATGGATCACACAACTTCTGTAACAGCAGATGGTGCTGATCATCATGACTCAAATCATATTTATTTTTTCTTTGTTGCTCCTTGTAAAATACCGCCCTCCAGATAAATAAACATTACAATTGACGGTGCATGTTGGCTCAATGCAATTATTCCTAATTAAACAAAATAAGATATGGGTACTTGGCTGACAGTCTGAACCTGCAATTAAGTTGAAACAATTCAGGTGTGTGGTCTCATGTCTCGCCCTTGAGGGAGGCTAATATAAACCTCAAACAGACAGGAGAGTCCATTTTCCTCAGACGCAGTTCTTAAGATGCCTCTTCATGCAGCAACATGGATTGTTTTGTCTTCATCTCGTACCAAGACAATTAGTCAGTAACTCAGGAAAGCACTTCATCTTGATGAGGTATCCCATGGAAATGAGAAAATCATGCTTGATGTTGTCCACACTCAGTTGGAGATTGTTATCCATGATCCATCCCACTGCGTTCCTTTTTTCCTGCCTGATTAAAGAATCTCACGAATGAGAGACAGTGATCACTGATAATTGCAAGTACTGTATCCCAGCCCTCTGCGGATGTGAAATATCCCCCTCTCAATTTCTCAGTCTCTCTCTCTCACTCTTATTCTCCCTTGATTTTCCAAGTTTAAACTAAAATGCAACCAAACACTCACTGACTGAAAAGTTCAGCATATATGAGATAGAGCATCATCTTTTGTGTTATCACTATTAAAAAGTGATACATATCGCCTTTTTTTTAGATTCATACACCCCTTTTACACAGCTTGTTGAAGGCCAGATTATCAGGCCATCTATAAAAGTTAAGATTGTGGACAGAGGCATTTAGCCAGGGGCAGTAAATGATTGGTAATGCCATGTTAATTCCATTGTTATTGTTTGGAAAGCATACATTATGTGTCCCACTAGAGGCTGACACTGTTGTATTCGACGTAATGCCCATCTCATCTCTGTTGTTTCTGCAATGCCAGCATGCTATCTAAAATCACACACTGCAATGGGAGACAGTATGACAACAAAGCAACACAAATTGACCTCGGAGACCTAAAATGACCTCAAAAAGACACAAAGGATTACAAGGAGACAAAAAGGCATAAAATGACTACAAAGAAACCAAATGACTTCAAATTGACATAAAATGACCTCAGTCCAAATTGCCTCGATAAGACACAAACAGACTACAAGGAAACAAAAAAGCTACATTAAGACACGCAATGACCAAAAGAAAAAAGACACCAAATGACCTCAAAGAAACACAAAATGACTACACAGAGGAGAAAAACAGGCTACAAAGAGACACAAAATGACTACACGAAGGGAAAAAAATGGCTACAGAGACACAAAACAACCAAAAAAGACACCGAAGTTCACCCAAGAGACACAAAATGACCTCATAGAGGTAAAATCCAAGTTAAAGAGACACTAATGCCAACAAGGAGACGAAATAGCTACATAAAGACACTAAATGGCCAAAAGAAGACCTCAGAGAGACTCAAATTGACTACAAGGAGACAAAAAGGCTGCAAAGTGGCACAAAACAACCAAAAAGACACTAAATAACCTTAAAGAGACATAAAATGACCTCAGAGAGACACAAAACAACTACAAGGAGACAAAAAAATAGCCTGATGATGCCAGATGAGTTACTGTTCTATGTAAAAATGCAAAAGTGGCATAAAGAAGTGACTTCATAGCGGCCCTTTAGCACAGTCTCTGTGTAAAAAGGGCTTTAGATTTTCCCTGGTCAGATTTAGTCCTATGAGAAAGTCAGGGTCAGAGTATTCTGTCACGGTGCTTTGTTTGCCCAGACTAACCCCCTGGGACCACAGTATGCTAGCACAGCCAATCAGCACTGTATAATTGAAATGGAGCAACAGTAAATGACTGCAGATAGAAGCTGAGCTCCACTCCCACTGTAAGATCAGATAGCTAAGGCAGTGATGTCTATTGAAAGCTAACTGTTGTACTGCAGATGTGTAGTCCCACTGGACCTCGCAGACAGGACTGCACTGTATGTACGCAGGAAGTATGGTGAATGTAGGGAGGAAACTGGCAGTGACGATATGAAGAGGGAGTGTTGGAGAGTTGATGAGGACGTTATAGAGTTTTTGACTGTGGTTGGGTCTGGTTATTGCTTGTTTTGGTCAAAGATGCTCCAACTGAATGATGAATTACATTTCTACATGATTTGGGGTAGAAACCTCCTCAACATTTCCTGAGAGAAGACTACCAATATGGGACACTGTCTATTAGAGAGTGGAAGTTTGAATGATTCATTTAATGATTTAACCAGTGTATTTTGTAACATTGCAGAAAGTTTTGGTTCATTGGCAGTTTTTTGATGTGGATAAAGGTGCAAAAGCACTGTATGGATGGTTTTTCAGAGGTTCTTATCCTGGGCTCAAAAAATAAAAACAATATAGTGCGATATGGCATCTCTAATGGTTCTATAAAGCACAATTTGACAAAGATACTGTATGGCACTTTTAAAAGATGGGGGATATATAGCACCAAAATGGGTTCCCTCATGAAAAGGAGCCACTTTTTGGTACTGTTTAGCATCAGTTTTATGTAAAGCGCACACATGCTTGGAAAAAAAAAAAACCTGATGTTCTTAGGCACAGTGTAAATTTTCTTTTTTTTTTAATATCTAAACTTAAATCATATCTGGTTATTCCTGTCTGTACTTGAACTTTTGTCCCTGCTTTGATAATACACTTATCTATGGTTTCCTTGCCGTCATGTTTAATGTTTTATTTTATTTCTTTCTACAGCACTGTGTAGGAAATGTGCTATATAAATATATTGCCTTGCCTTATAGTATGTATACATACAGGAACTGGATAGGGATAACATCAGACTGCAAAGCATTTATTCAAGTTACTCACTGAAAAATGTTATTCAGTAAGGCAGTGTAATGGCAACATTTTGACAATGTGAGCTGATTAAAATATAGAATTATTTCTTTTAAATATACAAACCCTACACATTCATTAATATTCTTAAAGTTAAACATTTCAAACACGATTATGCAGGCTACATATTAGTTGGTAATTTCTGATCATTATTCTGCACAAACCAAGTTAATAAATTAATTGAAATAAATAGGATCACTTCACTAATTCAGTAATTAGGTTGGTAGCAGTGGTGCATTTAGAAACTGAAGTATACATATGACAGGTAGTAAGTGTAGTAAGTTCTGCATAGTTTACTCTTCAGTAGTGGAAATTTTACCCCATTTCATGTTGTGTTTTGCTGCTTAGTGCTGATTTGTAGCAATCTTTTTTTTCATAGGAAATTGACTTTGGATTGTATTCTTTAGGAAACTACAGTGCAAAGTCAGTTTCTTAAGGGAAAGAAAAACCTATTTAATAAATAAAATGAATAATATAATATGAATCGCTGGTGACCTCATATTCCAGGTCAGTTAAATTCAGGGGGGTAAATGATTGTGAATGTTAGGTGTAAATACTTAGATTATTACTGTAGGCAAGGGGGTCTCCAACAGGGAGTTCAGCTATGTGTTTGCAGCCTCCATTGTGTTTTTCCTCTGTAAATCTATGACCGACTAATAGGGCTTCCCACTAGGGAAATCTGCTTGTGTTTCCTGTCCCAGAGCTGCCCTCTTCCTCTCTCACTGAAAACCCACAGCCTGCTGCTTCTCACAACAGAGAAGCAGAGGTGGGGTTCGCTGCAACTCTGTTTGAAGATCCAAAAATAGATCACAGTATCGTACCTAATCTGTTAGATTTGACACAACATGGGCAGAAGGGGCCATTCTGCAATTACTTAACCTACACACAGACACATACCTCAAAAAAAAGCAAGTCCTGCTGGCATGGGAACAAAATAACCAGTTCCAGTGGAGCTGTTTCTGGACTTTGTATTAAAAGTTGTTACAAACATAATTAAAAGTTATTTTGTAGGATGAGGCCATGCAGGACCCTCTGCCACAGTGTTGGTCAGAGTGTGTGTATATGGTCTATGTGTCTCTGTGTGTTTCAGTAAACATGCTTCAGGCATACACTGATACATGTCTGGGCCACTAGAGGCATAAATAGCAAAACAGACATGCCTAAAGAAAAACTAAGTGCTTTTAGGAGATTTTGTGTCTTTGTGGACTGTCTTTGTTAGGTTGTCCAGTTCTTCTGTTCTTCAGTCTTTTGTTGACCACCGCCACCACTGATAACTCTGAATCCTCCACCTACAATAAAAACCTTTGCATTATCAAATAATCTACTCCTCTGTGTTCTAACAGTGCTGCCTAACATTTGTGATTCCAAATTGTTTTTATTGCAAATGGCCAAGTTGCTGGTAAAAGTCATCAACTGCAATCTAAAAGATCTAAAATTGCAACATTCATAATTGGAAAAAAGTCAATCATATATACAACCATATACCTTGGTAGAGATATGGTAATTTATGTCAAACATCTCAGTTTGCAAAAAAATGATGACCCTTGTATTAGGGGGAAGGGTCTATCATGTGCATTTATATAGGTCCTGAGAAACATTTACCCCTTTCCCACCCAAATCAGCGTGTGTATGTGGGTTTCTTAAACACAGGTGAACATGCTAAAAATAGGTTATAGACCCCTTTTCCATTGCCAGTAGATCAGAGCAGTGTACACAGCTTTGCATCAGACGAGTATGCCTTTCTGTGTGTGGGTGTTTTTCCTTAAGTGTGTCATGTCAACATCATGGAAAGGCTGAAAAACAGGGTTGGTAAACAGCAGGAAGCAGCGTGGAGGCCTCTGACAACTTAATGGTGGTTACTTCTTTTCATATATCTCTTACATATTCAGTCAGTCTTTCAACACAGCACAGGCTAATTTGAAATGATAATTGAGTGCTGCTTGGGTGGAGACAGACCATATTTTGTGTTGGCATGACGTTGCATCTTGCTGGTAAAGGAGCTGAAATTAGCGCATTCACCAGGGTGTTGTGTTTTCATCCATGCAAATCAGAGCTGGAGTTGATAAATAGCTGTAACTACTGCAGAGTCATTTGACATGGATGTGAATATCAATTGTAACCTTTCCAATTACATTAAAAAGCCAGATGTTTGCAGGTGTTAGTCGTTCTTTGTGTGCAGTGGAAAAGGGACTATTAAGTACTCCATACTTGCTCTGACTGTCTGGAACTAACAGCTATGTGTGTTTCTGTCTTTTTAAAAAAATGTCAATCCCTCTGGGTGACTGTTCGTGGTTTCCTCTGATTCCTGGTTCCTCCCTCTGGTTCCTGGTAGTACCCCCTTGGGCAGGTATTGTACATTTTGGAAAAAACCCTGAATAAGATATATATATAAAATAAACAAAAACATCATCACACTGCCTAAGAATACAGCTTCCGTACATCCTCACAGCTCAATATTTAGGAGATCCTGACATGTAGACTGGTCTCTAAGTTCCCTTCCAGCCTTCACTGAAATGCCTGAAACATGAGTGAACAAACTGATTTTTTTGGCCCTGGCTGAACATTTCTCTGCCTCTTCCAAAAAAAAGTGTTGCTCTCAGATCCAATGCTAGCTGTCCCTGCCCTCAAGTATTGGATTACAAATAACACCCTCCTCTTGAAGGAGGGGGTTGGTAATTTGGTCTCTCAACTTTTAGGTGCTCTCCAGATAAGTCATTCCTTTGCTTTTATGTTTGGAGAACTTATTAGGTTGATGTCAACCATGGCATCGACACCATCTCTCCTAGTTGTTCCGACTTAGATGTTTGTTCAAGCTTCCCAGGCAGGCTCAGCAGGCCCTAGAGAGCTATGTTCAGGTGGATCAGGCTGGGAATCAGTTTACTGGTCAACAATCAGCACATTTACATATACAGTATAGTCAAGCTACAGTAATAGTTTGATTAGGCCATTTGGTTGGACTACTGTCCTTGTCCCAGTATACATGCACCGATACATGATGGAACTGCTCGACTAACATGTTTACATGTATTTTAAAAGTCCAGTTTTAGTCGGACTAACACAATAATTCAACATTTTCTAACATCATGTAAACGTAGGCTACTGATTGACGGTCTGACTAGGTCCCTTAAAAGACCCCGTGGCATGTGGTCCTGTCCACTCCCACTTACCTGCTTACCACAGAGGGACATTAAGAAGACATTCCTGGATAGATTTGTAGGAGTTTTATTTGTGGATTAGGTCAGGATTTACCCTTTGGCCAAAATATTCTTTCCAAACAAATATCTTTCTGTTTTGTGTTAAAAATCAACAAGTTGACAGCTTTCAATTCTGCTAGTGAGACTGAGGAACCATGAGAGCCACCCTGCCCTGTCAGGGGACTCAAGACATTTGTGGAGTTGACATCTACTTTCTTTCTGAGTGACTGACAGCCTCTGAATTTGCCTGAGGGATGGGGGTCATGAGAGTGGCACATCCTTGTAGATTTGGTTTTAGATACTTCCTTCCCGTACTTTTACATAGGCACTTAAAATGACATTGCATTAGATGGTTTGTATTGGGACATCACAATGCAGCGTTACCTGTTGTTGTTACTTTCACTTCATAGCGTAGAGAGTATAACTCATGATTTTGTTGGTCATATAGTGCAAAAGCACAACCTTGAGGTACTTATTAATGCATTACTGAACTACTGGGCACAGTCTCAGGGGCCCTAAGTGTCAGGGGGCCTCCCTTGGCCTTAACCTGCAAAATGTCAATCAAATTAACACAAACTGACCATGCACAGAGAGATTCACAATTACAGAAAGAGACACAAAAAGACCACAAAGAGATACAGAAGAACTGCCAGGAGACACAAAATTTCAACAAAATGGGCAAAAACAACATCAATGAGACACAAAATGATCTCAGTAAGACAGAAAATGATCACAAAGAAACACAAAACAACCACAAGGAGATATATAATGACTACAGAGAGACACAAAACAACAATAAAGACACAAAATGGAATCAAAGAGGCACAAATGACCTCAAAGAGAAATAAAATAACCTCAAAGACATACAAAATGACATCAAAGAAACATAAGATAACCCGAAAGACACACAAAATGACCTTAACGAAACATAAAATAACCTTAAAGACGAGAAACACGAAATGACCATAAGAAGACAAAATGGCTACAAAAAGACACAAAACGACCAATAGATACCAAATTACCTGACTTCAAAAAGACACAAATGACCAAAAAAGACACAAAATTACCACAAAGTAGCACAAAACAACCAACAAGGAGACACAAAATAACTACAGAGAGATAGAAAATGACCAGAAAGTCACAAAATATGCTCAAATAGACAAAATGACAGCAAAGAGACACAAAATGACCACAAGAAGACACAAAATGACTGCACACAAAATTATCACAAAGAGAAAAAAAAGAACAAACAAAATCATTACAAAGTCTGTGCCTCTTGCTTCTACTGAGAGGTGGTGGGGCTTTCTGCATATCTGTGCCCAGGGGCCCTTTGTTTTTTAATACAACCCATGCAAGTTTGAACTGAGGGGCTTGAACCTACATCTCTGCTGGTCAGATATGCTGCATTATAAAGAAAGAAATAACCACTGGCAAAACAATCCCTCCTCCTCTCTTGTCATTTGTTATATACCTTTATTTTTGAACAGGTATGCTGCACACATTTTTACTTTCAACGTAGGATAACATTATCAAATTGTTATACAAATATCAATTCTGGTTATGTTTCCAATTCTTTGTTACTTCAATAAATATTAAGAGTCTAAGATAGATCCAACGGTGATAAAAAAGAGAGATAAATCTTGGAAACAACCCTTGAAAAATGTTGTATATGGTGCCACTCATGATAATTAAATGCAGTTTTATCAAACAACTGATACCTTCCTCCATGCCATCTGTCCACTTCATCCTGTCCATTTGGTATAACTGATTCTCCCCCACCTACAGTACAGTACATGCTCTTCAATAAAGCAGTGCTAAGAGTCGGTTTCAACATCAACTCGGGAAGTACATCTGAATATGTATTTCATGTTCCAAAAAAATCAACCTTACCCTCACAGTCTGGAACAGTGTGGCTTCATATATAATTTATGACCGTAAGAGGAGTATTCTTAGTATTAATCACTGGTAGACTTGGGTCATGCTGGTCCTGGATGCAAGAACGCACCAGATGCAACCTCTACAAACCCTCCTGCTGACAGAAGGGAAGTAGAACTGCATTATGGGCTCAGGTTCAACCTCACTTCCTGAATTCCTTGGATCTGTATTTGAGTTATCTGTCATGCTACTTTATGCGCTGCACATTGGGTCACTGCTTTTACAGTGTATTCTCTGCAGCTTCTGGTTTCAGATCAGCGCACTAATATTCTGACTCATGTCTCTATTATCCTCATTGTAGTTATTGTAGTATGCTGTATAATCTTTTAAAGGGCATCTTGACATTGATACAGAGAGTCTCAAAGCACTCAATACACGTAAAAAGAAATATAACTCTTTCACCTAGACATTTGCTCCTATTGCAGAATATATTTCCATGTGCCATCGTATATTATGAGTGATATCTTTTGTGTTTGTGTGAATTTATATGTGGATATGTATGAATATACGCCCTGAGTGAAATTGCATTTTTTAACCTATCAACAGAAAAGGTTAGGGTCTCTAATTAAGAGTGATTCAGTCTGTTTCAGTTTACCAGAAATTACAAACTTTCTCACCAAGTCCTGGATGGACATTCTCTCAGTTTTAAATATTCAGACATCGGCTCTGACTGTACAACCGTGGTTCTGTAGTTTTGGCCAGGGGAGCATTTGAAGGCTAAATGCCTCGGTCAGGGGCACATAGCCACAGGCTTTCTGAATGAGGGAAGAGTTGTGCAGAGCAGCAGTGTGCATACCAAGTGCAGACATGCAAATTATAGGGAATAGTAAGAAAAGCATTGATCCTAATCGCCTGAAGTTGATACTAATGTGCACTCTGTAGGATATGAATATAAGTGGGAAATATTTTTGACATCTTTAAGTCTCAGTGCTTGTACAAAACATGAGCCAGTTTGTGCATGAAAAATATAATATCTGTTATATTTTGAACTTCATAGAGTCTGATTTGCTTCTTGGAATCCCAAGTATTTTTTGAATTAGGTGGCACCTATATTTGCTGTCATCTCGGGGATTCCAGGTTTCTCTGCAACAATTACATTCTGCCTGAATTAGCATTTTAATTACAAGGTGATTTTGGCAATAATGCCGAGCATTGAATGATTTCTAATTAACGAGACTTCAGAAAATTATTCCCTGAAATTAATGACTGGAGCTATTTTCAGGAGCATAACTTCTCCCTAACAATGAATTTAAATTGAGGGCTTGGTCAGTCCTGTGTAGAATGTCAACCTAAATCACGGTCTTAAAAGACGTAGGTGCCCCCTGCAGGGACAATAAAAATCAACACAGATGCCCCAAAGAAAGTGGAGAACAGTTAGCAAATCCGCCTGTTGTTATCTTGATTAAGGTCTCAGTCACCTGTAGGGACTGTCAAGTTAGAAATGAGTAATTACCAGTCTTTTTAAGTTCTTACAAAGAAGCAGTAAGTAGAACTATTGCCAGGTACTGCGCCTTTGTGTTGCTCCCTTGTAAGCAATTACAGTGTTATACCTGTCTGCACCCTTTCAAAGGAAACTGTAGAGTATGTCCTGTACTATATTCATTTGCAGCCTGGCCTGAACAATGGGTCTTTCTCGCGGTGAGGCCGATTACGGATGGTGAGTCAAGTTGTTTACTACATGGTTTGTGCACATTAATTGCCATCCACTTAAGCCTGTTTAAACTGAACATCCTGACCCCTAAGGGAAAAACTCAGGATGCTCCTGTTTATTCATCTTTTAAAAGTGACAGTTGTTTGTTCAGTTGTGTGTCATTTAAATTTTTCACTTAATAACAGAATGTACTGTGCTGTCAAATTCAACATTAAATCAAGTCTACATCACTTACAGTAGATTAACTTCAACATTAACAGTCGCAAGTCATTCTTGGCATAATATGTGCTGAATCAGGGTATCTGTGTCCAGCACTGGGTAAAAATGGCTTTCAAATACACCAAAGAAACAAACAAACATATATTTACAGATAAAACACATTTTTGTGTAGATGATACGAATATTATTGCATCAAGCAATCACTTCAAAACACTAATAGGGTGTGTAAATGAGGAAAGGTCTGCTGTTTTTACAAACTCGTCCCACTCCCAACTCATCAAATATCATTACTTGGTCAGTGGCCCTCAGTGTCAGTCACTGATGTAGAAAAGGCGCCCTTAGTGGCCGTATGAGATGCACCAGCCAGCTGCTTTTTTTGATGAACCAGGCAACTATCGTAGTTTTAAGAGTAAGTAAATTTGCCTATGGCAGATAGGTGGGTGGTTCAAACAAGTCCAGACGTTCCCCTTGGAGCCTGGTGTTTGTGTCCCGTGTAAAATCAGTTGAGGTTTTTTCAAAACAACATAGTGTGTTAGTGCGTGCTAGGATGTGTAGTATACACAGCATGCATAGAGTAATGCTGTTGGCATAGCATGTACAACATTACACTCGTAACAACCTTACTTATTTTAACCGCAAAGTGTGACTTTTTTTTCTACACGTAACTACATGATTTTTTTGCCTAAACTTAAGCAAGTAAACCTACCAACAAAGTGATTCACCTTCGTTGTAGTTAATTTTGGAAAGACTTTCTGTATGCATTTAGCAAGCAGAACCGGTACATTTCCTGTGAAAAAGAAGTGTATTTTTGAAAAGACAAAACACTTGTAATGATTGACGTCGTCCCGATCATCTAAAACTGCAGGAAGGTACGTAGTGCATCATATTAGGACATATAGCGCCACTGACAAAGCGTCAGTATTTGACAAGTTGGTATGGGTTGATGGAAATTCTTTAAGTACCACATAAAGAATTTGTAGGAATTATTTTAGATGTAAGATTAAATTGGAAAATCCATACTGAACACGCATGTAAGAAATACATAAATGTACTTATACTGAAAAAAGTTTGAACTTTGATCCATATTTCTTCTCATATTATGTGTTAGTCTAATTTTTTCCATATATCAGCTATTGCAATATTATTTGTGTTGCTAAATATCCGTCTTATCTTAACAAGCTCCTTCATACGTCTGTCTAAGAAATATTCATTGCTGTTTACAAGTAAAATGTAAAATGAAAAATGTTTTTCAAACACGTTTATCTTTAAATACATGCAGGCGAGGTCAGTGATATTTAATACATTTCTTATTTCATCTTCAAACTTTCACTGATATTGAAAAACATCATTCCAATTTACCTTATTGTCATACATCAATACACCTTCTTTTTTGGTTTAAAAATGGAAATCCACAGTTATGGAATTCATTGTCAGTGAAATTGTTATCTTTCTTGCTGCCAGCTTCAAAGTCACAAAAAAAATTATTACATCTTGGACCTTTTGGCAAATTTCTTCTATTGATTATACAGATCTACTTATTTTGGTTTTGTTTTTTTCTGGTGCTGTGTTGTTTCCTTCTTTTATTGCTATTTGTTTTCCTGCATGTATATGGATCATTTTTGTGCTGTGTGTTCCTTGTTCGTTTGTTGCTGATATTGTTTCACTTTGATGAGTACTGTCAGTTTTTTTTTTTTTTTAGCAATTTTAATAAACGAGTAAGCAGTTCTGCAGCTCTGAATAAGCAGTTCAGGCTTCTTTCCTCTCCTGCCCTGAAATAACTTCTGTTATTTATTTATTTTTTTATGATACAAATAAATAAACTACACTAAACTAATTTGGAAGCTCTTTGTACTCTCTCACCATGTTGTATTCAGGTACTCTGATTACCTTTCTTGTTATATGTTCTTATCTTTATGTTGAACATTGACTATTAGAAGCTTTACTAAATATTTACCTTATTTACACTGTAGGCAAGGAGGTTTAACCAGTCTTTTTCTTGTCCTTTTGCCCCGTTTGGCTTCGGAGGGTCACGTGAGGTTGCTTGGAGGAAATTCCAGAGATGACAAAGGTATACTTTGAAAAACTACTGAAACAGGCCGTAGGTGTCCCTACTGCTGTGCTGTTGGTGTTTGTCAGGAGTAAAATAAACAAATCAACACCTTGCACATCCATGAGCCTCGGGACATGCATAAAATGCTTAATATCAGGATGTTGCCATATGTTAAACATCTGGGAAATGTATATTCCTGAAGTAAGTCATAAAACATCTTTCAGTAAATGTAAGTGTGTAAAACTAAGCTGATGGCAAAGACTTGTTTTCGAGCTAAGCTTTGGAACTGCTGACTGGGACTTGCTGAAGGGCTCTGTTTGCATTCAGGCTCAGTAAAACTGTCTGATATTGATTAGTGACTCAGCCATCCGCTCATGACTTATCAGTGAAAGCATAAAAGATTCTTTCACAATTTTTACTGGCAGGTAACTGTCATTTACCAGAGTAACAGTCCATTTTTGTGTCATATTCACGAGAAACATGTGCAAGTAGGGTGTTGAGTCATAACATGTAGGAAGAGGTGAGGTGTGGGTGTGCACAAACTGTGAATGGCACAGCATAGTGTGTCCGTTTGTCAAGGCAGCTATTATGTAGAATCAGCATCTCGCATTCATAGTCAGTCTTTTGTTGCTTTCTTACATCACCAACCTCCCATGCACCTGTATCCCTCTTCACAGAGGCTATGTCAGTTTAGACAAAGAAGATAGTGTTCATTTCTGCGTAAATGAAATGTGTACTTGTATAAAAAAAAGACACAATAATACATTATGATTTCATGTTCAGAGCTGAAAAACTTCAGAAAACATCTGTTTAAGCTTGCATAATCGATTGTGGATGGCAACGTGACCTTAGAAAATCTATTTCACTTTTGCAGTCTATCATCAGCTCCTACAATGCGGTCCTTGTGAATGCCAGAGTAATAATGTTACTTTTCTGACTTTATGTTTCCTAGATTTCCATAATAGTGTTTGTTACCAATAAAAAAGCAAGTAAATCCTATAATCCATCTGTTCCATAATCCCAGGTCTATATCTCCCTGATTTGTTATCATCGTAATGCACTGTCAGCTGGTGCATGTGCAAACTTGCTGGAGTAAAGCAGAGTATAGGTAGCGGTCAAGCAGAGGTCTCTCTGCTGCCACTTCATCTCGTGTGCTGCAAACCGTGTAAAGATGTACGCTTAGAGTTTCTGCTCTATTTGCATAACATTTACTGTTGACACGCTCCTCTCAGGCACATCTTTGTGTTTGTCAACGTGTTGTCACATGAGCAGTGTTTTTAAGTGCCCTTTCAATTGCACACTCATGTCGCTGGCTTCCATGGTAACACATAAACCAACCTTCAAAAGTAGAATTGGTATACAAAATATCTTTCTGCAGGTTTTCACTGAAAAGGCATTTTAATGTGGTTCATTAGTGGAGGCTCAATGAAATGTTGTTGTCCTTGTATACTGTCTTTGTAATGTGTTTCTAAGGTTATCTGAAAGTTATTGAAAAGAGACCAGAAAACAAGTGTAGCTGTTGCAAAAGGGCTAAACCCAGCAAAATGTCAAAAATATTTCTACATCGTGTCTACCTTCATATGAAAAAATGACACAGAAACTGTATGATAAGAACTCCTTCATTTTATAATTAGTGAACCAATATGATTTAAAGGGACAATTCACCCCCTAATCAAAATAGCATGTTTTTTCCTCTTACTTGTAGTGCTATTTATCAGTCTAGATAGATTTGGTGTGAGTTGAGGAGCATTCTGACTTCTCTCCAATGTAATGGAACTAGATCGCTCTGCTTGTGGTGCTCAAAGTGCCAAAAAATACATTCGAAAAATTCAATTGCAATGTCTCTTTCCAGGAATCATGAGCTGACTACTCAAGAAAATCCACAAACCTTGTTGTGGGCAGTTTCATATAAGAACTATTTTCTTCCTACCAAACTACACCAGCCAGCCATATCACTGCAGAGGGAAGCGTGCAAGGACGAGCCTCTCGACCATGTGACAGTGCGAGATGTAAACGTAAACGCCGTCCTCCCTAGCTGAGATGTAACATTAGATAACTCAGTGGTGCTAGGTGTGCTAGCAGTAGATGCACACTTCTTTCTGCACGGTGATATGGTTGGCGGGTAGTTTGATGGAAAAGAAAATAGTTCTTACATGAAACCTAGCACCATGTAGCTAGCCAACATTACAGCTCAGCCGAGGAGGACGGCGTTTTTGTTTCCATCTCGTGCTGTCACAAGCACGAGCCCCTCGTCCTTCTGTGTAGTGATATGATTGTCAGGTGTAGTTAGGTAGAGAGAAAGACATTCTTACGTGAAACTGCTCACAACAAGATCTATGGATTATCTGGAGTAACTGGGTCGTCATTTCTGTAGAGAGAAATTGCTGTTGATTTTTTTCAGATATATTCATTTATTTTATTTTAATTTTTTTGGTGTTTTGAGCACCACAAGCCCAGTACCATCTAGCTCTATTGGAGAGAAGGAGGACATCCCTACGGACAATATCTCCAACACTCTGCAACTCACACCAGAAAAAGTCTAGATTGATAAATTACAGGTGCGACAAAAAAAGATTTTGATTTGGAGGTGTACTGTCCCTTCACCCATAAACATATACTTAGCACACAAAATAGAAAAAAGCAAAACGAACCAGTAATGTTCCTAAAAGTGGATATTCTATATCAGCAATATGTCCAACTCAGGTTAACAGTGGTAAAAGAAACTATGTAGAGTTTGCCCTCAGTTGGCAGTGAGCTCTGCCTGACTAGAGAAGAGTGTGGTGCTGCCTTGTAGTACAGTGGGGGGTCAATGAATAATTTACAAGTCATTTCTCTTTCATCTCTCAGGTCTTAACACAGTGCTCTTTGACGTCGCTGCCTACTACAGCCTCATAACTTTCTATGTCTTGCTGTACTTTAATAGGAGAGAAATGGCTCTGCATAACAAGTGCAAAGCATGCTGGGAAGTTCAGTGGGGACCTTTTGGCTCATGTGCTGAACAGGATGCGAATTGTAAATATGGAAAACTTTTGGCAGAGTTAAAGGAGTAAAGAATTGTTGGACTCAGACAAGCCCAGTTATACAGATCATTTCCAGTAATGACAGGGTGCACATTTTATCACAACAGGGGTGTTTTTTGGATCCAACCATCTTTAATCAACAACAAATATAAAGATAGTTTCAGATTCAACGTGTCTCTGCAAAGTCAAACTAGTTCAGTGGTGAGACACTACTGAGACCACTGAAAAAGCATTTAAAAATATTCTCTGAAAAGGAATGAAGATTCAGACCTTATTTTTTATCTTGCAATATTTACTTTTTCAGGGCCATGGTCAGTAATGTCGGAATGGCCAAATGACTCTTGGGAAAAAGATGTCCCACATCCAGAGCAGCTGCATGTATTTAATTATAGAGCTTGCGAGTGGATGTTGACTGCAGCGTATGGCAACTACCCGAAAAATAGACACAGAATCACCAGGGTCATTACTAGAACATCAGTGGCATTTTGGATTAACATTGGATTAACAACAGCAACAAACAGTGCAAGATGTTATTTATGAGCTGCAGGATCAGTTGTAGATTCATTATTACATGTGATACTGTTTATTTATTTATTCTTTTTGATGTTTGTTTTTGTGTTGACCTGTTTAAGAGAGAAATTTGGAGTAATATAAACCACATGGAATAATATTTATTACAGATAAACATTAATATTGTGGAAGTTGTGTTCATCATACTCTCATACAAACTTTTTTTTTTAAAAAAAACCCTGAAATATTAACTTATTCTGAAATGTATTTGTGCAGTAGTCTCACGGTCTAATACCCAAACTGCAGCAATTCTTTACTGCATTTTCTGCAGATCCAGTAGACCCAACCCAACAGTGAATGACATCAATCCAACACGGACAGATGGAAAGCTGAATGACCTAATTAAATGTTTGGAGCTGCTTTCAAGCAGCTGGACCCAAACATAATATCATGCAGAGGAAGCTGAAAAACAGAGAGTGAAATGCTTAGCGTGTTTTTAGAGGGGTATTTACTGGAAATGGATTTTCACCTTAAATTGGCCAGGCAGAATCAGCACAACAACAACAACACCACCAACAACAATGACTGTGATTATATAATTAAAAGTCCATTTTACTCTCAAATTTCCTACTCAGCCTGAATAGATTATTTCTATGACTGAGTCCAAAGGATGAATATTTTCCCCTCATCTCAAAATGTAGATGCTTAATTCACAGAACTTGCTGGATGTGCTTATACCTAGTGCCATCGGTTTTGTCATAAACAAATAAGCATGCAGAGGTAAGCTGCCAAAAAAGTAGTTTAGTAACTTCCTGTTGTGGACTTTTATTGTATTGTAGAAATGCATTATGAGAACCAGTAAAGTGATCAAGATTCAGTTCAATTCTTAGACATAGAAGAAGAAATAGATTATGATATTAAGTAACTCATTTTCAGTTAAATATTTTATGGAATTTATTTTTTGAAGGAGCTGATTGAGAGGGTGTTTGTACACGACTTTCAACTTGGAGGTGGCTGAGCGAGCAGCTAGCAGCTTATGTTGCTAACAAAAAAGTGTTAGATGGACAACAGGTCTTTACTTATTTCCTAAGTGCATAAATAAAACCAAAATACAACATTGGGTTCCCTCGCATACACCCATCCAACCTAATCACGAGCTTCGCCACTGATCGAGAGCACAGTGATCGACAAACACAGCTGTCAATGACGTATCACAAAAATGCACACTTGAACAAACAGCAGCATAATAGAACTACTTACAATTACAGTGAACACCTCTGGGACAAAAGTATTTAACATGCTCTCAGATTTTCTAATTTGGCCCAAGTCCAATCTGCGAACATGGAGGCAGCAGGTTTTTTGACTTACGCTGCAGCCAGCCACCAAGGGAGAGTCAAGATGTTTTGCTCCACTTTTGGGGAGCTGTCATAATGTTCATATATACATACAATCAACAGCACAAACAGTGCTAACAACAGCACAGTGCAGCGAGGGGGAACTGGAGAGTTGGCACTACGCTTCTGCTACAATATTGTCCTGAGATCAACAGTAAATGCCATTTGAGCGCAGTGTAGAGCAGAGGGACTAATGCGCTCACACGGCCGGACAGTATACCAGAACAAAGAACAGAGAGGCTCGGGTTACAAAACACACAGAAATAGCATGATTTCATTCTCTGCTCACAACGCCATTACTCCACTGTATTATTTCATAGCAAATATTTTGTCAATTCTCTGAATATCGTGGACGTTTTCTAAAGATCTTATTCACTTCAAATTTTTGCCATATGATTTTGGGTGTATATGCACAAATATGCATTAAGTATGTGTATATTATACCAGACTTTGACTAATAAGGAAAGCAAAAATGAAAAATATTCACTGACTGCTTGAATAAACACAATACAAATATTTTTGTTATATCTATTTCTGTTTTGCATTCAACTGATTCTATTGAAGAGAAGAGACATTGAGAAAACACTATTTTCATATGAAGATTTATCCTGTGAACATCTTAACTGAATGTGTGCAATGGTTTATATTATCATGAACAGCCAAAATGACAGATAAAAGTCGTCTCCCGTTTTGTATGGCCTCAGCTGTGTAAGTGAGCTGTTAGGTTGTTTGTACATGTTCATTTACATGAGTTGCAATATGATAACATGTGCCTTGCAAATGAACTTTTTGCATTGAGGCACATACACTTGTGATGTGGTGTGCTGCCATTTTCCTTTGTTGTTTGTACTTGTTTTTCATGTGAAGCTGTGTCTCCTTCACCTTGCATCTCTCACCAACTTGGCTGGAGCTGCTGTGTGTGGACGCTGCTGTCATGGTGCTTGGCTGGGTTGATTTTCCTTCACACCACAAAGGCCCTGGGCTGACATGTCTAAGATGGTACACAATAACACCACAAGCCAAGAGGGTGTCATTTGTTTACACATATGTGACAGCAGGGGTCCTCTTTATCTGAATTTGTATCTTTTATTATGTTTTTATATTTTATTGCTCTGTAAAGCACTTTGAATCGCCCTGTTGTATGAAATGTGCTATACAAATAAAGCTGCCTTGCCTTGCCTATCATCTGTTTTTCGGCAGCTAGTGGTGTGGCTCTATGGATGACTGTGCATTAGGTCCAAGCTGAAATATCTCACAAACAATCAGATGGTTTCCATGAAACTGAAACTTGAAAAGTAATTTGTGGTCCCTCAAAAATATAACTGTGGTACTTTTCATCTGGCATCATCATCATGTCAAAATTTAAATTTGTCAAAATGTTTAAATCTTGTATGTTTATAAACTAGTTGAGTTTTCTTTATAATGAGCATTCACAGCCCCACAGAGGCTGTAGACTTTCATTCTTGCCTTATAATTAGCTGACTCCTACTGATCTTTTTCAGTATTTTCCATTTATTAATGACTTCCTCTTCCACTATGTCTTGAGGCTCCACATTCTTATGCTCATCAGGGAAATTATTAAAAAACCAGAGATCAAGTGCCTTATTTACAGTTTTGCACATGGTAGTCACATGCCACAAAATGACATATGAGCAAGAGAGAGAAGCCTTGTTCAAAGACCAAAAACTCCCTGCACTGATGAGTGATTGGTCATGTGGATGGATCAGCAATGTGTTTGTTCTCATCACTAGCATATGTAATATTGTGGTTATAATGTGTGTTTTTCTTGATTAGAGAAGTGAAATTTGTGAGCGAGAAGGAAATGTTGCAAGTGTGACCAACTGGATATGAGATCGTGATATGCTTTCAGTTTGCAGCAGTTGGTCCATGTGAGGAAGGCAAAAAGAAGAATCTAGGAAATGTAATATAATCATCATTATGCGTTTAGATATTGAGACACCTCTTGGTAACCAAATAGAAAAAAACACATTTGTTAAAATGTAAAGTTGAGAACTGGTCAACATTGATCTGAACACAACAGGAAGGTTAAACAATGTGCAACATGTTGGTTAAAGTGTCTGTTGGGCAATCAGAGAACTGGCCACATACTCTATTGGCAGCTGACAAATCATTCTGTCCCTATCTTCCCAATGAAAGGGCCAAATTGTATTTTTTGATTGTTTATCACCTGGTTGACACAATCTCTTCAATGTCTTCATTAGAGCTTCTGTGAGCCATCGGACAAAGTAATAGACTGTCATTCAGCCCAAATAATGTCCCCAGATCTGGTCCTGGTGAAGACTTGCGTGCTAAAAATAACTAACATAAGTCAACACTATTAAAAAATAGTAAACTGAGGCTGTAGTACTGACTCTTCTATTGAAAGTCTTTTGTGATTATCAGTGTCAATCTAAGTTCATTACTGATACATCAGCAAGATTTTACCACAATGTTGTTGTCTCCCTGCAAAAAACGCCATCCTCCTGGTAAACATGAGGACTTTCAGTCTAGACATAAAAAGGTTACAATTTGTGCATACAAGCTTTCTATTCTGTTTGACTGTCTGAGTCCATATTAACAAATTACACGTCCCATTAAGAACTTTTTTAACCTGAATCATATAACTTTAATTCCAGCGACGAGGAGCCCTGATCCAAACTTGAAAATAAATGACCTCAAGACAGACTCATTTATCAAAAGACCAACTTGAAAAGACTGCACCTGCATACTGTGGCCATAAACTTTAGTTTGTGCTCCAGTAACTTTATCCTCAATGTGGAATATGGGATCTTTTTCACTTTTGCTCAGTGTAAAAGTGATATCTTGAAATTGCTTCTTTTGATCAGCAAGTGTTTTAAAGCCAATAAATATTCAATTTTTCATTTAAAAAAGTAGACAAAAGATCTAGGAAGCTGGAGCCACCAAATATTCTGCATTTAGATCTACTGATAAATGGTGATATGGAATAGTTTGAAATTTTGGGAAATGTGCTTACTCACTTTTGTTAGATGAAAAGATTGATACCACTCTCTTGTCTGTTTGGTAAACAATAAGAAACTGCAAGCAGCTGCTTAGCTTAACAAAAAGACTGGAAATGGGGGGAAATGCCTCAGTCCTCCTTTTCCCAGCAGCCAACTGTGGTCTCCAGATGCGCTTGTACCAACAAATTCAAGCTACAGCTTAAACATAAATATTCAAAAGGCTTTCTCCAGAGCCAGGGTTTGGTTAGTTTGTTCTGAGCTACTGTAGAAACATGGCGGTGCAAAATGGCAAGAGGACCCACTCTCTATCTAGATCAAGCCCCCCAGGAACAGCATCAGGCTTCAGTTTTCATAGTGGCAAAACCGTGGCTTTACAATCTCAAGGTCTGTCATGTGATGCCATTGGGCCCCAAAACACTGACATCTGTAAATCAGTAAATACCTTTTTTTGAGCGTCACAGCCCTCATGATATGACTCAGTCACTCTCACAATTAATATTTCATAAATCGTTTCATCCCCATTTAAGTTATTGGAGGGCTAAACTGGAGGTTAGTTACTCAGCCAGCAAAAGTCCTCAGTGTGCCTGCTCTAAGGTCCCAATGATGCAGAAGATGAGGGTAGAACTTTTTTTGGCTTCATGTGCCACTCATGGATGCAGGCTATACGGAGTACTGGATACAGCACTCGAGGCAGGGCCCCGGCATTCCTGTTAAAGTTGCTCAGTGGAGCATGAAGCCAAAAATGCTTGACTTCCACGGTCTGAAATTATCTGGATCGTCTGCACTGAGAGGCCCATAGAGCAAGAGCACTAGAAACTTGAGGTGGCCAAGCACAGCTGAGTGCAGCCAAGCAGCTAACTTCTGCTGCCTGCACGGCTAATTTACAGTTTTGCGCTCTGCCAACTTATATGGGAATAAAATGATTTAATCGTGTGACTCTTTTGGACTTTTTAAAAGTTATTGGACGGATCAAATCCTGATAGTAAAAAGAGTCATTTTATATGGAGTGTGACACTCAAAGAAGTGTTTCCACTGATTTACAGATGTCTCTTTTACAGTGTAGCCTAAGTCAATGGGTAAAAGTCTTTTTGGGCCATATGGCATCAGTTGATGGATCCTGATGATGTTATCCCACTTTTAGCCACTATGTAAAATTGGCTTTAAAACCCAGCGCTGTCCCTGGGAGCTTGGCGCCACTGAGCAACTTTCATAAGAATGAACTGTGCCTCCAACATTGTATCCAGTTCTCTTGATACATCCATTATATTGATATGAAGGGCTCATTCAAATCTAATGAAAACTCCACAATTCCTAGTTTCAGGTGATTATACAGTAATGAAAACAGAATCATATTTTTTTTAAATCTTTTTTGTCTTTAATTCATGTTTTAATTTAGCTTTTATTCAATTTATTTTATCTTTTTTAATTGATGTTTTCTCTATTTTATTTCCTTTTATTTGTGGTTTGATTGATTTTACTGTTTCTGTTCTTATTGTTTTTGGTTTATTTCTTTGTATTATTTCAGATTGACATTATGCATCCTGCATCTTATATATTGTGGCCTCTGGTTTAAGTTTTATAATAACTCTACCCTAGTTTCTTCTCACTTGTGTTCAGTGGGGCAGTTTGGCTGTCTTTTGTTGTATTGCTGTCTATGTATCCTATTTCTGCTTTGCTTTATATGCTATGTCAAAGCATTTTGTAAACACTGTTTACAAAGGTTCTATATAAATAAAGAATAATATTATTATCGTTATTATTGTTATTTCTATAAAAAGATACATATGAATCCTACACACTGCTCCTTTAAGATATTTTGTTTGACAAAATACTGTTTCTAAAGTCAAGAATGAACATTTAAAGTTCATAACTATCAATAATCCACCTGCCACTTCAAAAAAACAAACAAAACTATATTGAAACAACATTTTCTTCTTGCTCATGCAGAAATTGACTTTATAGCCTATTTTTGTCCTTTATGCAAACACACACCCAGCAGGCTGATATGATGGACTCTATTATGCAACTGGGTAACTATACAACAGTAACACCAGCTGGTATTATCACACACATGGACACAAACAGGGTGTGTGTCTATCTGACTATACCACACACACAGGCGCAAACACACACCCAGAGTGTGTCAGTTGCCGCGGATTCCCGCCCTGTTTCCCATCCGCGCTCATCCTTTCATAATTCACTCACAGATCTATTCTTACAACTGACTGAATCCTATCCGCTCTCTGTGAGATCAGACTGACCCCTCCGTCACAACAGTCTCCTCCCCGCCGACGCCACGCCGACCTTATGACTGGCAGTAAAATGGACCAATAGCGACAGGAATCCCCACTCCTGACGTAGCTCACCAACCAATCAGAATGCGTGTGGGCGGAATCATCGTGGGCCTGGCATTCAGGTTTGGTTGCAAAGGTAAGCTCTGGCTGGGATTTTGTGAGTTTTTTGGCATGTTATTTGTTTTTCACGCGGTATTTTATAATATAATGTCGTGTGTGTTTGTGAATTAATGTGTGTGTTGATTTAAGTAATGTTCGGCAGTAACGGTCGTCCATTTATGCTAGCTTGGCTAAGTGTCCAGCACTGCAAAGTATTCAAAGCAGAGAGAACAACGGTGATTTTCCACTATTACAACAATTGTTCATTAATTCTGATTAATGGCTGTGCTGTCAGCTATAAAACAGCCCTGTCGGTGCTCGTTAAACACTGTCAGAGCATCCTGGCTCACACGAAACCGTTTTTGGTCGGTTACTACAATGTTATGGCTAAGTTACACGGTTGTAAGTTTGCCTTTTCTAACAATTAGTCCTGCTTCCAAACACAGGGCTTTGTCTGTAAGTGTAAAAGCACATTTTTTTTCTTTTACCAAGCTCCTTATAGCTACATCTTACATGTTTGTTTACATTTGTTCACATTATACTGTCTTAAGGGAATGTGTCTAACAAGGCTGCACAGACAAACACGTGTAAAGCCAAACATTGATGCAGCTCAACATCCACGTTTTTATCATTGACTAATTCTTTATTATTTACATAATATTTTGGTGTTTTCAGAAAGCCTTTACCCGCGTTGGGCAGTGACTTGCTTCCTAACTGAGGTGCCATCAGGACGGATACCATATCCTACCACACCTCTTCTTCTCCAAGCAGCCTCCTCGACTGTTGGACACTATTCAGGAACTATTTGCAAGCGGCCAACTTTAATTTATTCTTTACTTTTCAAACGGAATGGATTTTGAAAAGACCTAACCTGGATGGTTTGCTGCACAAGTGTTGTTAAAAGCCTGCTGGTGGAGTTTGCCAACTTTTAAGGAGGTCGCATTAAGTCTTTCTGGAGGGGAAGTAACTTTCAAAGCCGCAATGGATCAAGCCAGCGGTGGGGAAGACCCGAATAAACCCTCTAAAAAGAAGTCCAGCGAGGACGAGGGTAAAAACAAAAAGCTGGTATGTATTCACACTGGCTCACTGCCGTTGCATGGAGGTTGTGTGCAGTGAACTGTCACGTCCTGTATCCCCACAAGCAAGGGTTAATTTCACTCGCATCGTAAGTCAGACTGAGAAAGTTGCACTACTTATAGGTGCAGAGAGCGTGCATTTTGACTTCACGTAAAAGTTGCTTTGTTTGGCATATTGCACCGAAAATGCAAACTTTCTAATAAATATTAGTCAGTCAGTATAATGGTTAGGTTGAACCAAATAAAGTGGACAGAAGACTCCTGCACAGTTAGGGACTGTTTGTTATTTATTAGAAGGGACGGATTGGTGCATGATAAATGAGGAGCTTCAAACAGTTTTTTAAGCTTTGGGGAGGGAGTTATTTTTTAAAGTTTGGCTTAGAGAAGAGACTTTTAACTTTAATGGTGGGTTTGAAAGACAGATTTTAGATATTTAAAAATATCTAAAATCACAACCTAGAGAACCCCAGGAATGAGTCCTAAAACCCAGAAATCAGTTAGCATGTCAGCATCTCCGGTTCCCTTGTCTCAAGTCAGTGTTTTTTGTTTTAGTTGTTTTTTTTAAGATGCTTTAAATAGGGTCTGTAGTTAACACAACCCTAAGAGACTGTCACATTTTGTTCTACAACATAAAAATGGCATTAACTTGAAGCTTTTATGTGTCTGGAAAAAAAGGAGGTTGCTAGCAAGTGGCTAAATGAAACTACATAATGTCATGAAACCAAACCATGCCGAATACAGCTTTACAGCCTCTTAGTGTTAGCAACACAACTATAGTGTAGTTCCTTTATAGCCTAACGTTAGCTTTTTACTTCTGCTGATTGCATTAAGGCTACAAAAATCCCTAAAAGTGGTGTTAATTTACTGGAAAAAAGTCTAAATATCATAGGTGGTTGTTTGCCACAGAGATTTATTTTCTGCAGTTATCCAAAATCATAGGCTTTTTGACGAGGGAACCAGGTCGAAGCTAAATGTGTCGGCTTACAGAAAAGCACCATCCCCGGGGAACGCTTTTTATCATAAGCAGAAATTGTGGAATATAGTTATATATTGTGAAGGGAGGATTATGCATTTGTCCCCAGTCACTCAGAAAGGCTCAGTAAAAAATATTTGTAGCTCAGGGAAGTGTCATGATATAAAACAAAACAAAGAAATCCCCCAGCCATCTCGCACTCTGATAAATAAAGTACAGTCCCTAAGTAAACAGTGTGTTGTCAATACAGCGCATCCCTGTTTTAGTGCAGGACAAGGCTTAAATAGTTATTGATGTGTTGTTATTACTTTTTAATGTAGCCAATACAGAGCGGCTAATAGCTGTTAGAGTTGAGCAAAAGAGATACTGTTACACTGAGTGCTTTACTTTTCAAAGCACTCAGTGCATCATGTGATTATCCCCATCAATACGTCTCCCGAAAGTTCTCTGAAGAGCACTCTTTTTGTGACAGTTGGGCTTCAGTGTGTTTTTCAGTATGTACACAAAGTTTAATTGCAGGATGACTCATTGCATAGCATGTGCGGTTTGGGGTGGTTTTATGAACTGTGTGAGTGATTGATAAAAGTTATCCTTAGTCAGCCTGAATAGCATTATCAGCTCTATAAATGACAATCACAGGAGGACGTTGTCTATTAGATAACAACTATGTCAACATTAATTTCATTTATAGCCTATTGGCTTGAGCTAGTGGAATAGTTAATGTAGTGTGTGCCTATTTAGAAAGTGTGTAACCCTGAGTGTGCATCATCAGAGCTGTAGTGTCATTAAGCTATTCCTGTAGACCATTTATTGCCTGGAAGTGACATCACAAGACTTGGGAGATGTGGTGGTAGTGATGAAGATAGTGGTGGAGGCATTGTCCAAGATTCTGTATGCAGTTTGAATAATTAACAGACAACTCATGCTGTGCAGAAACCACAACTTTTGCTGTAATTGTGCAAAGAGTCTCTCTTACTTCCAAGAGCATCCTACAATTAAGTGCATTATTTGGTAAACCATGACCACAGTCTTGCATTCTCTGTCTTGAGTGGAAGGCAAAACTGTAAATCTGAAAAATATGACTGTGAGTGTTAAGTACATGTCACTGCTTACACTCTGTCGGCAGCTGTAGAAACCAGTGGTTGAAAGTTATTTTCCGTGACCGAAGACAAAAAAAGTTTGGCGTTGATCATAGTTTTTTGCTTTTCCACGTTTGTCAGCGTGGAAAGTTTGGCTGCTGTTGAACTTTTTTGTTGATGTCACCTCTCTGCAGCCAATTATCGACTTGTAATCGTAGTGTTGCTTTTATGTTGGGCCTGTTACCGAACTGTGACTCTTTGCCTATTGGTGGGATTGGTCAAATGTGAAGTTGCAGCCCCCATTACCAACCATGGAAGGGGGGCAGGCACAATTTTGGTTGATTTGTGTTTCTGTTTTTGTAGCCTAGTTGGACTGATGGCACACATTGAGGCTCACCACTAATGATTTTATGTACATCTGTTTATGTAGCTGCTGTTGGTCTGGTATGACAGTGACATAAGCAGTACTACTGCTGTGTTTGAGACTGTGTGGAATCAGTCTCAAACTTGAAGAAGTTTTTCACTGCTGGCAAGATAGATTTTTAATAAAACCAGGGTGTCTAGTAGATACACTCAATTTTGAATTTGGCACTACATGACCAGAAAAAACAGAAAAAGTATGCCTCTTCTCAAGGTGGAGAAAACACATTGAAGTGCCGCACCAGACCAATAAATGCTCCTGCTGGTGGATGACATACTGCGAACTTGTACTTGTGACACTATGGCGACCGATAAGACACATTCTTGTATTACAGTTAAATGATTAGTTAAAACGTGTTTCTGAAAACATTTGAGGTGATAAATATGATATGAATGAGCAGAATATTGGTTTATATTTGATCAGCACTGCTTAGTTTTACCATTTAATCTCAGTTTTTTATGGGTTTTTCTTCTTATTTTTTTTCTGACTCATTTTCACTGTGCAGAAAGCAGTATGTCACCCACTTCCTGATCTCAAAAGCTTTCTATTACAGCTAAACACGGCACTAAAATAAGTTTCTAAAAACATTTTAGGAGAGAAATAGGTAGTGCAGTAACATAATCTTGATTTATGTTTGATCAGCAGTGCCTAGTTTTACCATTTGATTGTGTTTTGCTCCCTGTTTGAGAGAGAGAGAGGGGGGCATCTGTCTCTTGGACCACTTCTATACTCTTTATATCCGTGGTGGCAATATGAAAACGCAGAAGTACAGCTTGTAGTTCAAGCAACAGGCCTGAGAGCTAGCGAAATGCTGCTTTATGATGCAAATTAATGCAAAACACGTCATCTGGCTGAGTTTTTCTGGGGAGGACGGGGGATATTTAGGCACTGGTTAGATGGAGGAGTTTTCCACAGTAGATCTATACATACTACCCACATCGTTTTGATACAAAGCTGGTTAAAAATTGGCGAAGAACCCTTTAAAATCAATAGCTGTGCTCCAGCATAATTAAGGTGAGGGAAAGTGTGACTGTAACAACTGGCAGACAGGAAATCCCACAGTGGACCAAAAGGACATGCACTCCCAAAGCTACCAAAGGGTGTTGTCTTGAGAAATCCTAACAAGAGCCTGCAACTCTTGAATATCCTGCCTGTTTGCGAGGGAGTCTGGATGACATAAGCACTGAGTAAATCACTTGTGAAAAGTCGCTGTGAGATCATTCGTTTTTGTTTCTCAAAGTGGTCCAAGGGCCGACTTGTTCCCTGTTGCTCAATCCTCCAGGCAGAGCAGTCAGAGGCAGAGGAAGCCTGAACTGTGGCTGCTGCAAAAATCTCAAAGCTGAGTTTGGGGGAGGAAGTAATCATTCATCCCTGGGTGGAGCCATGATCTTTTGTTTATCCCCACTTTTTAGCTACCCCAATGTATATGCTGTAGCTGAAAGTTTGTTCGCAGACTTGTGAATAATATATGTCATCCCATACGACAAAGGTTTTGATGTTTCGGATGGTTGTACTCTTACAGATTTACTTGTACTTTAGTACAGTTCACCATATATGGGGCTGCATTCCTGGCATGCACTGTAGTTTGTGTGGAGGGAGTCCAGACAGATGGGTTAATATCTGTTGTGAGCTGGTGTAAAGTAGAGGTTGTCACCACCTTTTCACACTCAGAGCTGCTGAAATGTACAGAACCATTTGCATGGCTAATAAGCAAAGTGGCAGACACTGGCACAGTTTGGTCCCAGCAAAGTCAAATCAGTCTTTGGAGGAGAAACACTGAGAGCTGTATGTTTGTTTAACAAGTCACTGGGCATGATTACATCACAGCGGTACCATTTGGGCTTCAGGCCCAGAATGTAGATACTAAATACAGTCAAGGACATTAGAATAACACCACAGTGTTCAGCGATAGAGATCATTCAGAACTTCTCTGTTGTTTGGAGCTATACTTTGTGGTAATGTCCGTTTCTTGATGTTGCAAAAGCATGACAGCCAATAAAACAGGCAGATGGAATGAAGTCTTTATGGAGGAATTCAGGGGAGCCGGTTTGACAGAAAGAGATAAATATCGCCCCTCTTGCATACCAGAGTAAAAGATGACCTCACACAGAACAGCATGAGGGAAAAGTCATCCTAATGCACTCATACAACAACTGTGTGGCTTCACTTCACACACTGTGTTGATATAACCGTATTTGACAATCTGAATACAACAGACATTTCTTATGTGCCTCTGTACATGTAGATTTCATCGCTGATGAGGTGATTGTTTTCATAAAGTGAGGTGTTTAGGATTTTAAGGTTTGGTGAAAGTATCTATTTGTTTTACAATAATTTCCTCTTCACAAGTAATCTTGTGTAAGCCTAAAGGCCAAGATACACCATACTGACATCAAAGAACTAGCTGCAAAAAAGCTGACTGTTGTGTTGCCTCAGGTTACCCTTTGTCTCAGCCAAAAAGTTGCACATGAACACACTGTAAGGACTACAAGAGAGGGCCAACTAGCATGTGTATTCTGCACCTGTGTGAGAGGAAATAACTCTTCATACCAGCAGATGACGGTAGTCTGTAAACCCTTTTTTTCCCCAGAGATCTGCTATGGGGCTGCTACTAAGTCCCTTATCTTTGCCTCCTTTGCAGTTTTACACAGAATCAAAAGCCAGCGACATCATTCCCCTCCAGTGTTTGATTTTAAATTGTTTTCATCATCGCAGAACCAAAAGAGTCATGATGTAATATATGAGTCGGCAGAACTTTTTATACTATAACAATGGTATAAAATGGCAATAATAATTACATACTGTCTTTGTTATATGGCAGTTGATCTCGTTCTCTGCTCTGGAGGATAAGGAGCTCCCGAATGTCATTGTTTTCCCAATTTGAAGACATTTACGTCCACTTTTGTTCTTCTTTGAGTTGGCTGCTAACTGCTACTTTTAAAATCTCCTGTGGTCACATCTTTTTTGTTTTACGTTTTACACAGACCTCGTTTTGGGGCTGTTAATACCTCCTCAATCGTATGTTATGTACAAAACGGCTAGGTGGCAATAATGGTGCGATATTCGCGCCTCAACAGGCAGTGTAAAAGTGGCGTGTGAACGGAATACAAAAAGTGAAAAACCTGAAGATCACCTTGACGCTAGTTAGCCAGTTTGCACAATTAGCAACACAGTCCAGTGCTGGAAGAACAGAGCATATTTACTGTGCGCTACTGAACAACAACTCAAATCATCAGGAAACATTTAGCTCTGTGGCTAAAGAAAAACAATCTCACCTTAAAAAACAAGTTTGTTTCAAGTTTTCTCTCTTGACTGTAGTTCTTTGTGTACTTTCCTTACTTCTGTTTCTCTTCTCATGCGCTGAGCTGAACTGACAGACTGATTTTATTCATTAAAAGGCTCCGCTGTTCCCAATGTTGATTTTACGTGCTGACATGACTGACTAGTGACAATGATGCAGATGACACAGCAGCGATTAGAGCAACAGACACTCACTGACAACACAACATTCACTGTTGGCTGACCGCTTGGTGTGTCAGAGGCCTCAACAGCAAACATGTTTTGCTTGTTGCACTAATTAATTTACTATGAAATGTGAGGCAATAGATCTCCATGACATGGTACAGCATTTTGTGAATTTTCCCTATGTATGGTTTAGTATCCTATGACACGCAGTCTTGTGATATGCAGTGCTGTAACTTCAGAGACTCAGCCATAGTAAAGTAGCAGTAATTTATAAAAACAAACTATTCACTGAGTAGAGGTTTGTTATACATCAGTTTTTTTTCAAGTGAATGTTCTGTGGAAGAGACTTTCATGAAGAAGAAGCAGACATTATGTTTACTGAAGGCTTTAGCTGCACTTCAGCAAGTTTGTCAAATGCTGATTGCTATTCACAAATCAATAAGGCTCTGAAGCAATAAATGTTTGATGATTAAACTTGTAATTTGTAACTACAAAGCAGAAGTACTAATCTTCATCATCTGCAGTGTGTTTGGTAGGTTACTTTATCTTGTAATGCAATCATTCAGTCAAGAGACTGATTCATGCTTGCTTGGTTATTACAGACTGTACTTGTCAGCTTTTGCTTTCTATTATCTACAAGAAAAGGAATAAGGGTGATCAGTATCTCAAAGGCCATTTTCTGGTGTATGAGTGGGAGGGAGAGTGAAAGTGATCAGTGATTTACAATGTAACTGAGTTGACTATTCACTCTTCAGCCCAATGCTTTTTTTCCCGCGTTACACACAATTGCTGCAAATCTTCAGCACTTTGGTGAATTCGATCTGAACAAACTCCCTTATCAAAATTAACAACTTGTTCAAGAAATAAGATCTTAAAAACATCAGAGCCAAAGACCTAGTGTTATCGAAAAATAAATGTTTGAAAACCATTCGCTCTAAATTAAAAGGTTTTTACTTCAGTTTACAAGTGAGTGTTTAATTATTGGCAGTTTGTAGGCCAAGGAAAAAATTCAATCAGAAACCTTGAATGAATAAGTAAAGTTTTCTAAAATAAAAGTGACATATCTGGGGAGTTGAAGTCCATTATTACTTTTTGTAATTATAGATAACATAAACATCCTGTTCATATGGGAATTTGTTTTTTTTTTTTTGCAGACAATGGGGATTTGTAAAAAAAGAAGTCATTTTATAAATTAAAGGGATGATTCTGTTTTTAGAAGTGGGGTTATATGAGGTACTTCAGTGTACTATATACAGTATATTTCAGTTAGTACGCCCCCAGTTTGAAGAAGCAGACAGCAGTTGCACATGGAAGCTAAGCAATCCACTTCTGTGGAGGTGTAAGTGACAAAACATACTTTAGCCAACTAAAAAAAAAGTACCACCTAAAAAAAATCAATATCAGTTTAAGTGTATGCTACATTTGAGTATTTTCACTGCTTCACATAAATGTCAGACAGTGATTCCAAACCAGAAAATTATGTCATTCTTTAAAGCCAGACTGCATGGAGAAAAACTGATTTGACATAGCTGAACACAGGATCTGCTGCTGTAACAATGCCTTCAACAGTTATGTTTGTGTTATTGTGTGACCTTGGCAAAAAAAGGATTAATTCAGATACACTAAAAATCAGGCAGCTTACTTGTTCAGTATACTAGGATTACTGTTTTTGTCAATGGAGTCTGGTGACTTTGACATGAGGGTAACTAAAACTGTTAAAGGCTTCCCTGTCACAAACAGGCTGTCTGGTGGAAAGAAAAAGCAGTAAAAATACTCTCAATATTGCATACACTTAAACTGATATAGATTTTTTTAGGTGAGACTTATTTTTTGGTGGCTAAAATACATTTTGTTGCTGATCCCCATCCACAGCAGTGAATTGCTTAGCTTCTGTGTCAGACTCAAACCAGTCCTCTGAGGAAATGCTGACAGAGGTCTACTGTATGTGATACACTGACCATAGGTAAGCATCCAGTATAACTCCACTTAAAAAAAAAATCTGAAATATCCCTTTAATGTAGTTTGTGGACATATGACATTTTGGTGGCTTTACAATGTACTGAGTCAAATAAAGTGTGAGCTTTTTATGCTCTGGCTAGACTAATTTATAATACCAAATCATGGCGGTACACTTAAGAATAATAAGGCAAGGCACAGAGGTCACATTCATGTGGGTCTCTGCTCATATAGGCATTCTTGATAATGTGATGGAAACAACCAGCTGGATAGTGTAATTTTATATGTAGCATGTGCTGGAAGAAAGACCAATATTAGCAGGGGGATCATAAAAACAAATTTTAATATTTCTTAGTGTGAGAAGTAGGAGAATGCGTGCTTAGAGGACAGTTTTGAAACAAACATTGTAGGTAGCACCTGAGAGGTCAGTGGTAGGCGGAGTCTGCACACCTCCGCCCCGACCGGAGGGGAAAACATCTCATCTTTCTCCATGGATTTTGTACTGAGTGAAGGTGCCTCCTTATCTTTTCCGTCTGCAAGCAAACAACAGAAACATGCCCAAAAGCTGCTGCGTGGTGGGATGCACTGCTAACATGGTAAATAACCCAGAATTAAGATTTTGTACGCTGCCGACCCGAAAAACTGAGCTTTTAGTGGACAAAAGTAGAGACAGACATAGGCATCAGCAGAGAGAATAGAGGAAAACAGTGGGGTCCTGACATTTCAAGTAGTCTGTACCATGTGCAGAAATGTTATTTGACCAAACAAACTATAGAGGTTGAAGTTGACTGATATATGCAAAGACTGGTATTGCTCTTTGTTAGCTTAAATGACGATTTTACGTGATTATATATATATAAAATATTGACTTCTGGCTGTGCATTGGGATAATTACTGCAAGGTAACCAAGTTAAGGTGAAAGAACACTGAGCTAGGCTGACAATATTGAGTCTGTCAAAAATACTTTTCCTCTCTGGTAGACATACGGTGCTAAAAAATCATTTGACTCGCAGAGGTGTAATGTTTCTTGCTAGCTACGGGCGTTTTATGTGTCGTTTTTCACTGAGAGAACTGTTTGTCAGTCCGGCTTTTAGAAAATCACATTGTGAACATTACTATTCAACCAAAAAATCTACCACGACTATTGCGCAATAGGCCGACATTGTTTTTTGTTTTGTCAGCTGGTTGAATGATTACGCTCCCCTTTTCACGGGGTGCGCACCATTTGTATACCGGCGTACGCCTGCGGTGCACCGAGTAAGCGGAATGCACACAGATTTACACAAAACTGATGAATGCAATTCAGGCTTACGTAAAATTATGTTATCAACATTAGAATGGAAAACATACCATTGTTTTTGATACGTAGATTGAAATTGTTATTTGTTTTGTTAGTTTTACACACTCCCTTTTAACAGTTTCCCCGCCCACCGTTTCCTTTAAGCGGCGCACCGGGGAGCTGAAATGGAGCATACCCACAAACTGTACAGGAAATGTAAATGCTTGGCGCGCGCAGAACGGTGCCAGCCAGCTGCCATTTCATCTGTCGTTATTTCATGGCGTGGTTTGGGAGTGTCAAATTTGTGTTTGTGCTAATTTCAGTCTGCCAAAAACGGCTTAGAAAGCGCAGTCTACCGTGCTGCTCGTTAGCTTCAGGTACAGCTACAAGTAACGTACACGCCAGGTGCAGCTAATTATCGTAAACGGTCTCCCAGCGACGGGTTTAGGTTGCTAACGTTACGGTTTTGCAACAGTAAAACTGTTTGGAAATGGTTCATCTTGGAGGCAAGTGACCCTAAATCTAAAAGACACCAACCAGAAGATGTTTCACAGCGTCAGTATCAACAAAGTGTGGTTTACAACTTTGTCTAACCACCTTAAATGACCTGCAGAGAAGTTTGAGAGGTTAGTAACTGTAACTCGTACCGTTTTGTTGAACGGTTAAGTCGACGGTTGTCTTGTGTTAGGCTAACGGCCATTTTTAATGAGATAAGCAAACTCGAAGCTAACAAAATGTTTGCTAACATTGCTGCACCATGTCCATTCCGGGCCTTGGTATATTAAAAAACTGTTGTTTGTTGTTGTTTGCTGTTGTTTATGAACGCGAAGTTAAGGAAACAATGACCCTCACATCTCTGCTTGCTAGTATTGATACTTAAGATTGGTAATTTCCATTGACTAGTTAGCTCTAACTGGGTACATTAACCCCTGGAAACCTATGCAAATGAGATCGACTTCTTGCAAAAAATAAGGGTAGAAGGCAATGAGCAACTTCACATGACATGCCCAAAACGTACTGAAATGTGATTTTTATTTTCCTGTAACATAACTTCAAATATATAAATACATTTTCCCCTTAAAAAACAACAGATTCTCAGGTCTTTTCTTGTCAACTTTTACTGATTTCTTGCAATGTGTGGGACATTTCCAGCCAAGTTGCTCACTGCCTTTCTCCCATGTCCCATGTTCCCATGTTTTTTTGAAAGAAATCAAATCAGTTTGCTTTGGACTCAAAGGGTTTAACAGCTTCTAAAAAGTGTCTGAATTTAGCACTGATCTTGATCTAGGTTTCAAAGGGTTAAGGTGATATGGCAGGGCTTTTGCGGGTCCTTAAAAAGTTTTAAAATGTCTCAAATTCAATTTTGTTAATACTGGGACTTAAAAGTCATTAGTCTTAAGTCTGAATTTTTGGGGTTTTCAGTGCCACAGATATTACATTCAATTTCATTTTTTACATTTCTTTTCACCAAAATGAGTCAGGCTCTTTTGTGTGAAAGTCCAAATTTCTAATGTTACATATCTTTAATCCAACCACTGAACCTAATACTGTAGTTTTATTTTATTTTTTACATGTAGAGGTGCATATATAAAATATAAAATTAGATACATCTAACTCAATCTAGTAGCCACATTTCTACCTAAAACCTACCTACCACATTTATACTACTACTTATACTTACCTGCAATGCTTAAATAAGAAGAGACAGGTGATTTGTGCAAAAAGCAGTCTTAAATTTGGTTAAAAATGATTTTGAAAAGGTCTTTAGAGCATTCAGTTTAAGTGTGTGATACCTGTGGACACCCTGTAAGGTCTTTAATGCTTTTGTGCTATCTGTGAAATTGTGTTGCCAAGGGCCTTTAGAAACTGCCCCAAAATTAGGCAGAGGGGAAAGCTGGCATACCCTCAACACTGGCACATGTCCATCATTTTTTTGTCAGGTTTTATTTGAGAGAGTTTGCAATTTGTAATTAACACTTATTAATGTAATTGGCGTAATGATTGTAATCATGCTCATCTCTCAGTTTGTCATTAAAGTAATTAAGGCTTCAGTAATGAATGGACAGTTCAGCAGTGGCATCTGTAATGAGAGACCCTGGACATGGGAGAGCTTGGAAAGGTGTACACAACTTTTTATTCTGGAGGCTATCGAGAAATTGTTTAGACATACAGTTGCTTCAAAGTTTGTAGTTAATATAAAGTTATTTATCATGGATCATTTAGCATATTTTTCCATCATTTAGCATGGATTTTTGAAATTATTGTAAGGCCCCATATAACTTTTGTAACCTTGAATAGCACTACTTTGCAGTTTTTCTGTGATTTCCTAAATACTTGAATAATAGCTGTAAATGACAGCCCCAGTTTTGCTTTATCATCATCATCATCAACTTAACAAATTAATTTATTGTTGTAAAATCAGTTTTGCCACACCTGAAGAGATACTGTGATCCACTGTCACTTTTAGATTTTTTGTCTACACTTATTCGCTCTGCTACACATTAGGCCACAGCCCAATTTTGAAAATAGTGCGTTTTTTTATGGGAATCAAGTATTCTGCTAAGCAACAGTGTTGTTAAGCTTCATGCTTTTGACAGTTTTGAGAGTATCACATTGTGAATCATACTTAATGGCTCACTGTGGCTGCTGTTGGAAGCCGTGGCATTTGAAGCCTTTGAGGCTTTGATACATGAGCTTTGGGGGAAGCCTTAGAGATCATTTTAGGTCATGTTAGCAGGTTGTTAGTACAGGTTGTCAGCTTGACACATGCTTGAGGCTGCTCTGAATTGCTTATGTGGTCAACCTCAAAAACAAAATTTTTGTCACGTAGTCTTACCTTTTATTTTTCTTGCATACGCTTTGTATTTTGTTCACATTTTTACATGATATATTATTGAGTAAATGTAACCGTGGCTGAGTTTGGGAGACGTGTGAGAAACGACAGGAAATGAACCACATGTGAGCGTTTTTAATGGCATTCAGGAAGTTGGAGGGAGGAAGTGGTGAAGAATGCTGTAGTCACACAGTGGAAGAAACTGACAGACTCACAGCTCCATGCTTTGAGATGAACCCTTTAATGTACATCAGAAGATCAGATCTAAGAGTTAAGAATGGGGAATGTATTTGGCTGCCTTTGTTTCACATTAAAAAAGCATGTTGAGCATCAAGTCCAACAATACATTATTCAGCTTTGCATTTTGTCAGAGTTGCATACAGTAGTTTTATGATTCATGAGGGGTAGACTAGACTGTGTTTTGACTGAGAAACCGCGAAACTACTTTCTGTGATTATATAGTGCAACACACAGTGTCACAGAATCATGTGCTTAGATGCAAGTCATCCTACTAGTATATGGAGAGAAGGCAAGCTTATAGTGTATTTGAACTGAATGATTTAATCATTAAATTAAACAAATTGATTTGTTGAATAGACCTTTTCATGCAATGTGGGACACTGTGAAAAGAGGTCAGTGCACAAGCACGACTAGCTGGCTGCTAGAATAGACGTGATGCACTGCCTGGCACATCTTATGAAAAAGGCTTGACATAGGGATATCATGAGTCATCTTTAAAATCTTAAAATACTCACAAATTTGTAGTGGTAGAATACCACACAGTTAGGTGCCAGGTATACTCATTACAGAAGAGAATACTATTACATTTATTAAGGCACTGAAATGTGACTTTTATCTGGATAGCACTTTATTATATATCATTAGCAAACAGCTTACAGATAACATGGAGGTTAGGAGTTTATTTGTTTTTTCACGTCAGCAATCAGAGAGAAATACTGGTTAAATTGATGTGAACAATGCACATTCAGTTTTAAATTGTAGCTAAAATCAGGCAGAATAACAATTGTAACATTCTACACTAACATTTTTAACTTTCTTACTAACCTTAAATTTTTGTAATAGCTGCATATCATGTGAACCCTCAAGGATACAGTACTAGAAATTTGCTTTCAACAGAGACAGCAATAACCTGAGGGCAGTGCTGTGCTAGTCTACAGTCACATGGTCAGCCCATCCAGTGCCATCCATTCAAATCTTAGCTCTGCTGGCTTTTGTGTGCTTCCCCTTTTCAATAGTTGCTGTTTTAGGAAACTGTAAACAGTACCAGCACTCTCCTGAAATAATAACACTAACACAGTCTCATGCCCTTTTAAAGGCACTTCAGCTCTTGCAGAAATCAAGCACATTTTTTTTTCATTTTCAAATTAGTTACATGCTCTGAAATGTTTTTGGATGAACTTGAATGAAAAAAGTGAATACTGTGGAACTTAGTCAACACTGCAACTGTGAAGATGTAATTTATTTATTTTTAGGAGAATAACATGGCATTCAGTTCCTGATTAAATTGTTCCTAATCTTGTTTGCAAAGAGGACAAGTGTGCCATTATGTTTTTGTGATCGTTTTTTCTGTGGGATAACATGTTGTGTGTCTGTTGTTCACTGTGAGCTTGCCACATGTGTATGCTTGTGGCACTGCCTACAGTTATAACACTATGTACCGTGTGCTGTGTTTTTGAATGACTGTTTGGTCAGAAAAAAAACACATTGAATCTGACTTTACAGATTTACTTTTGTGATACTGTTGTGATTCGTGGCATTGAAACCTCTCTAGTGATTGAGGAAAGACTGTTTGCATTGTGGCTATATAATTACTTTCAATGTTTCTATCATGTGACTAGAAAACAAGTAATATAGATACACTTTCTGTAAAAGAGTGAGCTAATAAATGGTTGTTTTGAATCATTTCTTGACAATGTACACCTCTTGTATGCAGTTTTTACTGAATTGTTATGATTCGCTGAGTAAAACACAGAGCCATTTCAGCTCTAAAGAAAATGACTGATGTAAAAAAAATACAACCAAAACCTGTTGCGGATTTAACTCTGCAAAGTTATTCAGACGACTCAGTTTAGCACCTTCTTGAAACAGGCCCTGGAGCTGAAGAGATGAGCGCATCTACTAAAAGTTTGAATAAACATGAGATTCAGGGCTGTAGTGCAAACGAAACAGATGTTTACTGTCATTTAATGTTTTGGAAGAATTATTTGCGTAGTGTGAGTGAAAACACAGGGAGAGGGTATTTGCTTTTCTATCTGGCTACTGAAGTCACTTTTATTGGTAAATATATCCCAAATGGATAAATGCTCCCCAAATATAGTTGGATATATGTGACATGAAATGTCAGGTGTAAATAGGGTCTTAGTGTGTCTTTAAGCCTCTTTTCCCCCTTCTGTGCTCTGCTTGAGAAGGGCAAACTCAGAGTGCAAACATGAAGATTAATTTGATAGATTTTATCAAGTAGGATAAATGTTACTTTCAGGCTTTCATAAATCTTTTGTAGCAGGGTTGTCTGTGCTGTGCTGTGCACTACCTCTCCGAGTTCACAAAGAAAGCTATTGAGAAGACTTTGTAACAAGATTAATTTAGCTAAATTGATTTATTTAGACTATGTCTAATTCAGTTACTCGGTTGGTATTTGGTGCTGTCTGATGCCACTCCCCTAAAATTGAGCATGATATTGGCAATGCTGTACATCCTATCTGATTACACAAAGACAAATTATGTAATTTCGATGTTTATGGCAGTGACTAGCAACCATTAGTCTCTAATGTAACTACAAGAAAGTAGTTCCATGGCCGTACGGCCTGTCAGCTACAAGTTTGTCTTGCACTGTATGGTTCAACTTAATTGTTTTTTGCTATAATACCAGCTTTTTGGTTTCCTTCTTCACATAATGCATACAGACTAGATGATGGTTTAATAATGTCTGTGTTGTCAAATGTGTAATCTGATATGCATTAGCAGGGCTTTGGACAGGGTGTTGTACCTTTTTGTAGTAAGAGCTGTGCTGCACTCTATTGAAATGTTTTGGAGCAACAGTCCAAATGTAATCTTTTAAGGTGACATTCAACACAAGGCAGTGTTTTTTTTTTCTTTTTTCAAATTTTCTGTTGTAAGGCACAGACATGTATCAGCTACCATTCCCACAAATGATGCACTTGCAATGTCTTTGCTGTGCATCAGATTACTTGCAGTTTTTTCCCACTTGAATGTATTCAGGCCATGCTGTCAGTTTTTTGGAATAACAATCCTTCTTTTGCATTATGTTAAGCTGTTTCTAAATTTCTCATCAGTGTTTTCTGCTGACTGGTAGATGTCTGGCTTGAAAAGAGCTGTAGGGGTTTAAGGTGTGTAGTGATCAGTGCATGTGTCTCTAGATCTTTTATGCTTTATACTGTTACTGTGCTGTAGGGTGTTGTCATGTTTACAAGCTGTGGCAAATTGGCAAACCAAGTTTTCCATGGTACGGTTTGAACAATAGCAGTCTCCTGTGCTCCTGTATGGTGTGCTTTATTTGTAGTGTACGTCTGTGCCACTTTTTAGTTTTGTTGTCACAATAGGCAAATTTAGTTTAATTGCACATAAACAATATGAGCTACTGAAGTAAGTAATACATTAGAAGTGAACAAAAGTCCTCACTGCAGCACAGTATTTTCAGATTTACAATCCAAATCACCCATACCACTGTACAACGCTGTAGGGGTTTTGTTATGTTTTTTTAAATTATTTTTTTTAATTTTAGTTTGTCATTCCTGACTCAGGGTACAAAGTTCCTGTATATCATTTTCATGTTAACATGGCACATTAAGTATCAACATTGTTATTTAGGCTGAACAATATAATGATATTTTATTGATATCCTGATATAAGACAAGATGTCATCTCAGATTTTGGATAATGTAATACCGTAAGTATTTTCTTGTCCTGGTTTTAAAGGCGTCATTATAGGAAAGTTGATGTAATTTCTGAGCTCACAAGACTGTTCAAACTGCTAATATTTGCCTTTACCTACTTAGCCATTATATCCACATTATTGATGACTATTTATCAAAAGTCCTGTTGTGGCAGTATTTTGTGAAAGCACCAAAAATAAACCTTGCAACATTGTAGTATATGAAAATATAGTGATATTTAATTTTCTCAACAATACCCAGCCGGACAAGTTGTTATACGGACAAGTAGCATGCCTGTTTATTCTTGGCTATACGAGTGAGTTGATGTTGTACTTTCTTTTGTTGGCCATTCATTTTGCTAGCAGTGTTTTATCCCGTTTGTTGTTATTGTGGGGTGTGAAGTGTAAAATTTTTATTCTCTTCTGTGTTTCACAGCTCTCTGATGTCAATCACTATTGCTTCTAGAGAGTTAATAATAGTTTATTGCTTCATGGTTCTGAACACTGTATGTAACATGTCTTCAGTGCAAGGGCCCTGAATTGTTGTTTATGTTGACTGCAAAGCAATGTGCTTTACTCCACTGAATACAACAGATGCGGGGTGAGGAAAGGTTCTGAATTGGTTTTAGGTTGTGTCGTAAACAGTTAAAATTACTTTGGTGTTTATTACATGAATGAACACAGTATGTGGTGCGGGAAGTGTACACGTGTACGAGGCTAATAAGATTTGCAGAAATTCGTACATTTTTTGCAGCTCTTCTCTCAACTTGGGGAAGTCTCTTTTTTTTTTCTTCCAGTAAATGTGAATTTCTTGCCACACTGACAAAGCAGTGTGAGTGCTGCAAAGATTTTCTAGCCTGTAGCTGAGCTAAGCAGTTGATTAAACAGGAACAGAAGATAGTTTCATGAAGTTTCCAAGAACTGTCAATGGCACATAGTGTTATAGTCCTCACTACCAGCTCCAAGTAATCCTTTGTTATTATTAGAACTAATTAAAGTAAAACCTAATTTCCTTCTAAACTCGTTTTAAAGAGGCATCGTGGCTACTGATTTTATAGTGATAGTTCCAGTGAGTGAGTTAAAATGACATCATACAGATGGTCTAGTTAAATTGGTTGGGAATAACAGGCATTGTTGCTATGCAAGCTGTGTAATGGTAGCCTATTCGAAACAAAGTTTGTCCTTTGTCCGTCTTGGATGTAACACCAGTTGTAATTCTTTTGATGAAACTAAGATCAATTAAATGCTTTTGTGTCAAAGAGTTAATGTAATATTAGCATTAATTGTAGTTTGTGATAATAATTTAAGACGTTATTGCAAAAAATGTGCATACTGGCATGGTTTTGTGTCCCCAAATTGACTCTCAAGTTGTGGGATATTGCACTGTGTTTTCATTTTTAAAGATCTGCATGGAGTCATAATCATATTTGATTAAGGAGGGACCCAGAGCTAATTTGATTAGGTTATTTAGAGGAATATGTGTTTGGTAATAAACATTTATTATGATGAAAAAGTTTACTTTAATAAGCGGGAGAAGCCCAGAGGACATGCAAGCTTAATTGTTAGATGTTAAATTGCGTTGTTGCGATGTTGCCAAGATAATGGGCAAGGAAAGGCCCTCAAGTCAAGGCAATTAACCAAACAGTGGTTTGATTGTTGTTAAATTGATTAGAAAATGTTTAAGTACTCCATTTGAAAATTAGCTATTGTTTCACGCAGTTTTAGACTGCAAGAGAATGCTGGGCTTAATGATACATACGCTCTGAGTTGGAAGTGGGAAAAGTTGTTGCCCAGGTCAAATTCTTAGCTTTTTAATGTTGTTAGAAGTTGTGCATCAGTGTTTAAGGCCAGGAATAATGGTGAAACAAATAGCTTAACATCCCAGGCAGAACCCTCTCTATGCATAATGCTGCATGAATGAGACATATTTGTTATCTTGACTCAAAATAATAGCTTTGCACAAAGAGACTGAAGCTTTGTTTTCTGTGGCTCATAGCTTTATCTCCCAACTGTTGATCAGTTGTTGCAGACAAAACTAGTGATAGATATGGCAGTTTGAGTGCCTGCTCAGTGTTGCCCACAGCGACAGCTGATGAAGATGCACAGAGAGAGGTGCAGGTTAGAGCCAATCTGTTTGCTCACCCCGGCACCAGTAGTTTCCTGATTGGAATAGGGGAGAAATCTGCGGCTGGAGGCAGGCTTTATGGCCATCACCACCCCACATCTCCCTACTCATTAGTGCTTCACAGCCTAGTGCCACAGCATATGGCAGTGCTGCTACTGCTTCCCATTTGAGGTGTGTTTCAAATGGCTGTCCCTTGCCGAGCCACAAGCCTTTGGCAGTAGCCTGTCTTATTGTGTCTGAGATGAAGATAAACATCTGTAGTAAAGAGAAGCTGTGGTTTTAATTTGTTATATGAGCTATTTGTAACATTTTGTGAGGAAGCGAATATTTGATTTGTATGTAAACGGAGATAATTGAAAAGTTGAGAATTTCTTTGACTGCAGTTTACAATAACCATAAACGAGAATGATTCAATTGGGCCACTGTCACCACAAGAGATGCTCTTTAGAATACACAGAAATAAAATAACCCTTTGGTGGTTAAATGTGCCAGGCTGTTTTGCATATTGCTTTGCTCATATTCTTTGCCTTGCTCAAACTCATAAAGTGTATTATTTTGGGGATATACAAAACTTTAACAAAGCTGTACTAACCTACATGTTTAAATGGGTGTTATGGACAAATATGCATATTGTGTCTGTGGCTATGGGAGTACAGGTGTTTTATGATATGCATCATTTTATACATTTGTTTTGTATGTGCCCAAAGTGTGTGTGCTTGGGATGTTCACCCTTGAACACACACTTATGTTTACATACATAAAATACACTATTATTTGGGATCATCCAGTATTGTTGCATCCTACACATGTACAATATCCTGGATATGCTCATATCCTCATTTAAAAACACACAATGGTTCCTAGCTATTTAGTGGCAAATCCTGTGTGTATTTTCTGGTGTAAAAATATGCATTTCTTAATTGGTAACTTAATTCAGATTCTGAGAGGATAATGAGACGGTATCCGGAGGACACTGTACATGTGAGCACACTTCCAATTGGAAACATACAGTGCACTTTGCGGTGTTGTCATTTTCTGTTGGATCCTGTTTTTCACACTGTGCCCTCCCTCCAACAGAACATACACATAAAAACATTGGCTGATGATATGGTAAGGTGCTCGGTTTAATTTTGGTGTGACTAGTTTTGTTTAACATCATCTCATGTTTTGTTATGGCTGCATGGGACTTGATGACTGAAATATGTGGATGGATCGAATGTGCTACAAGCAGATTCATTAAATTCATATATTAATCAAACATCAAACAATCAAACACAGGTAACACAACAGTTTGTGTTACCTTACAATAGCAAAAAAAGGTAAGCTTAAAGCTATCTCACTTATTGTTGTGGCAGCCTCCATAATGCAGTGTAAATGAAAAATGATTTTTCATGGTGCTATTATTTAACACCACAGACATCCTAAATTTTTCATAATGAACAAAATTCAGCCCATAGCATCAAGACTTTTATAAGCAGCTCATAGATCATTCAGTGTGCAATTATCAGTAGCACTTCCGATTAGATGTTTGAGCCTGGGGCTTTTTTAATACCCTTAGTTAACAAATAGCTTAACTTTGACACTTACAGGCTCATGCTGTGTTTGTATTAGCACACAGTATGTTTGATCCAACCAGTAATATTTCAGCCAACTGATAGTAGTGACATCATGTAAGTCATCATGTCATGTTTGTCTTTCCATTTCATTTATATATGTTTATTCATTCAGCATGCCCTCTTCACTCCATTTTACAAAATAGGACTAACATTGTCTGTTTGCATGCACTTTTTCTGCTTTCACACTAAACTTTCTACATTCACCAGAATATTCTCAACTGATGAGTTTCACAAAGTAATTCAACTGAACCACAGTGACGTTATCACAATGAGATTAAGTTGATATTGTATGCTAAAACTATTCTAATACCAAAAACACAAACCAGGTAATCCTGTGGGTATGATGGTAAGTAACGTCCTGATAAATGTCATATGTTATACTGTAACAAATACTTTTTTTTTTGCGTATCTAGTATGTTGCAAACTTTAGCTGTAGTTGTTTTAAATATTGAACAAGTACAAAATGGATTTTAAAAAATACCCAAAAAAACCTTTGAAATTAAAATTAGACTACAAATATACAGTTTACTGTGTGAGCATTTGTAGTTTTGTTTTTTATTGTTTCCTGAGATGGTGTTGGTGTTTGTTTATTTGTCTATGTATCACAGGCTGTATAATAAGGTGGATGATGAAATAGCTACCCAAAAGTGAAGCTAAAACATGTTGATCCGACCCTGGTCGCTGTCTGCTGCATGGATCAAAAACTATACTGTACCCCCTTTGATGTTAGTGGACATGCCGTGGGCCAAAGTAAAAAAAAAAAAAATCAAAGTACATGTCAAATAAAATTTTCCGAAAAATGGTTTCAAACTGTTAAGGTAGTCCTAATCACACTGATTTGTTCTCAAGCGTTAATTTTTCTGATGAGTTTGGTTTGAAGTAGTCATTTAATGCTATAAAACAGGGGTGGAATGCCTCTTGTGCCACCCTTAGGACAAACTTTTTTTTACCTCACTAGTAGCAAGAATATAACAGCAGCAAAACCTGTCATTCTAACAGTTTTGTTTTCTGGTTTGGAATGAGCATTACAGCCTCCTGGTCCCAATTGTGTTATTATAGACTTGTTGTCAATACCCCATGTCTCAACAAAATAACTACAGCCAGTCTTGATAACATGCTTGCACTGAAATTTTAGTGGTTGGCCCTTGCTTTGTGTCCTCCCTGTGCTGTGCAGCACCTCACAATCCAATATTGTATAAAGCACCAGTGTTGGCTGTAAATGTTGGGTGTGGTGAGATGGGCAATAGAGTTACATATCTGAACCAACAGAGGTCAAAGCAGCAATGCTTTTTACCATACAAAATGAAGTCTGGAAGAACTCTTAAATGAACTTGCAAGGATTCTAGCTGATCTGAAGCAAAATCAGTAGCTCTTTTGCATTTTGTGCCCTATTTTTCCCACTTTTATTAGCAAACATACATTTGGAGCTGTCCTCGCCTTCAGAGGATCCTGTTTACTGTAAATCGTGGTGAACAGTGTCCTCTGAAAGCAGGAAACGGAACAACTCTTTGATGTGTGGGTACATGAAATTTGGGTTACAGGCTGTTTAATCCAATCAACTTTTACTTCTTTTTCAGGGAAAAATAGGAATAACATAAAAAATGAGAGCCTTATACTTGGCTTAGTCTAAACAGGATTGTTAACAGTGCCCTATTTTAACATTTCAAACACTGTGTTTTGTTTCAGCGTGATCGAATCACCAGTTTCAGGAAAACAGGAATGAAGAAAGAGAAGCTCCTTATACAGCATCCAACAGATCCCCTCTCCACCCAGACGGAGCTACCCATTCCTCAGCCACTCTTTGACGACCGCTCCATGAACCTCTCAGAAAAGGAGATTATTGACCTCTTTGAGAAGATGATGGTGAGCTTTGTATTTTCTCTTGCAGTGTTTCCTCTGCATAAGGTCATCTGAAGCACTCCACTGCAGTTTTATTACAGCTGCCACAGAATAATAAATAATCAGTATTCTATTATGAAATCTTAAATTGGTTCATAAATCTATCCAAAGAGGTGCACATGTAGAGAAACAGAGCTGCTAACATGTATGTCTGTGAAGAGGAGTTTGACAAGGCAGAAAGTTCCTGTCAATATATTACTTCGCAAATCTACTGATGATGAGATTTTTGTTTTGTGGAGAAAAGCTTTGCCAGGCATGCAAACAAGGATGATAATTAAATCAACACTGTTCAAAGCTTTCCTAGTTTTATGCACCATCTTAAAATAGTTTGTCACTTGACTATTTAATTTGCCTAGATACAATGCTCCAATAAAGATATGAATGATGTAAATGAACAAATTCAGTTTTACCAAAATGTATTGCAGCATCATATCTGAAACCATGATATTTTGCATTTGCATACTCAATATAAATAATCCAAGACCCAATGGTGCATATAAGCATGTGCATCCACAAACAAACTTCTCGTACTTTTGAGTTTAGTCACACAAACACATAGAGCTGTGAGCAGAGACAGGGCTGAACTTCATCTGTAGATGTATAGATATGTGATTTTTTTTTCTCTCAAACTGTGACATAGGTTAGAAAGGCATCAGTACTTAGTATTCATATGTATGATTCAGAATCACTGATGTAACAACAGTGGTTTGCGAATCATGTAAATATTGTGCAGGTTTAAGCCCCCACAAATCAATACTTGGGTGAAAGCACACACAATGAGATGTTAAATCATGGCAGCATATCTCAAAAGCAGTGTGCAAAACTCCCATGGTGACATGAAACAGTGCCCTCTCATGGGGTTACACAGGACCTTGTCTTTGATGACAAACCCTGACTTGAGGCACAACATGTAAAATAAATTCACAAATATGTCACATGAAGATTCATTTTCAGATAATTTACAATGCTACAACACTTTAACTTAAATATAGTATCTAGTGTTTATTAATCCAAAATAAACCTGAGATACGCACAGTATATATACAATATTTATAGTAAAGATTAATGCATTTTTGCCCTCAGATATTAAGCTTTTGTGAAGCTGGGTTCCTTATACGCATTCCCTAGGCCACTGTGAGAAGAACACGAAACTTTGAAATTCACTTCGCACTCATCTGTGGGGTCAAAGCTCTGTCACACTTGTGATTTTCTCCATTGAAATGCATTTTTGGCCTTATGTACTGCAGGATTGAAATCTAACAAAAAGCTTTCAGCCCATCTCTTTGAAGTGGGGAGCTGAATTACTCTGGCTTCATTGCATAGGTTGTGTGTACTATTGTAGATAATGTCTCTGAGAGTGTGTGTGTGCTAGGTACGGTGCCTGCCTTTCCTTTTTTCTCATACAATGGTCTTTATTGCTAGGGCCAGAGAAATGCGACCAGTGCTCCTGGTTTTCATCAGGCTACTGCTCAGTGTTTTCTTGCCTGGGTGCTCATCCCTGTCACTCAGTTCACCTCTCAATTACTATGTTTGTGCTCACAGCAGCGTGACATTAAACCCAGGCTTCAATTTGCTCAGTGACAGACGACACAGAAGGCATGTTTGCTGGTCTGACATTTGACGGGCCTTGACACTTGGGGATGGAAAGTATAATTACAGTAATGAAATCAAAAAGAAAAGGGTTATTTACTTATGTACTTTTGAGGCCACTGCTATTTGCTCTCATAGTCCATAAACTTTTCTGCTTTGATGCAGCAAACATAGAAATGACAGTAGTGGGTAGTTTCTTTGGATGGCAGTAGCTTCTCTTCAGCATCTATCTTTGTCATCTCTCTATCTCTTTTTGTGCCATACACACACAGTTTCATTGCACTCGTTGTCTTTACACCCATTCTGTTATTGATTGTTTTTATGGTGCTACATGCCACAGTCTTAGATGTCTAGCCTGCTTCAAATGAAGGGATGACCCCTGCCATATTAGTGAGACCACCCACTGTGCATTAATGACTAGGAGAAAGTAAAAATATTTTTCTCTGGAAAGTGGTTTACACATTGCGCTTTGTATCTCAAAGCCTAAAAAGCACACAGCCTATTACTGAAAGGTCATCAAAGGGATCTGGGAAGATATAGGAAGAAACACCCTGGTGGGAGTTGTGAGGAAAACCAAATGAACTCTTTCTAGAATTTTTGAAGCTAACCATTGAGAGGGGAAGTATATTCATAAAACTACAGCGATAAAAATGTATGAAAAAAGCATTTACCGTCAGCAGTGCCTTTAGATGTAGTGTATGTCTTTACTCTGTGTCCTGCCGTTGGACTTCTCAAGATGTGCACAGATGGAATTCAGAGCCCCTCATCAAAATGCACAGCAGTAAAGCCGCTGATGAAATGTCCGGTATTTGCATCTCACTAAGGAGGCAGCTGTGTTGCAGTAGCAGACTCCAATCCAAGAGGTTCAACCTAGGAACACAAAATAAACATGTGAACTAACTTAATCAGCATTCAGTAGGCTGTAAAGCCCTTACACTAAACTTTCATTTAACCCTTTCCTCATCAATGTGACTCTTTATTGTCTGGACCATTGAAGAAAATACGATGCACCGATTGTGAAATTCTGGGCTGATACCAATGTCTGAAATAACCATTTGACTAATATCTGGTATCTGATGTGTTTTTGTTTTTGTTTATCTTGTTTTGTTATTTATTCCTACTGAATATGTCAGGAAAAACCAAGAAATCTTATTCTTCTCATTTAAAAAAAAATAACCGTTTTAAAGTCCTTCAGTACAGTGTCTTTGACTGAGAACAAATTCAATCTTTATTTTTACAACAACCTTTATTTTAACAGCTTCAGAATCTTTTAAGATATATATTACAATTCCCCCTCTAATATATTTTTTATATTGCTTTCAAAACAGCAACAACTTTCTCTGTCAAACAACTGTATTTATTTGATTTTCTTACGAGATTCCATTGAATACATCTTTTGTTAAGTTATAATTTACTTTGCCCAATACTCAATTTTACAAAATAATGCTGGGTTGCATCATTGAAACGCAATGCAACCTTTGTTAGCTGTTAGTTCCGGCCACTGGCTGCTAACAGTTAGCGGTAACTAGCTCTGCTCCTGCTGATTTCAGCAGTGACTTATTGTTCATAATTAAGCATTATCTGTAAAAATGTGGCATGTTCCCTAACATGTCTATTGTGAGTTTACTGCATCCTTTCATCCTAAAAAGTGTCCTGGGAAAGATCTCTGTTCGTCCCAAACATGTTTTTGTCCCCCTGTTGCAGTTTAATCCTGAGCCCTGCTTTTTAGCCTTTGCAAAATTAAGGTGACTCTACAGAAAACCATTGGCCATTGTTATCACTGAATGTCATCTCATTTGCTCCAACCAGATAAAAATCTCCCTGATGGCATTACTTTTTGCTGCATCTGGGCGCTTTAAGATGTGTGCTTTCATTAGCAGTTGGAGCATTATTACCCAAATTATGCTTTTACCTGTCTGTCAGCATGGAAACCCCCTAGACCCTGACCTACATCCTCAGTATTGATTGAATTGATTTGATTCCGGTGCAGGTTTGTCACTGTTGTTGGTGTTGCGGTGCTCGCACATAAGAAGGACCAGTGAAAGAAGGATGTCACATTGCAGTGCTGCTGTGGCCAGTTTGAGGTTTTATGTGCCTCTCTATGCGCCATTGTCAGGATGAACACTCCTAGTAATAAGCCCCTATGTGATCCCTCAGCAGTTACACTCTGCACCAGGACATTAAAACCAGCCCACAGGAGAGTTACTGTGTGTGCCCTTGCACACCCATGGATCAGACTTGAGGGTAGTGGACGAAATAATCCATTTGTCACAGTTGAAGCAAAACATTTTTATACGTCTTCCACTTTTCTTAGATCCACTTTTCCCCATTGCACGGACTCTTCATATCCATTTCAGGCTCAGTCATATTTGATGCTAGTCATTAATTGCTCTTTTCTATGATCTGAAGCCTGTAGCTCTCTGGATTAGGCTGTGTTTGCAGCTGCATCGCACCACAGGATTTTGGAATTTCTGCCCATCATGTAGTTATATACAGGATATTTCCTCGATAGAAAGACAGTGAGATACTGTTTATTTTGTTGTTTGGCTCTTCACCCCAGGACATTTTAGTCAAAATGAAACTATGGCTATGAAATTAAAGTGCTTGCTTATACATTTGATAAACCATATTGAAATTGCAGCACTTTTATACATTTTGTCACAGATTTGGGGGTAACATAATTTACAGGCCAAATCATTAGCTTAAGTTAAGTCAACATTTAATACTTGGTTGCAAATCCCTAGCATTTAATGACTTCCTGCAATCTATGATCCATTGAATTCAGCATATGCTGGGTTTCTTCCTGGTGATGCTCTGCCAGGTCTGTCATGCAGCCATCTTTACGTATTGCTTGTCTTGCAGGCTGGTCTCTATTAAGTGAAACACTTGTTTAGTTGGATTGAGGTGGCTGACTTGGCCAGTCACAAGCATGGTTGCTTTGGCTGTATTTAGTAGGTTTAAGTGTGTTGTTGAATTGTTATAAAACTCAGTGGGATATATATTTACAAGGGGCTACAAATTCAGTTGAGAGTCTGTGTAATCAAAGGGGACGAAATTAAGCTAAAAGTCAGCTCATTAACCTCAGCCATTGTTTCAATTCAAATCCAGTATGGCAGAGTTACAGAGCCAAAAGGACTGAAAACAGTGTATCATTGTCCTACTTGTTATGCACTAGGGATGCAACAATTTATCGTCCAAACATTGGTATTGGCCTATATTCACCTTGTTAGCTGCCCTCTACCCATTGGCAGATAAAATGCCATTCGCTAATGGCAGGGGCAGATTTCTTTTTCAGTATTGTCACATAAATTTTGTGCTGACTAAAAACACGTTTTCAAACTAATGGTGTCCTATCGTTAGAATAACAATATAACAATAGAAAACTGTTTACTACAAAAACTGGATGCCTTCAGGATGAGAAGATTACCGACGTGCCAGCAGGTACACTCTATTTTCCCATGATAATGCTACATTGTAAACAAGTAACCCATGTTGATCGACGAGTGGAGAGCAAGTTAACGATAGCTGTTAGTTCTGGCCACCAGACTCAAACAGCTAACAGAGGTTGTGTCGAGTTACATTATTATGTGTTCAAGCCCTCTTCTGTCAAAATAATGGGCAAATGTAAATTATAAGGTTGTCACAATGCATTCAGATGTAATCCTTTTTTTTTTTTGAGAGAGAAACTTGATACAGTTGTTTGAAGGACAAATTTGTTGTTTTTCACAGCAATAAAAAAATAGACATTAGAGAGGACATAATGAAATATACAGTGAAAAGTTTTTGATTTTAAACAGAACAGATTTTTTTGTTGTTTTTTTTTATAATGAGGATTTCTTTGTTTCCCTGGTATATAAAGGGGAATAAATAACACCCAAAACAAAATAAATAACAACAAAAAAGCATTGGCTAATTGACCATATTGTTATTTTGTTCAGTATTCGCCCAGAATTTGGGCGAATACTGCACTGTGTGTTCTACGCATATACAGGATGGCAGTCTGCTTAAATAGACCGTGTTCCTTTAACTCGTGTCCATGATGCTTGATTTGTTGAAGAAAGAGATTTTTTTTGGCAAAAGCAAGTTAAGTGAAGTCTAATAAGCATTAGAAGAGCTTGCCAAACCAACATGAAATGACAACATCTAGATTCTAGAACATATTTGTCAGTATCGCCACTGTCATTGATAGAAGCTCATCCTATAATTTCAGTTACACCAGCACCATAGCCAAAGATATCCTGGGACTCATTTTATGAAGTCTATGAGGGTATAATTAATAAAAGAGCATTAATCATTTTGGAGACTAAATGTGGAGGGCTCATTCCTCCAGTTTGCCCCCTGACAAGCGTCCCGCAGGCCCACTACTCGTACCCCTCCTACAACATACTCACCCCACCACATTATGCCTCGTTTATTGAATGCCAATTAAGTAGATAAATTAGCAGGGTTCAAAGATTAATTAAAAAACCTGCTGGTTTCCTTTGGTGAAAAAACTTGCCAATTGTAAAACTTTCAGTCACATTTTTCCCCTCCCTGTTCCACAAAAAGGATGTTAATGGTTTTTCTGCTCTGAGGATATTTACTAGAGGAAATGTAGTTGGAGGAATTTAGGTCACGGTGCCCCTGGATGGGATTCCTGTCTATGCCTCACTGACAAATGAAGCGAAAACAGTTTGAATCAGATTACTTGGGGCAGGTTATTTAAAACATTGTATTACAGTGTTCTTATTTAGAAGTGACACACTTAATTTTCCCAGGTGAATTTCACAGTCACCCATTAAGAGTGGATGCAACATATGCGTGTATGTATCGGATGGAGGGGAATCACTGCCACATCAGATCAAGCAACAGAAAGAACACATGATTTTTCTGCACTCCCCAGCAGAGGGCAGCATGGCTCCACAACTTTAGGCTCACTATCCTAAAACCCTGAGGAGAATGTTTTTTCTCTGTTCATTCTAGCCGTCTCTTTGTGAGAGAGTGCTTCTGATAAACATCCCCCTCCATTCTAATCATCATGTCATTCCCTAGCTTTTAGTGCTCTGTCCGGCCTTCGTTCCATCCCCTGATGTCTCTCACATGAAAGACCTCTTTTGTGATGCAGAATTAAAGTAGCACGAAGATAATACTCCCAATAACACGCAGATACTGCCTATCCAGCCTATCCAGCCTATCTGATGTGATTGCATGGCCTCAATAGAAGCAGTGTTGTTTGATTTTGCTGTCTTGTTCGGAGTTGGGTCTACAGTTTATATGCTGTAGTCTTGATACTTTGGTTTAAAGGACTAATTATTGCTGACAGTATTTCCTGTTGATGTACCTTGTGACTTTGACAAAGAAACATGGACGGAAAAGAAATGTATTCTACTGTAGAAGAACAGGATCTAATGTAAAATGGTTATTGAAAGGAAAACTGTGTAATTGGTAAGTCTGAAATACTTCTTGCTAGTGAAAATGTACTGTAAATAATATGGTTGACAGTTTTGAAATGCAGTTATTTGGCTATGATATATGTAGTTGAAGTATAGCATTTCCATAGATTTGCTTTCAGACTCAGCCCACTGTTGTGCAAAAAAAAAAAAAAAATCACGAATGCTTCAACTAAAAGAAATATCTTATTTTACCAGTTCACTTTATTTTGTACAATTTATTAACATTCTTCCTTGTTGTAATAAGTTTGAGTACCAGTTTCCAGTACCCAGTTTCTACCATTACAAAACATTTGTCTTCACTGTCTGTGTGTATCTAGGAGGACATGAACCTGAATGAGGAACGCAAAGCCCCTCTGCGTGGAAAGGACTTGAGCACTAAACGCGAGATGGTGGTCCAGTACATCTCAGCCACTGCTAAATCTGTAAGTGAGAGAATTAACCTAACAAAGATATTGTAGTGGTTGAGCTGAAGTATCATGACACTCGACATGACTTTCCAGAATAAGTTTAACCTGATCCTCTGCTTCATGGCTTGCTTTGTCATCTGTTCTTGCGCACTCACTTGTGTTGTCATCTCTCGCCACTCTTCATACTTGAGTCCCACATCTTTGATTGCAATTTTGATTTATTATTTTTCCCATTGTGCTGCAATCTGCCTTTGTAGGCTATCAGATATAAACTGTATTCACTCACTCACTCAATGCTAGGTGGATGGTCAGTGCTTGTCCAGTCATGTGCCTGCATGCATATTGTTGGTTGTCAAGTTGTGTACTTGCATGGAAGCTTTTTTGTTTTTGTTTGGCCCTGCAGTGGTGGTGCCTTGGCACATTATTAGCTTATTGAGTATGAAATTAAAGTTATGTCTGTCTCTTGGTTCAACTGTAGTATTATTGTAAAAACATAACCACCAAATAGTAGTGTAAGAAAAAGCAAGGACCCTGGGCTGTGTTCAGCATGAACCTATGGTAACTTTATATACTGTATATGCAACATCATAGCAAGCTGCACCATACACTTTGGGCCTTGATCTGATGATCTGTAGCGCATGGTCTGAAGTGCATGGAGCAAGTGCATTTAGGGCATGTGCAATTCCACTTTGTTAGTTAAACAGCGCAAAGTAAGGCGCACAGGCCAAAGTGGTTGTATTTAGTATCGTAATATATCATAGTATCACAGTTTTCTGCGGAGATCAACGCAGTAAGAGCGGTAATGTCATGGCAGTAATATCTTGGTACATTTAAGCAGGAAAATAGCAAAGGAAATGAAACAAAACTTTTAGCTTTGGAAGTAATCAATAAAGTTACACTGCTTCTCATGCAAAAATACACACAGCATCTCTCTTAATGTGGAGGCCGAATGCAGCTCTGCTCTGCTCTCTGCTATGTTCACATTATAGAGAATGTAATTAATATTTCTCTAATAATTTCACCCACCCTCAACCCATTCACATTTCTCTGTGTGTGAGTAACAAGCAGGCTGTATAGGCACTGAGAACCCTCCTAAATAGGTGCGTCTTAGGCCCGTTTCACACAGCCCCGTGTCAGCAGTGCATGGCAGCAGCCTCGGCAAGCTGCAGTGTGTTTCATGCTTGTGGTGTTCACACATACAGTGTTGTTACAACAATAGGCTGCAACTATTAGTACTGTATTTCCACATTTATAAGCATAAATAACACTAAATAATGATGTTGTGCAAGCTCCTGCATTGCTGACAACACGGTCCTGTAAATGTTTCATAATAAAATCCCTTGTACCAGCAACTTAAGGGATTCTGTCCACAGGACAGCAATCTGCTAACAATTCATTTGACCACACCTTTAGTAGTACATTTGCTACTTACACAACATGGGTGCTGGCCGTGAAAATGAAAACAGTTTTGCACTGTGGTGTAAGATAGGGCCATTCGTCTTTGTTCTGACTGCTTGCACTGGTCGTTATGAAATATGTTGAAGATTAAGTTTGCCATTCTTGGTGAGTAATCTAAAACTTGATCGTGTCTCTTATCCAAAAACAGCAGTGAAAAGTAAAGCATTCTGATGGTAGTTCATGAATGTGTGATGAATTCTCCTATCCTCTTTTGAAATTATGGCCAACCTTGTGAGGTGAAATTCACATCAGCACCGAAGAAAAAAAAAGTGATTTCTGCCCCCATTGCTTCCCGAACCTGGTAGTTCTCTCTTGACATCATCATTTATTACCCTCCTCATTGTTATGGTAATTAACTGGCATTATTGATAATGATGATTATCCGAGATGATTGAATTCCTCACAGGGCCCATTATGCTTTGTGAGCACTGATATTTTATTCAAATGAATAACGTAATCTGTGTAGTCAAAGTCCAGAGGACAAAATGTAAAGTCTGTCAGCATCCCTGCTATCACATTTAATAGGACTGAAGGGAGGGGATGGGTGAGTGTCAGGGATGATGTATCTGTACATGCACGGATTCATACAAGTGAATACAGTTACACTAGAACACCTTCAAATGCATGAACTGTCAAATACTGATAATATATGAGTAACCATGAGGACTCTAGTTTGAACTTAAAGGGATAGTTTAGATTTTTTTAAGTAAAGGACTGTATGAGGTACTTGTAATACTTGTCAGTGTATTACAGATCATAGATGACAGTTTACACGCCCCCAGTTTTGAGAGGCAAACAGAGTATAGCGACAAATGCTAGGTAATGAGATGCTGTGGATCGGTTGGGAACAGAAAAACATATTTAAGCCACTAAAAAAAAGTCCTAACTTTAAAAAAAAAAAAGAAGAACGGTTTGAGTATACACTATATTATATAAGTATTTTCACAGCTTTACCATTCCTGAGGTTGTCTGTTCCGACTGGGAAGCTGCTGACAACTCCAGTTCCTCATCTGTGCACTCATTGAGGCCGACAGACTCCATTGACAAAAACAGTAATTTTAGCTCACTAATCGTGGGAGCTACTGGTCTTCTGTTGTCTCAATCAGTTATTTTTTTGTGTTATTGTTTGACTTCAGTGAGTCCAAACTAACCCTTTTAAATGTCAAAAATTCTAGTGGCTACAGTTTGTTTTGTTGCTGAGCCCTCTTCTTATTCAGGGCCCATTCTGTTTAATTAATAGTTTAGTTAGTTTTGCTCACAAGCGATGCCCCAATGTGCAGAGGTTGTGTCCTTGCTGCAATGGCTGGGGGTTCGATCTCGACCTCGGCTCTTTGCTGTATGTCAAGTGCTATTCAAGTGCTTACAATATGTTTACTTTTCTAAGAATGCCTAATTTATTCTATTTTGAAAACTGGCTTCTGTTTTTAATTATTAAATCGATGTTCTTTAGTCCTTTCAGCTCCTGATAGATGGAAAGAGAGATTTTTTTTTTTGTATATTTATAGAAATCTGAGCTCCAGTAAAGCTCGAGCATCCAAGCCTGCAGCTTGTAAGAAGGTTCTATAAACTGCCTTATAGTGATCCTGTACTCTGTAGTTTTCTTATTCTGTCATTGGATTCCTGTAACGTCCGAACTTGAGCAGACTCCTTACAAGAAGCCCATGTACCAGTATGTAGTACAGTTTGTCAGCAAATACATAAAAAATATAACGTGTTAAAAATGTAGATACCCAAGTCTTTGTAAGGCAGGTGTTGTGATTGCTTTTCCCTTTTAAGTAACTGCTTTGCTTTCTTTAAAAAAATACAATCCACTCTTTCCCCAATATTAAACGTGTGTATACAGGAGCATATATATTATAAAGAATCACATGTGGCTAAAATGTGCTTCTCTGTCAGGGTTAGGCATGATCTGGGGCTAGTGTTGCTTGTGGTTGCTGATGAGCATGCTGTGTGGACTAAATAAGGCAATGTTGCATTAAACATGTAAATGGTGCTGAATGTAGCAGTGGTGCATTTTGGACTTATTGGGGTGTCTTGTTTGGTTTCGTGTGTTTGCTTTTAATGTGTTTCCTTTTCTGCCATATCTGGACGCTGCATTTTGAGGGCAGTTTTGGGGTTTTGGTCGGGATTCTCGCACCTTCATCTTAATTTCTTTTTTTTAATTTCTAAATTTTCTTTTTTTCTAGATTATTATAAGGTCTCAGTGGAACATTTTGCAAAATAGTGTTTTTTTTTTAATTTAGGAGCATCCTGTAAACTGCATTTCATTGCAGCCACAGAAATACAATCAGGACATTTGTGAATGAACATAATTTGGCTTCTTGAATAGTTTTAGGTTCTTGAAGTTTCCCTCACAGTGTTCATATTTCTTTATATGTAGTCATCATTCATACATGTCAATATACCACAAAGGGGTATTTCTATAAAGCTATCTGGCTTCAGATGATGGGTAATATGGCTGATTGTTACTTTGTTTATTTTCGTCAAATGTCTTTTGAAGAAAAGTCAAACCCTTATAACCTCCCTATTTTTTATGGGAGAATTGTACATTGACCCTGTTCATTTGAAAATGAACTGTGTTTCAATGGAATCCAGCTCTGCTTTTGTAGGAGTGTGTCTGTGGACGTCCTTGACCATCAGCTTTGCATGAACAGCCTTTCTCTCCCAAGCTCATTTCTTGCTCTTTCTTCTTGCTCTAAATGTGTACCAACATCATTAAAACTACCACAATCCTTTTTACACTAATTGCTTATTACCCAGAAATTGACTTTTAATGAAAATTTTCTTGTTTCATGTCAAACTAGCTGTGTCTCCGATGAAGGAAGGGTGTGATGGCAGGGTCTTGAAAGGGGCATTGTTCTGTATTAGCATTGCAATTTCTCAAAAACTGATGTGACCACCAATGTGCCAAAAAAAAAAAAAAAAATTGAATGCAGCCTCACATTTGCTCAGATCATTCAGGCCCTTTCATATCACATTGATGAATGTTATAAGTGCAATTAGTTTATTTTTTACATTCATCATGAAAAAGGGTGGTAATGGCTGCATTTGTATTGAGAAGTAAATTCATACAGTTGTGATCAGTGACTTGGCCTTAATTTATTCATACTGTAATGATGCTTAAAAATCAGATACTCAAATTATAAATCGGGGTCCTAACTTATAGCAGTTTTTCCTTTGTTTTAGTGACAAAAAGGTGTGAAATTGTATTATAAATACAAACCTCTTGTGAATGAAACTGCTTGTCCCCCTCAAGCTCCTCCCTGACTGTTGTCTGTGCACACTCAAGATATTGTCTGTTTTTTGGTCAAGCTGCTTTTAAACAAGTTTCAGACGTTTATATCCAAAGTTGTAGGCATCAATGTCTTTGGGGTTATGTCAATGTGACTTATTTTAAGGTGTGTAAGCTGTAATATACAGGTATAACATTCCCCAGTGTTAGACAGTGACATTCTGCCTTCACTGAAGAGCAAAGGAAAGTGGATACACAGTGTGATTAGAAAGTAGTATGTGCGTGATCAGGTGGTGGCATGTGTAAAATGGACTTTATGGCTGTCATAAACTCTTGGTACAGGGATGGAGAAGGGAAATCAAGCGTCAAATGGCCAAAGACTTGGAGAGTTTGAGAGTGACAATAAAAGAAATTGAAAGGGAGATTAGAAGAGATGGAGGGAGGGGGGAGTGAATGGGACGGGAGTGAAAACAGGAGAGAAAAAATGATAAAAAAAGCAAGGAGCTCAGTTTGTCCTGTAACTTCCTGCAATCAAAGTACAAGTCCTCAGCAACATGCAGCAGAAAATGAGGAGCTAAGCCACAGTATTGAATACATTTACTCAGCTGAGAGACACCCTCCTACTGTGAAACAAACCCCACAGTTGCAGTAATAAAAACACTCCTGCTACCTGCCACTATTGACAGATAACAAGGTTAAACTCCAAGAACAGTGCTGACTGCATGGGCTCAAGGTAGCTTCGGAAGACAAAGTTGACACCTGAGCTCAACATTAATGGCAGCTGATTGATATCAGCCTAGGGAGACCCTCTAAAGCCCCTTTGGCCACACCAGTCAGTAGGGATGTAACGCTGCATTGCAAGGCAGTTAAAAATTGATCAAAAATATGTGAGATTCAAATTGGTGAGATGAAAAATGAACCACGATACTGTTTTTGAATCGCAGAGGGCGTAATCTACTTTTGACTTCGCTTGCTCGACGTGTCACGTCCCTACGTGTTCAACGTCCCACGCCATGTCCGAGACTAGAGACAGCTCGCCAACGTAAATAAGACGAAGCAAAGGCTCAGTGACAGGCGATATTGAAATAGAAGATGCACTCGGCAGTTTCAAATTGAAAGTGTGGCAGTATCTGAGCTTCCTTAAGTCAGAAAGTAATAAAGGCGAGAAGATAACATAAAAGATGAAAACAGTTTACAAATATTGCAAGAAGGTGTTGAACTGCACAAATAGTACAATTAAGATGATGCAGCATGAGAGCCGGCAGTGAGGAGCTCAGGTCAGCCCCCCCTATGCACGTACCTCCTTAATGACAACTAAACGGCCAAACCACACAGACAAGCTCATTTGCAATCCCGCTCACCCAGACGAGTACAAGAGTATCTTATTGAAGTGTGAGTTGAGTGAATTGTTACATCCCTACCAGTCAGTGGTCCTTTTTTGGGAATGAAGGGGATTAATCACTTAATGAATCCTGTGTGTAAAAAACAGCATGTCTAAAAATGTAATTTATCACCTCCACATCTGTTGTTGTCATGTATTGATAATACCTTTGTCATGTAATTGCTTTACAAATTCTTGTTTGCGTTTATCCACATTGTCACATCTGTCTCATTCATAATTTGGAAACTGCAGCTGCCAAACAGACATTATCTTCAGTATGTGCTCATAATTGTAAAGATTCTCTTGTTGGCTTGAAAAAATTGTTGTTGTATAGTGTGTTTGTGATGTCACGCAAGTTGCGCTAATGCCTCAACGTGTAATGGAGAGGATTCTCTGGCCTACTAATGATTGTGCTGTTTGTGTCTTTTTGCACATTAACCTTCTCCGCTGATCGCTGCATGCAGATAACTGGGAGCAAAGTTCCGGTAAGTAGCCCATTATTTATTTGGCTTCTGAATCTTGTTCCTTCTGTGTATCTGTCTTCATTCACCCCTCTAACCATACACACACTCACACACACAAGTTTATCTTCTTTTGGAATGATGTCGAGGAGCATGTTCCAAATTGTGCAAGTGAGGTCATTTTTATGGCTTGGATTTTTATTTTCAGCCCGATATTGCTAATGGGCTGTAATTTGGAAAGGCTATAAATTGCCAACACAATTCCTGCATGTAAATGGTCCCACTTTCAAATGAGGGATTCTGAAATTATACAGCTTGGAAATTAAGTGGGAGGTCTTTTGTTGGTTTTTGCTGTTTCTCCTTTGAAATAGATTGGTGTGTAACACCTATTAGCATTTGAATATTGTGATACCAACAAAGAGCAATAGCTTTTACACAAATACTCATAATCTGCCATCTAATCTGTTTATCAGAGCATGTTGCATCTAAATGGTTTTAACTGTGTTCATTCTGTCTGTGAGACCCAACTCATACAGAGGATAAACAGTGTATCACTTAAGGCTTTGAGCACACACTTATGTGCACGTTCACACACACTGCACATACACACACTGAACCTAGTGAACCGCGGAAAAGATATCAAGTGCATCTTTTCTGCCTTGAATGAAATATTGGACTATGTTAATTTAGTGGAAGTATTCATGGTTATATATTTGAATTTGCTGTCAACAACTCTGTCTCTGTTTGCAAGAAATTAAGGCACAAGACTGATATCTTACAAATGCATGTTCTTGTTCTTGTTGATGTTGTGTTCAAAAGGCTAACATAATCTTAACAAATTTAATTTATGCTATCACTTTATTAGTTATACTTTTTAATTTCTCCTCACGGTTATATTCCAATTACCTGTTGTCTCTCCCAGTATCCCATAAAGTGGCACCCTGTTGCCTTCTCTAAAGAATGGATTTAAGGTGCTTTTTGGGAAAAAAAGAAGAAACTCTGTTAATGGTTTAGCAAGTGTTGAATTGTCACCTTAAATGGTATTTCATTGCCTTTTGAGAGCTTCGTAAGGATTAAGAGGACTGTAAAGCTTAACAGGACCACAGGCAAGGCAAAGCAGCACACTGTGACCTGGCCTCTGCTCTGCCCATGCTCTCAGACAAACCTCGCTCTTTGAGGCATTTTGCAGAGACATTTTGTATCGACTGCGTTTTCTGCTTCTTTGTCAAACTGTTCTTTTGTGCTTGGTTATTTCTGTGGGAAGAGTAGGTCTTTCGGCTTGGCCGGTATGGACGTGGATGGAGTAGCTCTCGATCAGTAGCAATAGCCACATTGTGTTCAGTAAATGGAATATGACAGCATTCCCCCACCTTCTACCGTAACTGCTCATCCGAGGTGTGGAGGCGGCCTACTTTCACAAGTTCTGCAAACAGTGTCAAAAGATGCCAGAGACCCTCGTTATCAAGAAGTTTCTTCAAACTCAAGAGCATGCTGAAGCATTTGACCTGACCTTTGTTACCTCTGTGTCAATCCTGCAGCAGAAGCCCACAGATATGGCTAACATACTGAATGCAATGAGCTGTCATTCTTAAAAAAAAAAAACTGAAAGTGGAAAAAAAGGTAGAGCGTTTAGCCTGGTTAGCCGATTTTGGGCTACAGTTAGCTCCCTGCTTTGCTGGCAGATTCCCATTTTCACGCTGTCAGCGTGCGTCGGTGGGATAGAGTGCTCTCAGATGTGCTGGAAGGAGAGTGTTGGTTAGGATTGTCTATTGGGAACACGTAACTGTAACTCCTCTGTCTCAGGCATGAAATCTCTCTGGCACTTTCCCCTCTCCCAGTAGAGAATGAGGTGGGAATAGAGGACTGTGTGAATTGGCTCTAATCCAGTCTGACCAGCGTGTAAGTGTGCAACACTGCTAAGTCTCATATGCTCTCTCCACCTCCTTAAGCAAGATGGAGGGAAATGTGAGCAGCACACATACCTGGGTAACAGTGTGCCTGCAGGTAGACTCCAACAGTCCAGATGGACCAGACACCTATTCTTCTGCAGTGTGCTGCAGGCGCTTATTGACCGCTACGACGGCTTTATAGCATCAGTCTCTGTAAAGATTGGCCTGATTTACGTCACAAGTCAAGGACCACGTTGTAACAATCCATCAATGACTCCTGCAGTGTTACTGTGAAAGTAGACTTCCGTCTCTCTGCTCTGCCATTGACAGGCTGTGCAGCTCAGATGGAATGCTGCTGAGACTATGAAAATGAGGGTGCACATGAGCGAGAAAAGGGTGTGTGCTCCGTGTGTTGAAAAGCAGCAGTCTCCAGACCACAGGGGGGGTGATCGATATCTGTATGACTGGACAGATGACTGCTTATTTCCATGGTAACATGCTGGTCAGCTCTGAGATGTCAGGCGGTGATGGTTAGTGCTGTTGTGTAAACATGTACATCTCTGTATTGTCAGTTTGACCAAAGAACCAAGTACACCTCAATCTGAGAGAAAGGTGAGGCTGTATCGCAGATCTCTCTACTCTAAATTAACTTCTTACAAGGGGGGTTATAGTTTTCTGCAGAATTACATAGTGCCCACCTTTTTTAAGTGGCCGAGGACATGTTTTAAACATAAACCTTTTTTTCCTGGGTATATGGTTGTATGAATGATAATGTTTTCTAATTTAAAAGGAATTTCAGACAGAGTTTAGATGTGAAATGTGGCGGTAATCATGAGGAAATAGTCATTTATGAAATAACATCTGAAAACTAGCTTTTGTTTGTAGTTTAATCACTACAAGGCTACATTCATTTTCTTCAATGTAATCTGAGTGAAAGTGCCCTTTGGCTGTATATTTGACAGCATTTCAAATTAAAAGATGTTTTTTGTGTGCTTTACAAGCAAAGCATAGGACGAGCCTTGAACCTTGAAATGTTTTCCTCATTATCGAGTTGAGATAAAGAATTTGATTTACCTGCAATGAATGTGAGGTATTTGTATCCCTCTTACTTATTTGCTTTCTCTTTTTACTCTAGTATATGTATTGGCATGTATATATATTGTGTTTGGCATGTACGGGTGATTTTTTTACTACTAAATGTCTTGCTTTTGAACCAATTGCTTATACAAAAATCCCCGCAAAATCCCATCTAAAGCATTTAGAATCTATAAGTAAAGTCTGTGCAGTGCTTATTTTGTGCTTATTTTGTCTGGTCAAAAACACAAAGTTATTCAATTTCCAATAATATGACAAAGAGAAAAGCAAGAAAAACCCTCAGATCTGAGAAACTATGATGTAGATTTTCATAAATACTCCAGATGAAATGAATGACATTGTGTTTCTCTTGTTACCTGTGCTCTCGCTCTCCCTATGTGTATCTACTGATGATTTACAGAATGTAGGATAACCAGACGACAAGTAGTTATAGTTAAGGCCAGAGGATTGCAAAGCATCCAGATGGGAAACGAGGGAGACAGAAAGAGAGAGTAGCATGGATATGAGGACACACAGACATCTGGCTCCTCTTTAACTCCAATCAAGTGCTCGTTCACTATGCCAGGAGTGCTTACGAAGGCCCTTTAAAAAAAGAAAAGAAAAAGAAATATGGTGAGCCTGAAAGGAAATCAAGGCACCCTCTCTCCTTCATTCCCCTCTTTACCTTTTAATACCACATGCCTCAAAAGACTGTTTTGTTTCAAGCAAGCTATTAAACTGGGTGCTGAGGGTTGAGCAGATTTGATGTGGCACATGTCCTTGGTGCTTTAAAAGAACGGCAATGAAAAATTAATCAATAGCGTGTGCCTCCCATGCCCTGAGCCAGTGTTCACCATAGATTCTATCTTAAATTAAGATCAAGGAAACATGCTCCCGAGGGGACTGTTTGAATAAGATGTTTCTTTGATTGGCTGAAAGCATATTTTAGAGTTCATCTGATGGACAGAAAAAGTTGTCAGGGAGTGAGATGAGGAAGGATTTGTTTATTTGATTTATTTGAATAGTCTATCTATTAATCTGTACTGTGGTGTTTTTTAATAGATATCAAATGTTTGCCGCTTCAGCCACTCAAATGCTTTTTTTCTTCAGCGACAATCGTAGGGAAACTCTGTTTCCAGGTTCCCTCCCTTTACAGGGAGGTTTGAGAGCATGGCCATGTGTAGAATAGCACCTTTGTGCTCTTGCTGGTAGAATACTTAATGCCAAAAATATGGGCACCTGCACATCGAAACATTGCTCTGCAGGGACACTCGTGGTCCAAAACTCTACAGTGTACCATGACATTTTATTCACTACTTCTGCTATAGAGATTTGAAAACACAAGCTTTTGGTCGGACTCAAAAACTAGTGTATGAGGGGGATTTAGGCTAACTTTGAGTTTTTGTGAAAGCTTTTGGATCATTTGGAGGTTTGCTGGTCTTACAAGGCTGGTCTTTGCCCCAATCAGTGTAGTTCTCAGATTGCGCATTTTCCAAATCTTCACAACAGAGGTGCATAAGGAAGTTGTAAGTGAACTTGTTTTCACACCAACTGTTGCAGTCAGATCTTAGGTTTCACAATTTAAAGTAACAATAGCTATGTAACAAATCTCCACAAAAGTCATATGATCTGTAGTAAAATTGCAAGTACATATATAAAGAAAGTAAAATTACTTATTACAGTGGAAAAGAATCATAGTGATCAACTGCTCATAGTAATCAAAAAGCTTGGGGCAGAATCATTCCTATACAAATGCTGTTGAAATAATAATACAAGTAGTCTTGTATTATATAGTCATTGTAAGTAGTCATTTTCTTTTAGTGTACAATGTTGTTTCACTGAAGCTCATGGCTGTTGGTAATGAAGACAGAAAACAAATGTGTACGAGTAAAGCACCTGTGGTTGAAGCTGCTCTCATTAGTTTGATTGATAATGTCACATAATGCTGATGCAATGAAATAGCTGTACTGTATTTTATTTCAATAAAATTCAGCTAATAGTTAAGCTGTCAGTTTCATCACTTTATATTAATGTAATAAATATTCAGATGTCAGTTAGACATCTACATTAGAGAAAAAAATAGTTCTAATAATCCTCCACTTAGAATGATCAGTTCTACCTGGACCAATGTGACCACTATAACCTGTTTTCACTGTAGCCTGTGCCACTGAAACAGTCTAAAAATTTATGACAGTTTATGACACGTCAAACCTTTTGAGACTGCTCCCTTGTCATTCTATGTTATTATGTTAATATGCAGACAAACAGCAGTCACAAACAAAAAAATCTAAAAACTATCCGAAAAGAGATGACAGACAAATACACTAGTACTTACAGGGGTTATAAATACTTGTTATTTACACAAACCCTAAAATCACCCAAAGTTATAGCAATATTTGCAAAGGTAATTAATTTATTTTAATCTTTGTACAGTATATTCCCCCATTTTATTATCTCTGCTGCAGCCTTATGTGCACCACAGCCAGTTGTTGGAATGCACCGCCAAGCTGGAGTAGCTGCTCTAGTGGATGCAAAGTTTACCCTCAGGTCACCTGTGCCACACCTGTAATTAAGTTACTTTGAAGTCAAGTCACTTTTTCATAAAGTGTTTTTTTTTTTTTTAACCCCTTGTACATTGTCAGTTCTTATTGTGAGGGCCATCCGTCATACTGCAGTTGCCTAGAGCTCAGCCAGGATGATGGCAAACAAAAATCTTGCTGTTCATTTTCACCAGTCTTTTGAAATTTGATTTGTCGACAGTTTTACAGGATTATTACACGTTACTCTAAATATTCTGTGAAGTCATATTGTATTTTGGAAAGCAACAGCATTTGAATAATGGTGCTTTTCAATAAGCTACATTGTGCAATGCCACCTTTTTCCGTGTCTTGCCCACACTGGAGTATCTTTAATACAGACATTGAATGAAATGTGTGACCAATTTCGCTTGTAGATAAACTAGGACACATTATGGGTTTGGTTGCATTTGTCATGTAAAGTTGAACTTTGTGGACTACGTACAATTTATCAATTAATGTTGCTAGTTTGAGCTGAATGGCTTATCTTCGGGTGGTCATGGTTGAATTGACCTTTGTGAGCTGTTGAAGAAGCAAAGGTTTAACTGTGACAGAGGGTGGCCTGTGTGGGAAGGATTAAGTCAGCACTTGCAACACTAGGGGATGTGAAAAAGACGTTAGTTTTCCATCAGCAGTTGTCATCTTTTTCTTTTCAGTTTTTATCTTTTTCTCTCTTTGCCTTGCCTCTTGCTATCCATCCTTCCTTCTTCTCTCACACCTCTCATTATCTCACATCTGTTTCTGTATCCTGGCCGTCATTTTTTGGTCTAGAAAAGTGCTTTACAAATAACATGTATTATTATTATCTCCTCTCTATACAACATATGTCTTTTCAAAGGCAGAAACAATCATTCCCCTTCAATCAGAAGGAGAGAGCTGGATCTCGTTATTTTGAAGGGAACATGAAAGGCTGAAATGGTCACAGTATGCTGATATTGGATTGAACACTGGCTATGGCAGTGCTTTATCGTCTCTCTGTGTTTGTGTTGGTGTGTGCACACGCTTGTATGTCCATGCGTGTGGTAAGTCGTACTTTTTTCTCCATGCAGTTCCAATAGACTTGGATATTACAGCTTGGATTTAGATATTGCGCAGGAGAGATAGCGCATGATAGAGTACTTTAAAGAGGGAGGGAGGCAAAAATAGGATTCTTAGTTCTGTTGATTGCATATCTGTGAATTTTATGTACTGTATGCACATCCCCACACCAGTGATGAAGCTTGTGAATACTGGCTATGCTCTCAGTTGTACATCTCTCCCCCACAGCTCTGTCACACACTCAACGGCACTGTCGGCATGCTCAGCTCGGCAGGAGGCTCCTGCAGGGCCGCATTAGGCTCCATAAACTTTATAGCATATTTTTACAACCCGCCTCTCTGTATGCATCCACCATCACATCCCATCGCATCTGCTTTAACTGTTCACACAGCTGTGAAATTCTGTGTATCCCCATGTTTTATGGTTGCCTGCTCCTCCCGTCACTCCCGATTTCTTTATTTGCTCCTTTAGCTTTTTGATATCCTTCTCTACATCTGTGTATATTTAGTAAGTTATTTGCTTTGGTTGATGGAGTTGTCTGCTTTTCCGAGATGTTATCGTGGCGAATGCTTGCAGTGGGTGATGTGATAATGCACCTCTGTTCATAACCTTGCCAGGCTCTCTCCTCTCGTGCATTTCTAATAGTTTCAGATGCAGACTTCACACCGACAATATGTGGAGTTGCATTCCAATGTGGGCAGTGTCCACAGCAGCATATGCACAGACCCTTGCTGATTTTTATATTGTTTTGTTTCACAAGTGACGAAATACAAAGTTTAAGGACAAGAAGGGCGCAGAACAGCTGCTGACAGGGACCTATGGTCAATATGAGTGGAAACTAGAGTTGTTGTAGCTGTCGGGTTATGAAGGAGTCACATTGATGGCCTGTTTATAATCCCCCCTGCTCTTGCAGTAAGCCCACCAGGCCCTGTGGGAGCGCCTTACTGCTCAGCCAACTAGTCCACTCAGCACAACACTGACTAACAAGGTATAGTCTCTGCCTATCAGCTACAGTGTTTTCATAGCGCTGTCATACTTGGACGCACAAGAGTAAAGCCACATAATCGCCTCATCAACAGCCAGGTTCCCCTCGATTCCCCAGACAGCTCTCTGTTGTAATGATTGGTGACATGATCAAGGCCAGATCACTCGCTGTGTTATTGTCTGGCTTGCAGTTTCTTTTCTAAGGGTGCTCAGGAGAGATGGGCCACGGTTTTAAAATGTCAGCCTTCAAGCTGTATCACTTTTTAGCTGTTTACCGGTAGTAAGTGAGCGGCTGGCTGATTGGCCCCTCCCCTCTAGTGAATGAATGCAGGTGAGTCAATGCATGAGTATAAATAAACGATAGCATGATGTGCCAGATATAAAGGCTCAGGCTGCTATGACTCATGTTAAGTTTGGTTGGTAAAGCATTGGTTAGCTGCGCCATAGAATGAGGGTCAATTCAGACTGAACTGGCACTTCCTCTTCTCATTCATGCTGGATAGCATGGTCTTAAACTGCCAAACTGTTTGCAGCTTTTTGCAAATTAGATGGTCTCGCCTTTGTTTGCCTTCCATTGTGCCCTGCCAAACTTTGTAGCTGTGTATTAAGGGCAGAGAAGAGTATTGAGTAGGTCTTTAGGGATGTTTCACAACAGCGCTGATGGCATTGGATCTTAGATTTGTTTGGCTTGCTCAGAGTGTATAATTCTCAATGCCACTGACACAGTAGCTGGTCATGCATGGTCATGGTCTGCCTCTGCTCAAACATATGCAGGAACAGCTGCAGTTCCCCAGCCAGTAGTGTAGTACTGAAGGCCAGCACTTGGTGGCAGTGGGTGCCCATTGAATTGGCCAGTTGGTGCAGTACACAGGGGTAGAAAAGCTACATTGTTGCTATGGAATTGACCTAATGGGTTTCACTCAGCCCACGTAGCACACTACTGTGTGTGCCACTAATGCCATTTGTTAGACATCTGATCTTTAAAGGGGAGAATAAGTGTGAAATGGCTCAACAGCATTCAAATTGGTCTCTCCTCAGATCAATACTTTCACCCTCCTACTGTAGACAGAGTGGGGAAAAAAGAAGGATGAAGAACAGATTTATCTTTGTTACCTCAAAGGGATGTCGTGATTTTGATTCTTAAGTAAAAATGGATCGAAATGAGCTTTTGATTTCAATCATCAAAATCAAAAGCAGAATCTGCAATTTTCCCAATGATTTTTTTCTCTCCACTTGGCTTGCCACAGTAGTTGATGTTACCTTTGTTTCACAGTGTTTGGGCATACACCCATTATATTACTTGCCGACTGTTATTTTGCTTTGTTATAGAATTAAAACACATTTAGTTCACTTAAGTATATTTTATGTTTGCCCCTGTTCAAATAAAAAACTTAAATGTGTAAAATCTTAGTTGAGATATCAATGCTTAGTCTGACGATAGATGCTACAATTACAAACTGAAGTGTCTGCTTCTTACAGCTGAAGCAGCTGAAGCAGCAGCAGGGCTAACTGCAGTCACACTATCTACACTTTAGAGAGAAGTATAGATGGCGTTACTGGGTGGTTCCAGTGAGCCCAGTCGACTACACTGATTACTGCCAGAAGCAGGCCAGAGACCTCATGCGCAAGGCAACATTTATGGACCTGTGCTACCAAAGTTTACTACAACCTGAAAGTTGAAGTGACCGAGAAGATAAGGTGGCTATCATCAGTCAAACAGCACAACTCGTGAGAGAAGATGGAGATGAAGAGGAGGGAGGTGCTGCCGAGCCCAAGATGCGCAGCACAAAAAGGAAAAAACACTTATGCTATTTTAAGAAAAGCTGCCACAGCCACACCAACTGTTACTATGTCATTTCAGTTCAAAGTAAAGGGAAGAAGGAGAGATCTGATGTTAAAGATCAAAGTAACTGCTCTAAAGATATTGAGCGCCATCAACGACAAGCTTTTCAAGTAAAATGTCTAGTGTCAACCTTAACGTGGGTGTTGTTACATATTTATCAAACGGTGCAGAGATTTAATCATCGTGGCATCTCCACTTTACATCCAGCCAACTTGTGCGTGTCCGAAGATTAAAAGACAAAAACACTTTAAAGACGACACAGCGTAGCTGACTGGTAGCCTGTGGCAGCACCTTTTCAGACACCATGGATGAGTCAGAGATGTCTAATAAACAACAGCACTGGAAAACCCTCCTACTTTGCTGAAGTCACCTGTGTGGCATTTTACCTTCTCTGTGATGGAACAATGAAGGCATCGTTGACAGAAAGCACGGTTAGGCTATGCCAGTGAAGTTTAAGTGAAGCAAGGATTTGGTGGATTTTTACAGGTTAGGAAACTCAAGCTGTTGTTGTAAAGTACCCCACTGCCATCTAGTGGTGTTGTGTTACAACAGTTTGTTCCCAATTAATTGGGGAAATAAGTTATTCTTACATTTTAAATAAATTATTTAAATTTCACAATATGACCTTAGTATGATACATTCCAAAAATGGCCATTGGTTTGTAGACTCACATTTTGAAGCCATGAGTCGGGCGGTCTAGTGACTATATTTGGGAGCAAGCTGAAGCTGGGTAGAAGCAAGGGGTGGATCTCGGCAGTCAGCTTGTCACTCAAAGTGTCTCACCCTCAATTATGTGTACCTTTAAACCTAAATAAAATGGAATTGGATGACTTATATTAAAATTCACACCCTGCAGAGTGGACAATTAACTATAGAGATAAAAAAAAATGTTCTTTGTACCAGGCTGTAAACATACTTATTTCTGCTGTAAAGTTGGGTATTGTAGCATGGGGGTCTATTGGAATTGGCTGGCTTTTGGAGCCAGCCTCAAGTGGCCATTAGAAGAATTGCAGTTTTTGGCACATCTTTGTTGGCTTCACTGTTAGATCCGGAAGTTTGCCTCTTGGTTATATCACACTTGGTACCAAGTATCAAGTAAAGAAGAATTTGAAAGTTCAATTAAAGTTTTTGGGGCATAAAACCCAACATCTGTCATGAATTAAAACATTATTGTCTAACCATGGCATAGCTGTCAATGCTGAAAAATATGTCTATATGGAAAACTGAGTAGTGACCATAAAAAATGGAATCATGAATTTGAAGCTGTGAACAGATGTAGAACAGAGACTGCCTCTGAAATGGTGAAAGATAGCCAACCTGTTCTGGGTCCACTCCTTCTTTTTTCCTTTTAATGCTACACTTGCTCGATCAGGTCAAGCTCAAGGTCAAACTTATTTATATAGAACATTTAAAAACAACCAAGTTTGACCAAAGTACTGGACAAAATAGCCAATTGAATAAAATAATCAATAAATACAGTATAAAATGCACATGTAAAAACAAACATACCAAAACAATTAATCAAATACAAATATGAGGGATGAACGGCTCAATATAAGTCAAAGGCCAACGAGAACAAGTGAGTCTTGAGCAATGACTTAAAATTCTCCAGAGTCTGGGCTGATTTAATATGAAGTGTTAAATTATTCCACAGTTTTGGAGCTGCCGCCGCAAAAGCTGGGTCACCTTTCGTTTTCAGACGAGATTTTGGAACAATGAGAAGCAGCTCATTTGATGACCTTGGTGATCTAGCTGGTGTGTCAACAATGATGAGCTCAACAAGATACTGAGGGGTCAGACCATCAGGGCCTTTAAGAAAGCACATCTTACCTACTATCAACAAGATCTGTTGTATTGACCGCTCTTTTGTGCAGACATACCTGAATTATTTATTAGAATGGCCCCACACTGATGAACATATGCAGTCCCACACTAACAACACATCAGTTATGCTTACGGAACAACACCATTGATGTTACGGTCTATCCTTCCTGTTCTCTCTGTGTATCCCTCTTACTTATTATACCGAGAGACTGACACCACATCACTGTCTCACTCTTTGTGTATTCTGCTGCAGTTATGTTCCCTTAGAGATATGAACATCAAATCTAGATCTCTTTCCTGACCTCACCTCTCAACGTGAGCCGTATTTGCTTATTGACACCCTGAGCTCTTGACATCACACAGGTTCTCGGCCACATGTGTTCCTCCAAAACATGGTCTCGGTTGGGTATGGCTTTCTTTATGGCCCAGTTTGTTTTCCAGCACATCAGTGACAGGGAGTGGCACGTCTTTGCTCCCCCACACATGCTGTGCTCACTATGTCGACTTCTTCCACCTTGTCATTCGGCTCAGGTGCCCTCACTAACATACCACATACATTTTTAATGCTCAACCATATGGTGGTCTTGTTTTTCTTCAGGTACAGTGCCAAAAATATGAGTAAAATGAAGCAATAAAATAGTCAATCTTTGCTGATATTTTTCACACTTGTAAAGGCTGTTGGCTCTATCCATTGGTGGACAAAATGTATCAAACATTTCTTTAGAATGGGGCCAATTACTAGATATTGGCCTGAGGTTGATTTGATGGCAGATGTATAGTGTTTCAAATGGTGATGTCCTTAATGTCGGCTATAGACGCAGTGTGAGAGGTGACATCCAATCATGTTGAGATAGCTGACCTGTCTCTTTATGTCCTGAGTGGTCTTGAGAGATGATCTTTTTAATGCCGATTGGCTGAATGTCTTCTTCACACCTGAGATGCCGGCCTTGAATCAAACATAGTCTGCCGCCGGATGTGATAAAAACAGAGGACCTTACAATGCAGACCCCTGATGTGTATAATTACACAGTCATTTAATAAGACAAGCAGCAAATTCAGTGTCATGTGTGAGGTGTTTTTCTTCTTTCCTGTCAAGATTTCCCATGTTAGCTTTCAGTTGGCTGTCTCTGCCGCCGACGGGTGTTGTTTGCTAGATTGTTTGTGTGTCACCTCACATGTCTCAGTGTGAGGAGGAGGAATTTGCAACCACAAAAGAATGAAATTGAGAGGGAAAAAAGTTCCTTCCAAGCCCTGCAAGTAGAACAAAAGAACAGAAAAAAAAATCTTGATGTTATTATGCCGGCAACATCTTCAGAGCTTCTGATATAAATGAACTAAGGGTTCTAAAATTGTCATTTGAATTATGCCTTTCATCTCCCCATGGTTTTTAGTGAAGCAGTTCAGCCCAAGTCTCTAGTGAATGTTTTTTCTTCCCCTGTTTGCATTTCTGAACAAGCGCCATAACTGTAATGAATTCTATTATTTTAAAACCAATTACTGTTAGTTGGGAGCTTTTCAGCGCCGTTGTCGTTCTCTCGGAGGAATAGCACTGTAGCAGTGTTGACTGCACTCAAACCTGATGGTATTTCTTCCTATTTCCCTTACCACCCATGCTAATGTAGTTTTCTGGTGTTACTATACAGTAAATTGTCCATACAGAGTATTCATGTGAAGCAGAATTAAAGGAACCTGAGCAATGATATATATATATATATATATATATATATATATATATATATATATATATATATATATATATATATATATATATATATATATATATGATGATTTTAGTTGAATAACATATTGTGTAATCGACTGAATACTTTAGAAGCTAGTGCAGTCCTTGACGAGAAGGAGTTTTGAATAAGGCACAAGTAAAATAATACACTTTGTGTTTCCTTGGCCATGATTTTTAAGGGCAAACTGGGGTCAAAGTAATGATTTACTTTTATGTTGTCTTTGTTTTTTTTATGCTTTCTTATTATTTTTTTATATGTTTGAATTGGGGTTTGTAATATATTTTTCTTCATAAAAGGGAAGGTCTTTTGATTTTTTTAAATTAACTTGAATGGTGTTGCAAAAGTGTGAGATTTTCATAATTTAATAACTGCTTCAGAAAATATAATGGTTTTATGGTACAAGGTATTACACTATTATTATATTATTTTTTTTAGTATAGGCTACTATGACCTGTAAAGGAATAAAAAAAGTGTTTTTTTTGTTTGACTAAACATTTATTATAATCAAACATTTTCTCAAATAGAGCTGTGTAAAAAGTCTCTCTTTAAAAAAATAAAGGTGAGATTCTCCATCCAGTTCTTTTTTTCTTTAACAAACAAAATAAAAAAAACTTTAGATAAGCAAATAAATGCGGTATGATCAATTTTCGCAGTATACTTTGACACCACCACAACCCTACTTGGGAGTATGGGGATGGAGAAAAGGGATGTGCAAAATGATACTCAATATACTGTTATGTTTGTATGTTCCTGCACTGGTGATTCATTTTTCTATCAAAAGCATTAAGAGTTAACAAGGCTTAAATGTATTTATGTAGCGCATTTTATACAAAAAGGCAACCTAAAGTGCTTTACAAATTAGGCAGGTCAAGTCAAAGTTCATTATAGCCCAATCACAAAAAACCCTGAAAGTGCTGTACCAATAATTATTTCAGATTGAATTTCAGCTTTATCTTTAAAGCCCAATATCACAAATCACAATTTGCCTCAGACGGCATATGAGGGCTTATGTAAAGCTGAGACCACAGATAAAACTCAAAGGACAATAAAATGTAATGCCAATAGTTATCACATCAAATAGTTTTGTAGACATCTCAGAATCTGGTGTTCTGCTTGACTTTTACTTCTCTGTAGGGTTATTTAAATACCATCCTAAAACAAAACAGGGGAAGCAAACAAAAGTGTCCACACTGCTGCAAAGAGAAAAACACTGTGTTGTGTATGGAGGTGGACCCAAGCATAGTATACAGACCCTGTGCTGATTGCAATTCTGAAAGGTTTTTCATTCTTTCCCTCTTTCCTTATTATGTGTAATTAATGCTTCATGGTATAACAATAGAGTGTTGTTTAAAATCACGTTAGACTATGCAATGGTCTTTGTTTATAGTAATTATACTTATTCGTGATCACCAAAGACTTGTACAGACACTTTTACAGGCACAATTACAAAGTTTCTCTTTGACACTGCCATTATTTCTTTTTTCCAAGCATGGGACTAATTGGATCCTGCTTCCATGCTTAGCCAGTGTCTGAAGGTGGACCTTTTTGTTCACTTTTCTTTTTTCAAAATGTTGTCCTCTTAATAGAGCCACTTACAGTCACTTGAATCGCCAGTGTGCAACTTCAGGTTTTAGTAACTCTACAGGACTGCACAGTAATTTTTATATTCAATTGCATCAACTTTAATAAGCATATAGTATGTTCCCATATGTGCTCACGCACACACACACACACACACGGAAAGAGGAAAAGAGAGCGATTAGACACGTACACTCATTAAAAGCCAGCCACTCATTCTGCCCTAAAGATTGATTTATAGCTTATTTAATAAGCTGAAAGGTTACCTCAAAACAGATTTTCTCCATAATTGACCAATTTAGTGCTGCTCGATAAGCATTCATGTCAAGCTGAGATGTTGTGGTATTTCTGTCTCCCTCCCTCCCCCCTTTCCCTCTCATGCGTTACCACTGATATTACAGTGCCGTGATTAGTTATCACAGGAGTTATGAAATATTCAACATGTTGTATTTTGGATGTTAACAGGGTGGGGTCCAAAACCTGGGCACAATGGCTGCAGCATTAGTTAGCATCACTGAATGTTCTCCTAATTAGCTCACTTTGCCCAGCAGCTGTCTGCTATTAGGGTCCTTTGTTCCAGATGTTATCTCATTAGAATGGCATTGATCATCCTAATGACTCTGGGAGAGATTATTGGTCCACATTAGTGTGACCCGCTTGCTGCCTCTTTCCCTGAGGTCAAACCACAAGCTTCACCCATCCATATGTTCAGTTGATGTTTTAGGTATGGCAGCCATTTCCTCTAGTTACTTGTATGTGGGAAGCCAGCAAACTGGAAGCGAGAATAACTCAGTATAGTGTGCATGTAGTTGTAAACAGGGTAATTTGTGGACATTAAGCCCAGTCTTAGTGTTTGTCAGTGGGCTAATGTTTAGTGTACACAGCTCTCTATCTGTGAATTGGCCCTAGTGTCATTGTATAAAAGGCTTTTCTTAATAAAGGGGCAGACTGCGCTTAAACTGCATGTTTTTGTTTGCTTCACATTAAGTTCCAGTTTGCGAGATTGAAGGCTGAGTTTGTCTACCGGTTACCTTCTCTGTGAAAGCAAGGTCTTCTGAAGCAAGGATATTTGCTTTTTGTGGGCTTTTATATTCAAAGCATCTAATAGAAATACAATTTAGTATTCAGATTCACCGGTGATATTGGGTGGTCTCATTCATATTATTCTACACCCAAGGCTTTCATTTTGTACACGTTTGTGTGTGTGTGTCTGCTGTTAGGGGTTGTGTTTGTGTACATGCATGCATGAGTGGGCTTACTGGTTTGTCTTTTGTGTGAATGCGGCACGGTGATAGGAAGGGAGGGGGCATTTGAGCCCTGATGTCACACTTTGGTCTTGGTCTGAGTAGCTTTGTGGACAGACAAGGCTTTGCCAGGGCATCACTGACAGCTAAGAAGCAAGCACTTCCCTCCCCTGCCACAACAAGCACGGAGCACACAAGTACACAGAAATCCATGCATCTCATCCCTTTGTGTCCCCTTTCTGCCGGGCTAGAAAGCTGGCCATCTCAGAATTCTGTGAAGCCATCGAGGCTTTTCACATTCAGACTGAGAGAGAAAGAGAGAGTGAGAGTAAAGATGGTGTAAAGAGGAAGACAGTTGGAGAGATATACATGGAAAGAAAGGTGGAAGGTTGGGTAGAGGATGGGAGTCGAGACGAGAGGGGAGACAGAGAGAAAGGAGTATTCGGGGCAAACTGATGGGAAGAGAGCTCAAGACAGGGAGAAGCAAAATGTCTTATTACACCAGCCTGTCCCTCCCTCTCACAAGTCAGCAGTGTAGCTAATCCTGTCTTGACCAATTCTCCTCAGACTACAGTGTAAACCTGCCTCCTGCACCACAGTGTGCCTCTGTGGTCAGCCAGTTTCCAGCATGACTTTTTTTCCCACTTCATGAATACCTATTGTATTAACTTGGCGCCTCTGTTTTATACTTTCGACTCAAATGTGTAGTAAAACAATCGTGCTTAATTGCATCCATCTCAGTGGTTCAGTCTTCAGGTTTTCAGGCTCCACGGCCTAATGAAAACGGAGAGGCATCAGTTTAATTATAATGTACTCGCTTCTTATCGAGGAGAGATTGTTTTTATTTGGAGCCCTAATGAATTTCTCATCAGTTTGTTATTAACATTGTGCTATCTGGAGCTCAAGTGGGGAAGCAGCCAATTACATGGCTTTGTTCTCCCTGATGGACAAGTATTTGTGCCTCTGTTGAGGGAGAAATAATTTGCGAAAATGCTATGGGAAAAAACATAGCTACATCTTCCCTGCCATCTACTGCCAGACAATTTTCTGCTTCAGGTAAAGTGGAATGTGTATTTTCCATATCTTGTAAGAGCTTTCTACTTACGCCAGCTAGGTGTGATTTTCTTCGAACAACTGGCTCATCAATTGCACAGACTTTTCTTTAGAAAGAAGATAGTTGGCAGCTGCAATAATGGCTTTATCTATTGAAAGAGCATTAAAGCAACACTGCCGATGTTATGGATGGACTCTTCCCAGTCATGTGTATGTAACATGGTGAATTTAAACATTCTGCTGCCCATTTCACATTGAGCTATTAAAACATTGGGCGCATTGATTCCATTTAGCCTCTGGTGGGTATGAATTGAATAAGACGGGGGTGCTGGGTAATCGTACAGTGAAATGACAACGTGATGATAATTTGACACTTTTACCCATGACCCTGGCTGTACATGGCGTGGCTTTTCTAACCCAAAACCCATTTGGACCAAATCTAATGGGATATGAAGGGAACATAATGATGTGTGGGGCCTTGTTATTTGCCTTTGTTCACAAAACACTTCCCTAGTTTATTGCATTTTACGGTTGAGGGGCTTGATCACTAGTATTATGGCTTTGTAAATGGGAGTCAATAAATTACCCTCTGATTAAAGACGATGCCCTCACTTTAGGTGTGAGAGCCATTTGCTATGCATGGTTAGCACAAGTCTTTTTGTGTGTACTAGTTTAATCACTTAAATTCCTCTTTCATTTTTAGCTCACTTCACCTCCGTAACTCTCTGACTTGTCCCTGACAGTTGAGCATGATACAAACAGTTTTTTCATGCAGAGTTTTGGAAGGCTTTTGGGTGGGGAGAAGAGCTTTCACATGCATTTAAATGAGTCTGTTAGCTCACATCGTGACTATACTTACTTCCAGGCTGTCCCAAGTATGTGTCTCCTTTTGAGTTGGACATGTTGTTTTATGTGAAAGCTTGCTTTTGCCCTCTTCCTTTTTTCTTCCATTTACTGTATGTAAATGGAAGCGTGTAGCTTTCAACACAAACCACTTGCACCGCCACAAAGTTATCTAGAAGGAAATAAAAACACAATTAAAAGAATCTTAGGACAAAGATCTCTCAACTCATAAATGTACATGAATATTTCCACTTGAATTAGAGAATTAAAAGAGGAAAAAAAAAACTAGAATGGCTTGTTGTGCGATAGCTTCACAAAGTTTTCTCTTGCATAGTCATTTTAACTATCCCTCTTAATTACTGGTGGTGTCTTTATCGTATTCATAAATGCAGCTCTTCACTGAAAACATGAAGTGAAGTTTTGGGTTGTGGAAAAACAAGGATGTGGTAAATAACAAGACAGATGGTCCAGGTCTGTTGACAGAAGCTTCATGCATGGCAACAAGGGAAGAGAATTGTACTGAATTTCTGCTGACCCCTTTGCTCTGGGAAAAACTGCTGCCCCCCCGCACCCCCCCTTACAGCTCCGCATCCCACCAGTTTGTTTCATGCATCTGCAAGCCTCAGTCACACTGATTGATACACTGTGGAATAGCCTCAAGCTTCATTTTCACTTGAAAAACCATACAAGTCCCCAAAAGCCCAGAAGACTCACAGGCCATTATGGGACTGAAGAACCACAAGCTCCCCCAAATTATAATCTTATGGCCACCCCTGCCACATTCTCTGTGTTCCATTAATGAATGAAAAAATAAAATATCAAAGCAAAAATAAATTACATTTCATATGGCAGGCATCATTTATTGATTATATCTGGCTCTGGTTTGTGATATGTTATAATTCAGTAATGGCTGCGTAAACAGTCTGCTGGTGCTTATTGAAATACACAAGAACACTTTATGCTTGAGTAGGAGTATTAGTAGGGATGGGTACTTAAACCCGATATTAAACGGGCACCGATAGCGAATTATTAAAGACCAGAGTACCGATAAGCTCAGACATTAATGGTTCTTTTTTCGGTATTGGAGAAATGGAATTCTTTTTTGTTTAGTTTATTTAGGTTGAAATAACGTTACCTTTTACAGTTTTTATCTCACCAGCTCAGTTTCGAATTTGCAATAAGATGAAGACTTTTGTCTATGATGCATTCTTGCTATTCAATCCAGAGGAGAGCCGTCTGTGTGTCGGAGTCGGGCAGCCTGCTGCATGTGCGAGGGGCTGGGCAAGGTCAGCTAAGCCACTGTGCCTCAAACACACGAGACATACTCCAAAGTCTGGCTATACTTCACAAGAAATGATGCAGACACTCCTCATCGCCATAAGTGCAACAACAAGGGCGAAAGCACTAGCAATCTTTCAAAACATCAGGTGAAAGTGCATCACATACAGGCAGAGAAAAGCACCGTTTTTGACCCCCAGCGCATAGATCATCCCGTTACCCCACTTACTTCACGTATGTTAAATTTTACAATAGTGATGCTGTTACAGAATGTTATTTTTATTTATATACTGTTTTATTTATATACTGTACTTATATACATAGAAAATAAAGCAAATGTGTTGTTCAAAATTAAGAGCACAGTTTAAAATACTGGGTCGATAAGAATTGGTAAGAGTGGTAGTGCCGTTAAAATCTTTAGAAACCCATCCCTAAATGCGTGCCTGCGTTTGGTAATATAAATTTGAGTCCAAGATTTGTGTTTGTGTGGGATATTTAATCAACAGAGATAATTAACACTCTAAGGGTTATCTAGCCACTGCAATTTTACAATTAGGTGGGGCTTTTGGGTTGTTTTTTTTTTTTTGGACAATACACAGATTGATTGTTTTCTGAGTTTGTTTTCTCAGTGGCTGCAACACCACAGTGTGCTTGTTTTCAGTACAGATGCCTAACCTTAGTCAAGACTCCTCCACGAGGTTTAGGTCGTACCCCCTCAGTCTGGATTATTCCCACTGCTGGAGGAGGATGAGTGGAGGGAGTCAGGAGGATAATGAGGGCATGGGGTGGGCCCAGGGGCAGCCAGCAGGGCCCAGCTAGGTGGATCTGCCTGTGGTGCTAAGCCTCTTAACTCACTCCATCCTCACTAGCATCCTCTAACTGGTGTAACACCACACATTGCCTTCGTGCCAATTCTGTGTAAAGCAACATAGGTCCAACAACAGACGTACCTGTAATTCCAGTAGCCACATGATAATCGACTTTAGAGTCTGACTGGATTAAAGCTGGAGGGGACCAGTGTTTCAACTGTGTTTCATTAAGTTTCATTATGGGGCATTTGCATGATACCCAAAACACTTGTGGTAGTCCTGAGTCAACAGAATCATGAGAATGTGCTCATTTGAATTTTATATAAGCCAAAGATACCTTTAAAATTTAAGCATATCTTGTCTTCAGTAGCAGACTTTTTTAGCACCATGGAAAGCGATATAAACTCTACTGTGTGAGCACTGACAGCTTCCTGTGCCTCTTTTCCCTCATATTCCTCTTTACCCCTGCCAAATCCTACCTTGTTTTTCTCCAATAGATATGGCTCAGTGTTGTTGTGTGGGCCACACTGTACACAAAAATCTACCTCTACCCTCATTTAACAAACATGTTTGTGGCTTGGGGAAATCTTTGGCCTGTGGTTCAAATCTGAATGCCAGGATTCAAAATGAAGATGCATTATAGGCCTAATAAAGATTGCAGGCCAAGAGAAACTACATGAATATGGCGCCTATGTGTGCATATAATGTGTGAATATGTGAGGTGACTATGGCAGAAGCAGCCTTGCAGAAATTGTGGCTATAACATCAAAACTAATGTGTTGAAAGTCATTAAATGACACTCGACTCAATCATTGTTTTACATTATATGATTAGGACCAAAGGCTGCTTGGCTTTTGGCCACAATTTGACTGGTGCTAAATTAGGTTGCAAGACTTCTTTATTAATGCATCTGCAGCTAAAAAATAGAACCTCTGACTCATTTCAAACGGGTGTCAGATAACTCAGAAGGCTGAGTATGCGATCTCAGTCTTCTAATTAATAAGTGGCTTAAGTTGTGCAAGCGCCATTATTTAACTTTCAAGTGGGGAGAGTCACCAGGGAATTCATTAAGCAGGAGGCAAAGGTACAAGCGGTAGAGTTGTCTCCACATCGCAGTTCACCAGCCTGTGATGATGTGACAGATGTCATAGGACAGATTGATGCTGCATATAAACACTTTTATAAGTTGCGGCACAGGGATGTTTGTTGTCACCCGTTGCTATGCTTCCACTCTAAGCTCAGAAAAAGTGCATCCCGGTGTTGTTTATTTGCTGTCAACAGCTTCCACCTTGCACTAGAGTTTTGTTAACAGATATAGATTGAGTCTTGCTCGTCAAATTATATGCGAGGCTATGCTTTCCCCAACAGACATAACCGCCCCCCCCTTATCTCTCTCTTTCTTGTTGCCTCTTGCACCCTCTCTGCTACAAGGAAAAGTGCCTGGCTGGGGAGGAATTTGGACTATATATGTTTAAAGGTATATGGCAGAGAAGCAGAAATGGAAAAATAACCAAGAATGATTTTAAGAAAAAAGGAATAGAGAAATTAGTTGCAAAAGTGTAGCAATATGCATATGTTTGGGTGTGTTTGTTTGTGTTGCTGTGAGCGCAGTGGTGCTCCAGGTAAAGAGAAGATGTCTGTCATTCTTCTGCTCTAGTCCCGCCTCTATAAATAGAAGTCTCTGTGCACTGCTATTCCTAAGGGGTTTACTACTTTTCCCTTTTTTTCCTCTTCATCCTCCTCTTCTGCTTCTCTCCTCCACTCCTCCTATGACTCAGTCGGGCTATCTTTACATTTATCAAACAGGAGTATTAGGATGCAGCATCATTACTGAAGAACAATTTACCTTGACATAGATCACCCACATTTAGGGTACACAAAATGGTTATTACTGTATGGCATCTCATTCGTCATCTTGACTTCTCTATTGAATTGTATCTCAAATTGTTTTGTATACAGTTGCTTTTTTTAATTTTTTGGTTTTAAACCATTTGAAGATATCATTAAGACAATAAATTATATTAATAATTCTGTTTTTTTTTTTTTTTTTAGATTAATCAAGTTTTTTTTTTTTATTCAATCATCAGGTAGTGTTGACAGTTGTCTGAAATAGTGAATGATTACTTTTGATAATAATTTGCCTAGGTTCAGGTGTTGTTTCCTTTTTTCCCCCAACATTGATGCTAATACAATACAATACTTAACAGATACTTGAAAAAATGCAAAGCACTAAATGACGATTACAACATTAAACAACGCTCTTTTTTCATTTCAAAGGCAAAGTTTAACATGAAACTGAACAATATATTACCTCTTAACAATTTAAAGTATAATTAAATATATAAATATGAAAAAGTGAAAAACACAACAAATTCTGAAAACTCAGGAGAGACTAAGCCGCCAGACATTTTTCTTGTGATCTGTTTGTCACTATAGTGAAAATAGCTCCTCCACATTGATAGTCCACCTTAATTGAGCATGTTCAGGGTCCAGTGTGAGGCTAACCACTTGCTAATTTCAAGGCTTGGGTCTTGAGGAGTTGTAGCAAATTATTCACTAACAAAAAAGCCTAAACAATACTCGCATTGCACTGCTGCATGAAACTCTGAAAGCTCTTAACTAAAAATCATTTTGCATTGTTAACTTTATTGATTATTTATCTGTGATCAGGCTTATCATTGTCATATAAGATCAAATACCGAACACGAATGATTCAAGAAACGAGGAGGTTTTGGTTCTTCTGATCTTTATACGTCACTGTTTGTTTGTAGGTTGTTCAGGCATGAGTGAGAAGCAGAAAATGGCACCTTTTAGTGTCAGTCACAGTCAGACAGCATCAGGTATGAAGCTTCCCCATCATGTCACTGCAGAGAGTGACAGTTTGAGGGTAGATGATGGTTGTTACACTTTGAATCATGTAGAAACGAACCAAATCAGATGGAGAATCTGGTCTCTGCTGCATGAGGTGTCTGCCACTCTTGACTTGCTTAGACAGCTTGACATTCCATATGGTGTGCGATTACACAGGCTAAAAACATCAAGAGTGTGGCCCTAATTTCTCAACACTATCACACGTTTTGTTAATGAAGTCATACATTCACTTGAATTGCTGTTGATTTTTCTTTTCTGATTGTTTAACCATATGCTTCAGTTTTACAAAAACTAATGAGTCAGGTAGCCTTTGGCCATTTTAACTATACTGATAGAAAACTTAAGGAATGTGAATTTACACAAATGACCTCTGAATCACTGACTTTGATGACAGCTTCATTAGAGACAATACAGCTGTGATTTAACTTATGGGAGAAGCAGTCGGAAAAACTACAGAGCGGCTGTCTTTTGGGTGCACAGAGACAGAGAGAGAGAGAGGAGTGCAACTTTGCCAGGTAGCAATGTTTGTCGTTTCCACATATTTTGTTGAATGTTTGGCAATTGGAGGGATTGTGAGGAAGCACTTAGCATCTATTCAGTGCTGAGTACCATATGTTTGGTATTTTCTTCTGGTCGCAAAGACTTGAAAACTGTTCAACTTTACCCTCCAATACATCACTAAGAAGGTGTCGGCCAGGAAGAGGACTGGTTTTATACCATGGCCCTTCTTTTCTGTAGTTTTTACAATGACAATATGACAATGAAAACAACTTATGTGACAGAAACAAACAAGATTAAAGCATATTAAAAGATACACGTAATGTTCATTTTTGTATTCTTAACTTGAGTGCCTCAAAATAAGAACATAAGCAAAAGACCTGCAGCGCAATGGAATATAATTTTTCTTACCGAATATTCATATTTAGCTTAGCTCCCACTTGACTTTCTAGTTATTGCGGCATTTTACAGTTTACAGCAGTTTGATCTGTATAAAGTGTTAATCGGGTAGTTTGGGGGGAAAAATTTGACTATTTTTTAATTTTTTATGTAAGTTGTTATTTTTTCTGATAGTTTTGTTTTTAATATTTTACTACTATTTCCGTACATGTCGTCTTCCTTGTTTTTTTCGAAAAGATAATGTGATTTCAGTTATGAAATATGTTCACTTGTTTGTGCAAGAAGCATCTTAAACAGCCCAGCATCAGGTCCTTATTAGTGACAGTGCACTCAAATTAACTTAGCTATTGCTATGCTTATTTACAACACCAGTATTAAATACCTCGCTAAATCGAAAACATGCGGTGACGCAGAATTTTGTGGCCATGGTGGTAATTTGCGGTAGGCTCAGTAAATCAACCCCCAAATCTAAATAATGACATTTGCCAAGTGCTTGCCTTCCAAATAATTACCATCAAGTGGGACGTGACGGCAGGAGGCTCCAAGGGCTGATGGGAGCTCATCAGGGAGGCCAGCCATTTACTCCAATCGACACAAAGACAGTCTGCTCTCCCTCTGGTCCTCCTACCCACACCCTGAGATGCATACTGTGGGGTATTGCTAATTAACTCAATGAAGATGAGGTTTCTGCCACAGTTGTCTTAAACAGTGCTCAGGTGGGCCTGCACTCTTATCTGGCTTAATGCCAGTTTAATGCCACTTCTCTTCTCCCCCATTTTTTCCCATCTTTGAAATTGTCTTTGGAATGCTGTTTGATGTGTTACGCGTTTTCTTTGCTTGCTGCATTTCTTTTAAAATACTTTTTTATTACATCTTCCTTGTTCACTGAGTTACAAATGGCTGTTCACTGATACATGTACCATTAGAAAACTCAGTCGCTTACAGACTCAGAGGGTTGAGTAATGCTCTTTGTATTTAGCCGCAGCTGCCTTAATACCACTCATAACTTTGTCTCAGGCATTTCTATGATAATATAGTGCTTTCTTTATTGCAACTTATTATTCACTCTAGGGGAACTCATAGTGAGATTTTTTTTCCGTTGAGCTAATTGCCGTTGTAAGGACTTAAAGTAGCTCTGACTTGACCATGAGGAAGAGAGGCAGAGAAGGTAATTACTGAGAGGAGTGCTTTTTTTCAATGAGGAGAAGACAATGGAGACACCATCAATAAGGACAAACTTTCCCCAACCCTCTCGCCGCACACTCTGTAATGAAGACCTTTGCTATTGGCTTAGATGGATGAGGGCAGCTCTGTGAGAGCGAGCGAGCAAGAGGCAGGTAGATGTTTGTTTAGGGCCAGCTCATGGTGGATATATTGGAATGGGTGTGGGCCTGTCGGATAGAAAGGCACATTAAGACCAGGGTGATTAAGGAACAGAGTTGATGGAAAACGAAGTACTATTGACAAGGCTTTGTCTTCCCCTGGTCTCCCTTGTGCCCACATTGATGCCCCTGTCTAGTCTCCTCCAGGCTAAGCTACCCGACTGGATTCACAAAACTTAAGAGGGATTGATTGTTCTGCAGCAATTTTCTATGCAAGCCCAGGCCAACAGATCGATTTTGCAGGTTTCAGGAGTGGTGGTCTTATGTTTATATTACTGTTAATCATTACTCTCTTGGCATTTTATCTCAGGCACTGATGAGAAGGACCGCAGCGTGCAATTAATACCCCGGGTGCAAACTAGCAAATGGCGGATATCTTTTCATTTTTTGAATTCAACTGTGCCATTTCTGCCTGCATACACTCCACAGCGCCAGTTTAATATTCCTCCACACATGCACTCTGTGCAACTCCACGTGCAACGCCGTTTTTTTTTTTTATTCCTGTTTAGCATACACAAGCATAACAACTGTTACACATTCATGCATCTACTCATCATGTACTTTATCACACACACATACCCAGACACACACAAATGCACATACAAGCACAATCCTTAAAATTCACCCAGAGAGGCTCCTGTGCGGAATACAGAGCCAATGCTCCTGACTTGAAAGCCTCTCCACTGCCTCAGATGTGACATCAGCTCGTTCTGTCTCTTGCTCTCTCCCTCCTCCCTTCCTCTTTCCTTTCCTCTTTCATCAGCTGAGCCCATCTTTTGACACTTCAGAAGGTGTTCCTCACATGCCTGTCACCTCTCCCCTCCTCCACCAACGCTTTCTTCCCAGCTCTCTATCGAGAGCATGCGTCTCTGTCTGAAACTTATGTACTTTGTAGAGTTAACGCTTGGGCGTTTGCATCACCTTGAAGTTGGTAAGTGGTACTGAGCGCAGAGACCGATCTTTAGTGTTTAAAGAGAGAAGAGCTCTGAAACATTTTGTGTTAGTGTGGCATGGCGAGCTGGCAGACATCACACTTAAGAAGGGGGGAGGGAAGTAACTGTTTCACCTTTATACCTGCACATCCTTACAACTTTGAACAACAGACTGTGAAAAAGGTGGAAGGTTAGGGACTTCTGTTTCTCCTTTGTGTAAAAAAACCCCTCTCTACTGTGCTCTGCAAGTCTTTCTGCCTCAGTGTATTCCTTTTACAGCCACTTTCATCCATTTATGTATGAAGCCACAACCAAATACATTTTTTCCAGATGTTAAATGATCATTTGAAATGGTCCTTTTACAGATTGTGAGCAAATGATTGCAAGAATAAAGAAATCTCATCTATTCCAAGCGTGTTGCGTTAGCTATACTTAAATACACTCATTAATAATGTATATTTCTGTGCTTGAACCATAATGTAATCCCCGCTGAGACAGAGTGTACCACTATGTAAACACATTGCCGTGTGGGCTGAGCTGTGTTGACTCCCACATGCCTCCTTAGGAGCAGGGAGGCTCAGACTCAGAGGGAGCATGTTACCGTCGTATGGCTGGAGGTGGTCTTTGGCTCAGAAAAATGTATTCAGTTTGTTGGTATATTGCTGCTACTTGGTGCATCAGATGCGCTTGCATATATGTGGGTTTTTCTTACTTGATATATGTCAGTATATCTGACGTGGTCATATGAAGAAAGACTGTTTTGATATGTGATGATGTGCATGTATATATGTATTGTGGATATTTGAAGGGCTTGGTGAAGCTGGAGTAGGTTCTGAGAACTTTATCCTCGGGTAAAGATTTTGATAGATTTGTGTTTCTGCTGATTTTTAAAAAATGTATTGGTTGGTAGTACACATTAGTTGGATGGCATTTGCAAACATACACTTTCACACATGTATGATTTGTCAGACCTGTAGGATATATAAAATTAGCCTCTCCTGTAGTCCATGGTAGGGAAAGCCCAAAGCATGTTCAAATATACTTCGCAGGATTTTCCTAAAATGCAAATATACTGAATGAGAGTAAATCTGGGGTTGTTTTTCATATTCACTGGCTAAACTGAAGGGTTGCTCAAGTAATCACAATGATATCCATGTATTGCAATATTGCCACATGAAATATCGAAATCACTGGAGCTGCACGTTTTTGATAAAGGTAGAATATTTCTCAACAAACCATTATAAATTAGGCACTGTGGTGCTGAGATGCTTCAACCTACAAATCATGTACCATTTAGGTGGGCATGTTTGTGGTGTACAGACCCAAGCAAAAATGAAAATAAAATGCAAAAATTACAATTCCAACTAATTCTGCTTTTCATGTTGCAACATTTCGCAACACAATTTGATATTTTTGCATATCAGGCAGCACTACCTATCTGTTTACAAACAATAACCTAAAATTCCTGCATATTATACCTTTAAGAAGCCTTGGGGAGTTCATGTTATGCTGCATTATCAGCTCATTGTAATAACAGATCATGGCAGGAACAGGTTAAGCTGACAAAAGCCCCTCAGAACCATTTTCCTCTGGGTTTTAGTGTCTAGTCCTCACCTAAAGAGACATCAGTGGCTCTCATGGCCTTTCAGTGCTGTTTCCTTCCTAGTCAGTCTCGATGTAGCAGAAGCAGGGTTCCATTTCCATGGTATTATCCTCTCCCCATGTAAAACCATGGCTCCTATCGAGGCCTAATCCCCAGCATGGGGAGAGAAGGGCAGGCATTTTAGATTTATTAGTTTTTTCTCACAAAGCTAAAGAAAGCCCTAGGAATGCAGTTCATGCCATGCTGAGATCAGTATGTGCGCAATGCACACAGACAAAATAGGATTTCGGCTGGTCGAGTAAGAGCGCAAGGATAGAGAGGGGGAAGGGGAGGAAAAAAGTAATGCTGGGACTTGAAAACATTCCATTCTAGAAAGCTTTACTTCATTATCAAGTGAATGTATTATTCCCTGAAGTAATGCTAACATTAAATGAGGCTTTTTTAATATGCTGGTCAGACAGGCTGCTGCTAGCCATTTGAGCTTTGGAGGAAATAGACACAGAGGAGTAAGCAAAGCGGCTCAGAATTTGGCTTGGGATTTTCTGCCCTTCTGAATTTAGTTATTCCGCAGAAGACGAAGGAGTGGTGTTTTTCTGTTTTATGATTATTGTCTGTTGCTTTTTGTTTTCCTCTGTGAACAATGGCCCAATGCCATCTTTCTCTGGGTTCAATAAACACTTCCTTGAATGACATTATTCTCAGGCATCAAGCCAGACCAGGGCTGGGGAATCATGCTTTTATTAGAAAACATGAATCTTGTCACTGGGATGCCTAAGGAATATTGATGGTAGCTGCCGTTTGGATGGTATTTGCAGATAAAGTGAGGCTTAATATTCAAAATTATCATAGTGGTATCTATGACATTCTTCAAGTAGCGCCCAGCCCTTATCGATCGGGTGCTGGTTTCAGAAAACGAAAGAATTAATTAAAGCTACAGATCGATTTTTAAGATAGCACATTTTGTGCTGCCTCTCTGATGCCACATCTACTTGGATATGATGGATGTTAAGAGGATAGTTGTAAGAATATTCGGGGCCTCATGGATGGGTAAGTTAGGACAAAAGTTTTGTTCACTGAAGTTGGCTGGAGCGATTTTTGTTTTCTTTTCTCAGCTTGTCACTTGGCTGAACTCTATTGTATCATGGAAATGAATTCAATGGGTCCTTTCACAAATTAGATTCACAGTACTTTGAATAATGGTTCTTCCTAAAATGAAGTCATATTGCATGCCATCATTTTGTAAATCAGACAGGAGAGAGAGTGCTTTTGTCGCTCATTGTCATTTCCTTGATTCTCACCCCTGCAGTTGAACTTGTTATTAAACTATACTCTTCTTGAAACATTTCTTTTTCCTTCTTAATCTGTCATTGATGGGTTTTGGTTTTGTCCTTTCTTGTGCTTCAGCTGACAAACCAAGCTTTTGAACACCCTTAATCTCCCTTTGATGAATTAGTTTGTCTTTTCGCTGTGCCGTAATAGACACATCAAGTTCTTGAACAAAAAGCAGTTTTCCCTGCTCCACAATTGAGTCCGTTAAATAGACATCATTTCCCTCTGACAAGTTAATGCTTTGTTTTCCTGTTTATGGGGCGTCATGTGGGCCCAATGAGTAAATTATTGTCACTGCTGTCAGAGGTATTAAATTTCCAAAAGTTCCCTGTTAGTAGCATTTGCCTAATTTTGTGAGTAGCTTGGCCTGTCTGTAGGGTCTGATATTGCCAGCTCTTGTTTATGGCACTGCTTTCCTGAATTAGAGCAAATTAAGATCCTCATTATTTTATTTGCCGGATGCAGGGTTTTTAATGGTCTTTCAACAAATTAAATAACCTCAGGGCATGGGCAGGATTAATTAGATAATAAGAATCACATCTCTTTTCATCTTTTTTAAAATAGATTATGTCTTGATGGTTCCAGGGATGAAATGGGCCTTTGTTTTAACTGCGGATCAGAGAGGGAATCAGTGCAGCAGAAAATCTACTAATTATTTACAGAGAACCAGGAGAGTTAGTCTTTTTTTAGTGAAACTAATGGGTAGTGGCCACCTGGTCATATCCCTAAATTTACTACTGAAAGTCAAAGACATGTAGCTCATAAAGGTCTTTTCATCCAGTGGAGGTAATTCAAATTCACTTTTGTGGGCTTTTCTATATTTAACATTGTATATTCATATTTATATTTTATGGTTAAAAAGGAACAATGAAGACATGAAAACTGTAAACATGATGTAGAAAACAATAACAAATGTGACAATTGACAATGGCTCTACAGTTTTTCGCTATCTTTTGTGATAGCTTCTTGCAGCCACCGTAGCTTGACTTCTTTGGGGCATAGAACCAATGAACTTCTCAGTGTGTTGTGTTGAGATGTTATCCACATCCTGCAGAATGGCCTGATAAGGTTATTGGCATTGGCAGTCTGAAGGTCACATCTCCTGGTAGCCAATAAATACTACTTGTTTTTTAAAGCAGGATTACAAAATCAGCTTGATAAAAGCACGGAGTAAAACCAAGAACAGCTCGTCAGTAGGGATGTTCCCAAAGATTCATTTTCCTGATGTTTAAACAGAGTTTTTAAACTTAGACTAGTCGACTTGTCTAAAAGTAAGATAACACTCAGTAAACAGCCAAAATTGAGCACAATTTAATCTATATGGTAAACATTGTCTGAACAAATATTGTTTGAAATCATAATAACCAAATCCAAAAAGTAAGTAGGAAACTTATGTAAAATGATCTTATAAACTAATATGCAAAGGCTGACCCCCTTACCATGCTGTTTAGGGTAAAATGATGAGTCCTGAAGCTAGACTGAGCAACACACCTTTAGGGCTGAGTGATAGAGGGGGGAAAATGTTCCTGTAGACAAACCTGTAAATAGTATCATCATAATTGACTCAGAGTTGGAAAAATGCTAGTAACTATACGCTGTCTTGATGCCATGGAAAAATTTGAATTTATCCTTGCAGAAAACCCAGTGTAAATTTTAAAAAAGCCATATCTGCAGTCGGGGGCAGGAGTATGTTACTGTGTCATGTAGATGGTACTTGCAGAATTTAAACTAAAAATAATGTTGAGCCGATGTTAACCCTTATATTAGACATCTGTAAATTGATTGTCTTGCTTTTGTCTTATCACAGTGACTTTTATTTAAATTACTTCAATAAGATTATGACAGAATATGAGAATATCTACATACAACCTGTGTTTATGCAGCTGGTTAGCAATGAGATTTCGCCCCTTACTTTTACCATATATTTTCCACCAATGCAAGCGCATGTAGAGTTTTAGCTCATAGCGATATAAAGAATAGCAATGTTGCAATTTGAAAAGTATGTTCTTAGATAATATTGGTTCATTCTGAATCTGAACTGTTGACACCTATATCAATTTGAGTTTTAATCAAAGTTTAAATTTAGTTACTGTGGTTTTCTTTTACATGTCCACTTCTGCTAGTCATGTCATCGTAGAGAGCCTCGCTACAAAGGATTTTTCAATTAGATTGAAAGGCTCGACAAACAGAAAGAGTTTGGGGAGAAGGAGGGGTCATACAAGGGTGCAGGAAAAGCAGAGGAATTGAAGTGCAGCAATACAATTAACAACAGACAGGGCCAATCCTATTAGACAAGTGTCAGAGAATTAGTTGGGGGTAAGGTTGAGGAATATGAAAAATGCCTGGCTTGTATTTAGAAGATCATTTCACAGAGACCTAAGCAGACTTAAAAAGCCACATATCAATCACAGCAGTCGTTGGAGATAAACCAATTACCCGTAAGTTATTAAGGCTTGGTAGAAAATTACAGAACTCTCTCTGTAGTGCTCAACTGTACTGAGTTGCTCCATGAGAGGTACTGAACACTCCATTGAGGAAAGCTGATTAACAGATACAGTGCTGTTGCGTCTGGTTCAATTACACAATTATGCTGGTTGCTGCTGCTGAAGTGTATCTCTGTGGGTCCCTTTATTCCTGTCATTTTCTTGTTCTGTTCAACAATTTTCTTTCTGTATATTTTCCCCTGCCCTCTCACTCCAACTTAATCTGTTTCATCTCAATTTTCTCATCTCATATCTCTTTTCTTTTTGCTTCCTTTATCTATCTCATCCCTCTCCTGGTCTTGTGTCACTCCCCTCATTTCCTGCCCATTGCTTTAGTCTTTCTTGCTTCAAGCAAACCACTGTGTACCAACAAAGGCCTTGTTCATCAACATTTATCTGATTTATCTGATTGTGGGTTTTGCAGCAGGGGCTTCACTGGTGGCTTGTGCGGGCAGACCATCAGTATATCATGCAGAGAAACAGTTTCTCTTGAAAGGACAGGAGCTTTGTGCTGCCCTACATGTTGTTTGTCAAGTGTGGTGGCTCATTAAATACTCGTGACTAGGGCGGGGAGATTTTAGGAAAATTAAATTTCACAGTATTTTTGACCTACTACTGCAATATCGATATTGCAACAATATTGAAGGGCTTTCACAAAATATTTACACGATGAGATATGTAGTAATTAGTCATCAGTAATATAGATATAATGGCTGAGTGGGTAAAAGCAAATAATCCAACTGCTGGAACAGTCTTAAGTTCTGAAAATGATGACACTTAACTGTAATGCAGCCTTTAAATTCAGGAAAAGATAACACAGGACAGTATGATATCCAGAATCTTAAGAGGATAGCTAGTCTGATATTACTCTGTCAATATAAAGTCAATATATTGCCCATCCCTACTTGAGATGTGTCTGTAACATGTCTTGTGTAGACTGTATAAGAGATATCCCGATCTGATCTCCATGATTGTTTTACGCCAGCCATCCGCCATGTGTTTTACTTGCTAAGCTTTTATGCACAGCAATGTAAAGATTGCAGCTGTTTTTAACTTGCCAACTCTCCATCTCTCCTCCGCAGAGGTTCTGTGTGTGTAAGAGCATGGCTATGGGTCATGGTTTTTTCACTGCCCTGCTCGGGGGAGAGATAGACAATGACACTCAACACGCCACTGCAAGTCCAAATAAGCCCCTTGAGCAAAACTCTAATAAGATTAAATTATTAATGTAGCCTTATCTGTGCGAAAGATGTACAAATGACTAATGTAAGCATTCAACTGGATGCAGTTCATTCAGGTAACTCAGGCAAGGCTGCGCCTAAGCAGCAAACACTGAAGAACTTTTCTTTAAGGGACAAAGAAATTTCTCCAAGACAGCAATGCCAAAAATGTTAAAGAGGTGGTTTGATATTTTATACATCATTTTGTAATGTTTTTTAAAAAATTAAGCTAATGATTCAATTAAGAATAAAACAGTAGGGAGCTGATTGGATGCAGGACTTTTCCCCAGTTGCATTGCACAGCTATTTATTTGTCAAGCTTAGCCTATGTTGGATTGATATTAATAACTTAAAGATATTTAGTATTAAATGAATCTGATTGCATGCTATAATATCCCATCACAAGGACATAGGGTGGTCCATACAGTGATCTAATGTGGCAATAGGGGCTTAATCACTGTCCCTGGGGTTTGTCCCAAAAAATTACAAACTAGTGGTCTTTACAACAAACTTTTGACATGTTTTTTCTCGTCCCTGACACTGATATATCCTGACATGACCCTCACTGAGGCTGCTAACTCCTCTTTAGTTCATATCATCCACTCGAACACAGATACAGATGAGAGAATAGTCTGATCTGAATCAGGGGCCTGAGTAATCTGAAGCGTCAGCACTCAGACATGTAATGTGCCATTCGCTGTCTGGAGGAGAGGCACAGACAGGAGGACAGTGCCAGTTTTACAGACTCTTTTGCCAACAGTATTACACCAATCCACACCTCCATTCATGTGACTGTCTCACAATCACCCTGTGACCTCATTCGAACTGAAAAGCTTCCTGAGTAAGTGGCAAAACATTCTTCAGTGTGAACTCTAGTCAATTTCATCTTAATGCTTTTTAGAAATCTTTCTACCTGAGAGAGTGAAATGACACTATGCGTACATACTGCTAAGCACCATGTCTAGAAGCACTGTTAAAGGCTCCCTTTGATTTGAGGATATTGTATGGATGAAATTAAGTCGACTTTATTTCTTCTTTATACGCAAGTATATTCCCTTTGACTGCCTAATGGAGTAAAGGCATATCAAAAGCCTCATCAAAGCCATACACTGAGTGGTGCATTTATGGGGTGTTAAAGCGCTTCAAGAGCTGTGGATTGGCATGATCTAATGACTGCAATGATGCTCACTCAAAGTCATTGTAGCCTTTCAAGTCAGAGAATACACTTCTCATTAGTTGCTGGAATAAAAATGGTTGATTCATGCGGAAGACTGCTCTAACAGAGGGAGTGCATGTGCAATGCATGTATGCATGTGTGGATGTGATTGTATTTGTTACGGTAATCATGAGGATAAAAGTTTAATAGTTGTGCAGGAGTTGTGAATAAAACTCTTAGAGTTGCTGCAGAGGTGCCCGTAACTCTGACAGGAAAAGGGAAGCAGCCTTGCAACTCTTGTTAATGGCCTCTTCACTGTGAGGACTTGGTTATTAATCGCATCACAGTAAAATTCCCCTCTTTTCAACTCACTACTCTTTTATGTGGTTACGGGTGCAAGGAATACAACTCTGTCAAGTTGTGTGATCGTATTAATAGAGATGAGGTTTTAGATTTCCTCTGCCTGTAAACGAGCATATAATGTCTGTAGCAGAGGTCGGTCTGTTGCTTTATCAGTCTAACTTTGTGCAGTATAGTCAATGGATGCTTTTGCAATCATATCCCTTACTTTCCCAGTCTTAGACTGAAGTCCCACGAGGATGTGAAACCACATTTGCACTTGATATATTTGCTTCCTTCCTTTCTGTTATTGGTCACTTGTTTAATTAATATGCTCTCAAAATTTGTATCTGTTTTACATTTAAATGTTTCACCTGGGAAAATGAAATGATTGCAAGAATTGCATTGTTACATTTGTTGCCATCTCCTCTGAGGAGCTTTTAAATACACAATAAGCTTTTATTTAATGGCACAGGTTGCTGTTGAATGAGCTAGCACCGGTGGCTACGCATTGACATGCAATGCATTTGTGCTTGGAGGAATGCTGCAGGCAAGAGTTAATTTCTTAAAATTAAACTAAGCATATTGGTACAGAGGTTTATGGTAATCTGGCCAGCATGTCTCTGAGGCATTACAGAAAATTTTCAGCGCTTGTGGGGGAATATTAAATAGCTGGTTGTTTGTTAATAACTGGATTACTTTGCTGTATGATGGTCGATGTGGAGGGGTTGGGGGGGGCTTCTGCTAAAGTTGCTTTAAGTTTTTACCATCAACCACACAGAGAGGGTAATGACTATATCAAAGAGCTTTGAGCTGAGCTCTGCACCAACATGTCATAATCTTGACAAATCACAGAGGATACATTTTTTTTTTTTTATTTTTTTTTTATTTGTGCTTCTTCTGCTTCATTAGATACAATAAAAAATGACAAATGTAGGAGGGAAAAAGAGGGTGACATTTGATAAAGGTTGTGAACTCCTTTCACTTACAGTGGTGCATGTGTAATTCACAACCTAATTCACTAAACCTTTTGGATGCAGCAGATTTTTGCAGATCAATTTTTGCTGTAATATATTATCAACAGACATTGAAGTGGGGACTTAAGACGGTGTGCTCTTTAGAAGCCAACAGTGCTTCAAAGGTTCAGTGTTCTCCTGATGTGCTCACAGCACATAAAGTTGCCATATGAAGTTTGAAAAATGTGAAATTGCCTTTTTCTTACTGGAAAGTCCAGTTGTAATGACGCACTTGATTAAAGCTAGACAGTCTTTGCTTGATGTGAGAACCTTGGATAGTGACACATGGCACGTAGCCTGATGACATGGCCCAAGTCTTTGTGCAGAGGGAAGCTGAAGATGAGAATTAATGGCAGGGCTCAAATGACGACCTTTATTCCTCTATTATAATTTCTCCCCTGGCAGCACTGAATGAAACGTGGCTTAGCACAAGGTGAGATACCTTTTTAAAGGTGAGACACTTTTTATGAGCACAGTCTGGTTCATACATGCTCTCTTTCCCTTTTCTTCATTTCTTCAATAAATGCATTGCTTTGTTTTTACATTTAAGGGTGGATTCAGTTTTTGTCATAAAACACAGAGGTTCATGGTTGCCCACAGCTGGGCACCACCGCAGCAATGTTGCAGCATAAAATGAAATAAAAAAGGTTTCTATAATGGCAACATCTGTAAATAGAAAGGCTCTTGAAAACCATCCATATCCCTTCCTTTACTGACCATGCAGAATAGTCTACTGAGCATTGAAATATTCATCGTCTTTTCTTCTTAGATCCTTTGCTTTTTAATGTTAAAAGGCCTGAAAATAGCACGTCCACCTCCTCTCATTCCATCTTCCCTGTGAAGTGAAGTGAGGCAGATGCACAGAAAGATTATTTGTTGGTAAGAGTGGAACATTTTGTTGACACAAACATGTTTACATGCATGTATGCCAAGCCTCGGCCTGTTTCATTTGTCCATTAGCATGGATGTTTGATTTCGCAGGACAAATTGTGAGATTCAAAGTGCTCTATTTTTGTTAAGGCCATCACCAGGATTCTTCACTTGTACAAGTTATGGCTTAACTCGTCCTGCCCCACACAGATCGAGGGATAGGCTTGGAAAAAAATAAATAATAGATAAAGAAACAAAGTTGTTTTTCCCCTTCTACCCTTGTGCTGGAAAGTCATGACTTGTACAAATACATTGTCTTGTCAGCCTTGTATCTGAGAGCGAGCGAGGGAGAGAGATGTTTTGGCAACTTTCATGTGTAAGTGATGCACTGTTTTATCAGCAAGCAAGTGTGCAGAGATGCACCTTGTTATCAGGCTGGGTTTGTAGAAGCTATGTTGACACTTTTGACTCCCTGTTCCCCCTCTTACCTCAGGCTACGTAGAAATTATGCCTTTAATTGATTTAATGGTTGTTCACTCCCACATGTGTGAATAGATGCAACATCAAGCAGTACTAAAAGGGGGGGGGGGGTCCAGTAAGAAGTCATTGCAGGAGGACCACCAATTTAGAATGATCCCAAGTGATACCCTGGTTACTAAGGGATAGAAACCGTGTGGGTGTGTACATGAGAGTGGGGGTGATTTGATCTTGTATGCCATGAAAGGTTGCTGTGGAAAAGCAGTGTGGGCCATGTAGCCAGGTCGAGATTTATTCCCATTCAGAGAACCATTATTGTTGACCTTGCCTTGCCTGGGAAAGCCAGAGTAAACAGAGGCCTAATAAATCAACTTTAACAAGCCCAGTATTCCTGGCTGGTGGAGCAGCCATGCAGCTCTGACACGCAGGGGTGGATTAATCCACACTACCTCCTCTCCACAGAGGATACCTGTAGAGTCTGATTTGGCTGATAGTTTGTATGCAGACGCACAGGGACGTTTAATTGCTCCACTGAATGCATCTCCCCAGCCAATGTGTTTGTATTCACACTCAGGGCTGTGTTTGTGCGAGAGATACAGAGCAGTCAAAAGAGAGGATGCATAATCACACTCTTATGCAGGATTTTTAGACTACACCAGAAATTTCATTACATGCTTACCTGGTGTTCCAGTGCCGGCAATATTTGTTGAGCAGATTGACTTGGCTGCCTATTTGATTCCTCGTCAATTCCATATCCCCTCCACGTCAAGGGAGATCATCAATGATTCATACTTTATACCGCAGCTCCCTGCCAAGTAAATGCATTCATAAAAATCCTAATATCCTCATGTTATGGCAAAGTAATAAAACTGTTTACCAGTCACTGTTGTGTTTTTGTCTGGAACCTCGGATGATTGTTTTATTGCAGCATTTTCTTTTTTTCTTTAGCAAATGACAGATAAAAATTACAGTAATTAAATCGCAACATGGTGCTTCAGTACAACCTCCCAAACATGCACACTCTAACACACACACACACACACACACACACACACACACACGGATATATATACACATGCCGCCCCATTCTCCTACCTCACCCTCCCTCACCCCAAGTCTCCTGTTCTTTGCCTCAGGGGTGTAAATGTGAGTGGGTGCTGAATAGTAATTTTTGAGTGTAGCTTGTGGGACGGGTTAAGAGTGAATATATACAGAATTGGCACTGTCAGTCAGTCAATAATTCAGTCTGTCATTGCAGCTGACAGGTGGTCGAGGGAGGATCCCTGATATCATGTACACAGACTTCTCTTCAAGAGCTGAGTACAAAAAATAAAACCAAATACTGTTTATTCTGATGGGGACGTAAATGAGTTGTATGTCCATGTGACCGGCACCTTATGGATGACAGACTTTATCAGTGGTTTCGTGTGGATAGTTGCTTGCTGTTTTCATACATTGAGTTAAATTGGCATGTATGCATACACATGTGCATGTATGTGTCAGTGTCAGTGCGTGCACGTGGGTGTGTGTGTAGGCAAGTAAATGCAGGAGAGTTATTCTTCCAGTGTCATATTTTTGGCATGGTTGTGTTGTGTCCCAGGCTGCTGCACAGTTGGTGAATATCAATGCAGTGTGGCGTAGTGACGGGGACTGGAGCTGACATGTTGTCACACTGTGATGAAAAGCACTCTGAGATGATGTGGCGGGAGTGTTCCTCCTGTCCGCAGAGAGATGGCAAGCTGGCTATGGCATTCGTGTATTCGTTTGTGTTTCCATGCCTGTGTGAGAGTATGTGTGTGCATACTTGTTGGTTTATCTCTGGGTGCACTTTTGATTGTGTACGCCTTTTTTTTTGGTGTTCAAACCCATATCGCTTTACACGCAAAGCGTGTGGTTTTGCTTCTGTTCTGTTTCAGATGTAACAGTTGCAAAGCTGGATCTGAGCATGTGTACCACACAAAACATCTAAGTTGGTGTGTGTTTAGCTGGACATTTTACCAACAACAGTGCTGACCAACTTGGTTAATGAGTCAAAGTCACCAAACACTGTTGTTGACCATTTAAGATTAACTTGCCATATTCTTTTTGTTGCAGATGTTTTGAGGCTACATGAAAGGTGATGTTTTACGCTATCTGCAACTACCTTTTATGGGTTTGGTCTCTGCTCTCCTTGTCGAGCTGTTCGGCAGGATCCTAGTGGAAACTTGACTCATATATTACAATTCCAGACTTCCATTTTATTCACATTTGAATTCTTACAGTAGAGATGAATTCTTTGATATATGCTACAGATACACGGCACATGTTTGCATGTTTATGTGCCCTCTCACAGAAGTGCCACTGTGCATCTGATGAAGCTTTTTCTCCCACTTCGTCCCTCGCCAGTTTTCCTGAATTTCACAAGCACTCCATCACATCTCCGTGAACTTGGTGTACTCTCTAGCCTCAACACCCTTGGAGAGCTGACATGTGAAGGGAAGAGAGTCACTTCTCCCTGGCTGTAGCTGCAGTCCTGCCAGGTCTGTGCAAACTCTAGAGGGGCCTGTTCAGACCTCATGTTTCCTGTTTTGGGCAAAGGTTCATCTCTCACTCTGGCTCAGGGATGTTAAAAGCTTTGCTTAATGCATATGTCTTTTTCTCAGTGGACTTTCATAGATAGATAAGAGACAGGCCCCACCTGGTCACTGCCCGAACTCTGTCACTTTAATTATTGAACAGAAGAATACGAGTGCACAAGAGCCAGCGCAGCACAAAGCTGTCTCTGTCAGTGACTTTTTTGTCTTTACCTCAAAACATACGCACAGAAACATTTCACATGCATTGTTACATATCCTAGGTGCTTGCTGGTGTAATGTATATGCAAATAAAATTGAAAGGGCAGAAGCAGTCAAGATAAATGTTAAAAAAAAACAAAGCACAGGAATCTAATCCTATCATACAACCATACATATGTTATTGAAGAAGTCAAGTACTGAGAGAAGTGCTAGTCTTGATACTTGTGTTGCGAGATTTATATTACATGTAACCTTGAGGATTGCTGGGTATGAGACAAGAGATGCTCGCTGGAATCGACCTTATTTAATCTCCTGGTGTATTTCTCTTGGCTATTGTATTGAGTGCTTGTGGTTTAGTGTTTGAAAGAAATTGGTTCAGTAAAGTTGTGGAAGTGAATGAGATTGAGTTCCTGTCGTACTTTTCTTTGTTGATGTTTTGTGCGCTTACATGAGAGTGTATGTGCAGTGTGTTTGAGTGTATACACTTGTATTTTTATGTGTTTATGTAGAGGCAAGCGTGGCCCTCCATGGCAGCCTGTCCTCCTGTGTTAGCAGTGTGTTACTGAATATGCAACACCATCAATCAGAGAGTTGTCTGCTGTCTCCTCTGTCCTAATTGCACCCCTAACCCCTTCTCTCTTCTCTCCCTGTCTTTGGTTGCAGCGTAGCATTTCATTTCCACAGAGGAGTCCTTTTTGATACAATAGTCTCATTGAAGTACTCCTCTCCAGATGTTCTCTCCATAGATAAATCTGCTATTCAGATCTCTATAATTGATTGTAATATGCAGAATTAATGCCTAGGGTTATAAAGAGAATTCTTGGGAACGTTTTTCACTTTCCTTTTGAAATTCAAAACAAGAAAGCACCACAATGCACTTTTTTCTTCTGCCCAGGCTCAGCATACAAGTGCAGTGCAGCGGTGCCTATTTGCATATTCTCTAGCTGATTCTGTGCAAAACAACTTGGGTATTGTTACAGACGTAATTAGGAAGATGATCAAACAGGCTTTTTTGTGACGTTCACTCCCTCAACCTCTCATGCCGCCCAGAGTAACACTGATATCACTGCCGAAATTCCATTTAGAGTTGAAATTTTTATTGCAAAGAGTGGCTGCTAATGATGATTCCCATGCACTGCAGTAATGAATGTATGTGGTAAATTTAGGCGAGTGTTGCTGTTGTCAAGTTCAGAAAGAGATAGAGTCACAGAGACAGATGAGACAGACGGAGAGAAAGAGTGAGAGAGACAGACTGATAGAGTGACACAGAGCAAGGATGAGTAGTGCGCTCATTTGGAATTCCAGCGTGTTGGTAATAATAAGGGAACCTCGGCAGCCCTTGTTGAATTATAGATCACACCAGCATGATTGGATGAGGTTAGGCCATTGTAACACCAACTTAATAATTTACAGATTGTTTTATTACAGTAATAATTGCATGGGGAGGTAAGCATTTTTCCCAGTCCTCCCACATATATGACAGAAAAAGAGATGTGTGTACTATTGTATGTTGAAACATCTTACAAGAAATCTATTTTGACTTCTTAAAAGCTGCAGATCTGTACATTTTTTTATGGGATTTTTATATGAAGTCCACAATATTTCAGGGCAGCTGTGGTACTGATATTTTTTTCTCAACTGCTCTGTTGTATGGAGATTTTCTGTAAGAAGTGGAGTGACACAGTAAGTAGGATTGCACACTGCCACCAAATTTCTTACCAACCTATGTCCTCGTTTCGACCTTGTAATGAGAATGGACGTTGGGTCACTCCTTGTCAGGGTCACGCTCAATGATTCAACTTACTTGGCTTCATCAGTGTCAGCTCACACACATACGCACATACATCATTCACTCATATCTGCTTCTTGTTCATATTATTGCCCCATTTGTCTTCATCTCTTTCCGTATTTTTACTTCCCTTTGAGCCTGATAGGATACATGACACATTGCCTGTGTATGTGTGCCATGTCACTGTGACTTCACACGGCCATGCTTCAGTCCATTCTGTCTTCAATGCCTGTGTTTATGAACAAAAGATGTCCCAGCTTTCAGTCCGCCAGATATGTCAAGGCATTGTCTTTCCAGACAAAACCGTGGCAAGAAGCAGACTTCATGATGATGGTGGAGGAAATGAGAATATATAGAGTGCTAGAGGACACCGGGGTTGGTAGTGATAGGACCATGGAACAACCTCATTAACTTCACCCCCTGTTGTTGGCAGTTGGTGAAAATCAAGTAAGGCAGGCCCACATATATATCTGAGTCGGCCCCTTTTTTTCCCTTGACAGCCTGCTTTTTCTTTTGCCCTAATGTAAGTTGACAGACAGTTCACTATCCCCACTGCACATCTGTGTTTGTCCGCACACATCTGCATCCATATGCTGCCGTGGTTTGCCTGTAGATTGCGGGGGCAGGACTTCCTCGGGAGATGGTGAAGTTGCAGATAAAACAGGCTGATTGTCTCTGTGTTGCATCAGTTGGAAGGCGATGGATTAATAGCATGCATTTACCATCTCTGTGTTGACATTCAGTTAACAAAGTCGCAGAAGAAAGGTCTCTGTGCTCTCTAGTAATTTGCTTACATCAAGTGTACCTTGTAATACCTTAAAATGGTGTGACTTTTCCTGATAAAAGCAAAGCCATCTGATTATAGAGATGTCATATTTTACAACCTTAAATAACTACCTCAAATCGGAGTTTTCTCATGGACTGTGAGGATTTTTCATTTGTTCCTTTTCTTGAGTGACTGCAGACTTAGGAGATAATATCAATGTGATATTGATAGTGTGATATGAGTTTCTCCTTTTCCTGGACCCAGAGTTTTGCCTATTGTAATGTGGTGAAATAGCACAAATGTGGGAGTGCAACAACTGCAAATCAAAACATGACAAGTTGGAAGTGGTCCAGAAGGGTATTGAATCATTTTAGGAAGATGACATGTTTTCATGCATTTGTACCTAAATTATTTGACTTCTGTTGGCTAGTCATCATAAAAAATGACCGATTTTTTTAAAAGAATGGCACATTTTTTATGACAGACATTTCCTCCATAAAACAGATATTTGTAACATTGTAAAGTGTGGAATTTATGTTTCTCTAAATTTGACCTTTTGTCAGCAGAATCTTGTGCAGTTCTTTGTTTTGTGAACTCTGCAGTTAAAACAGTAAAGCGCTAGAGTTTTAAATGTCCCCATTTATGTTCATCAATGAAAACAAAATGAAAACAATAGGCTTTTTAAAGCAACTTCTTTCCTAGGCCCAGTGGTTATACAGCCTATTTGTGACTGTCTGTTTCATTAGGTTTTAAGGACGGAAAGCCAGTAACAAAATAATGAGTGCTCTTTTTGCAGATGACTACAAATAAGAAAAAAAATCTCCAAATAATGTAATTGCTATGAAAGAAAGCTGTAATTGGCCAGTCAGGTTTAGAAGAACTAATGGAGGGCAACTGAGGCAAAACAAAATAGATGCTGTTGTAGAGATTGTTCTTTTTGTCACTTCCTTTGTGGAAAAGACAGAATAATCAGTGAGTGCAGCTTGTGACAATGAACACACACAAGAATGTACGATTTCGATCTCAGTTAAAGTAAAATACACTTTTGCTTTCAAGTATGCTCATTGTGACATTCTTACCACCACCATCAATAACCTTTATTATGTGGAGGTATGAAGCGATTATTCACGCTCTGTGTTGCTATGCTCTATTGTTATAGTGAACCATTTTTGTAAAACCTACAACATGTGTTGTGTTGGATTAAAAAATTTTGCAATGATTGAAAAATAAACAAGTGCTTGGAATGACATACATTAGTCGATATGCTACGCATTCATATTGACAGCAGAAAGTTATGTTTTGGCAAAGCTTTGACATAAATAGGCATTGAGGTTTTATCTTTACTGTGGAAATTATCATTTAAATCTGAGCAATCTGCTACCTTGTCGTCCCTCTCAGATGGGGTTCTGTGAACCACTTTCTTCCAGACTAGCAGAGGAACCTCTTCTGCCCTGCAACTCTTTTAATTGGGACGCTACGGTTGAAATTGGAGTGGCTGGCACCCAGAGGGACTCTCTATTTCTATCTTACCCGTACACTTTCAACTTGCGAGTTAACGACCATGCCAGGCCGTTATGTTTAGGCACACGGTATGACTCAAGCACCACATATCTCTCATTTAACACCTTCACCTCTATTTCCCTTAAAATAACACGCACATCCTTTCTAGCAGCGTTTTTAAATTAGGATATATATTGAAATGCCATGTACGGCAGGTTGAGTTTTGGTGCTCATATTAAATGGTACTTTTGCTGGTATGGTGTGTCGTGGTGCTATTGCATATTTTTTAAACCCTGAATAATATCCTGCTGCAGCTCTCGGTCCCTGAAATAGGGCTACGCTTTAAGAAAGGTATATTAAGTTTGCTGGAAGGATCAAAATTTAAAATTAGAGGACACCTGGAGGTGGCATATTCAGTATTCTGTTGGGATAAAAATGTACAACCAATACTTTTATTTTGATTTTTATGGCTCTGCACTGGTGATAGCCTTGGCAAGATTCATTATATTTTTGAGCTGGCCATTCGTCAGTCCATCCATCCATCTCATTCTCGTGAATGCGATATCTCAAGATATCCTAGGTGGAATTTCGTCAAATTAGGCACAAATGTCCGCTTGGTCTCAAAGATGAACTGATTCGATTTTGGTGGTCAAAGGTCAAGTTCAGTGTGGCATCCACTGTCTCATTTTTGTAAACATGATAACTCCAGAACACCTTGAAATATATATTTTTTTAATTTGTCACAAACGTTCACTTAACCTCAATGATTATTTGATTAGATTTTGGTGGTCAGAGGTCAAGGTCAGTGTGACCTTGCATCAGTCTCTTGAACACAGTATCTGAAGATGGACTTTAGGGAGTTAGGGAGTTTAGGGAGTCCTCTAATTCGGAACAAACACCTGGACTCAAGAATGACCTGATTAGAATTTGGTGGTCAATGGTCAAATGCCAGGGTCACTGTGAGCTCACAAAACATGCAACTCAAGAATTCATACACTAATGATGACATTTTAAACAAATGTTTAATAGGTTATATAATGATGAAGTGATATATTTCACACCTGAAAGATCAAAGTTAATTTTGTTTTTATCTACTTTATGATTGGAAGACAGAATTCTTCTCTCTAATAACAATTAAAACAAGGCCTGAGTCATCAGGCGGTGCACCCCTTTCTCACTTTTATGTCCACTCAATTTTGTTCTGTCCTGCTTTGGTAGCAATAATTCTGTCTTTTGAACCCTCTCTGCTACTTAAACACACACACACACACACACACACGCACAAAGAGAGAAAATGACAATTACACATTGAACATTCGCCAATTTCTTCCCCCTTTACTCATTTTCTCTTTCACTCCACCTTTTTAATCATCACACTGTTGAGGATCTCAGAGTTATAACTCTCTTTCTCTGCAGGACAGAATATCATTTCCTCTTACATGTGTGTGGGGGTGGTGGTTCTGTGCTACTGGTCTCAGCATCTCAGCAGCACCTTTAAAGCTTTGCGAGTCCCTGAGAGTGCTCAGAAAAGAGAAGATGTTGGCAAGCTCAGGCATCCTGCCAGCTTGTCCATCTTTTTCTACATGGGCTGCTGCTGCTTGGGGTCACCATTCAGGTCAGGTTTAGAATCTGTCAGCAGGACTAGTTTTTCTTTCACTGTCGGGTGCACACACACACACACACACACACACACACACACGTACACAGACTGTGGAAAATATAACAAATACCCAACAGTATAAGAATATCTATAGCTATTGAGACATAGGGGCACATTATGTCTTTGGAGTTTTTCTTGTCGCGCTGTCATTCAATTCCTGGACTGTTTGTAGAAAGAAATCAGGACAACTTTGAAATAAATAGGCTTTCTTTCTATGTTTTTCAGTGAGGATTGAAATTCACTTAATAATCTGCAAACCAGGACCTTCTTTTATGGATTTTGGTCATTATGTAGTCCACATTGAGTATTTCATGTTGGTATTCATGAGTTTACCCTTGAATTTTGGGGGGCAGTATCATCTTGGAAAATGCAAGTACGATGAGAGATTTCATCTGAAGTTGCCTCACAATTCAGATACAAACAATCAGAAGCCATTCTTTTCCCTTTTCCCTTGATGGCTGCTTACAGCATCAGCAAAACACTTAACTGAAGAATCTAGTAGTTGATCATAGCATTAATTGACAGTTATTTTGATAATTTAGTTTTTATAATTTAGGCTATTTATCAAGCTGGTTGTACCATCTTTTATATAGCTGAAAGTTATGTATCTTTGGGTTTTGGAATGCTGGTCAACTGCTTTTGAAACTTTTGTTGTTTTTGACAAAAATAATGTGCAGATTCATTAACCAAAATAAAAGTAATAATAGATCATTTGGCTTGAAAGCAGCCTTTAGCAACATCAACCTGTCCACAAGTTGGACAATATTTAAAGCTTATATTCAAGATTATAGTCATTGTATGTGCACATGCAGCTCAGCTTCAGTGATACCGTACACAGTTTACTTTCAAAACACTTTATATCGGACATCACCTTAATTTTTCTTTTGCCCAATCAGACAATTCTGTGTGGCATTCCACTTGCCTGTTACTGTCGAGCCCTGCATAGCTTGGCACAAGCACATTTTGTTCTGTTAAACATCAGGCAACTCAGGAAATCCTAGTAAATATTATTTTTAGGATACCAGTACTAATTACATGGGTTATAGTACCATTTTTAACAGCGGGGTATTGTAATACCTTTCTGGTATCGTTATGAGGCGCAACTCTAATATACAGTTTATTGTCAAGGACTTTCAAGACATATTGTCTTGCCACATTTCAGGCTTTATTTTGCATGTGTTTGTGTGTGTGTGTCTGTGATGTGTGTATGTGAGCCTGGTTCAGGTAATGATTTTTTGCTGCATGTTGCTTCAGAAATTCGCATATTAAGGTTGTGATTATCAAACCCCTTTTGAAGCTGTAAAAACATAATAATTGACTAATTTATGTAACATGATTCGCCTGTGTAGTTGTGCTCTAGTCTTCTAATTGTTAATGTCAATTTTAATACTTTTTTGTCCATCCAATTTTAAAACTAACTATAAATAGATGTGTTCGTACACCCACTCAAATGATCATTTTTATCTATTCTGCCCTGGCTAAACTCTCCCTCCCCGTTAGAATTGTCATGCTCAGGGAGGCTCCTTGTTCTTCCTCCTCCCTCGTCACTATCTCTCTTTCTCTCCCCACTCAGTCTGTGCTGTCTCTCCCCCACTCTCCCATACCTTAGAGGCAAGTTTCTGACATGAGATGGAGCAGTGGCTTCCCTCCGTTCTCCCTTTGATAGAGGTGTGGGGTCTAATGAATGTGAAGCGATGGGGACTGGGAAGACGCTGAGGGACTGTGTAAACCGTAGGGGTCTGGATCTGGAATTGGATAGTTAGAAGGTTGCCACAGTGCATTAGTGCAGGGGACACGGAGTGGGAATGTTGGGAATGGCTTTTTTCACCAGTGATTGCGTCCCCTGTCACCAAGCCTGCTGGTTTAAATGATGCCTGATTAATTGAATGAGCCACACACTCCGCATTGACTACACTGATAAGGACTCCATACAACACACCAAGTCCCCTGTATTACTTTCACCACAATTGCAGCATGAATCTGTTCAAGACAGTTCAGATTGTCCAATGAAACAATATTACCGACAGTGCAATAGTTTGGCAGCGTATCATGGGTTCTCAATTCTGAGTTCAGTAATTGGCTTCACAGTAAAAAGAATCCTAGACAAACTCCCACATCTGGTTGTGTTTTTCAGAGATTGTCGGTCGTGTTCCTCTGCAGGTCAATCAAGACCTCTTACCTCGCTTTTTATGCTCGACATATCTGTATGATGAAACAGGATGTCAACACAGTAGGAATGCCTCCAGCACTACAGTAGACTACAGTGCATCTTAGAGATTAACCAGGTATTCAGATGTATTAGAAACTATTTCAAAGGATTAAAATGTTTCATCTTCACCTAAAGTGTGACATCAAATACAGTTTCCTCACTTATGGAGGGTAAGCGGATTTAGGCTCTCTCCTTTCATTATTTCTCGAATGCTGTTGAAACGGCCCAGGACGGACTGGCGTCAAGATGTGCAGAAAGGATCGATTCCTCCTCCTTAGAAGCCGACAAATGCAGGGCCCCACGCCTTTATGCCGATGCATTAGAAGATTAAAAGTAATGTCTGGACGTGGCAGTCGCTTCCTAATTGATCCTAAGCCTCCTCCTCCCACACACAATCTCCACTCCCTACTCTGCCATCAGATGAGGTGCTGCACTGTATTGATCCCTGACGCCAATTTCTTGATTGCAAATTCTGATGTGAAGAATCCGGCCTAATGCCATAATCATACACTTGTGATTATGGGGGAGTCTCTTCTAATCAAAGATCCAGGCTGCCGTGCCAGAAGGCAGCACGGGGAAGCAATCAGTGAGAGATCGTTTAAGGAGACTCACTGAAAATATCCAGCAACCTTCTGACTCTTTTCTGTCTTTCATTGTTTTGGTTCTAGCAAAAGGATGATCCTCAACTGTGATTACAGCAAACTGGGTGGATGAAAAGCCAGCGCTGTTTAATGTCAATTGAAATGAATCTACAGTAATTGCTATTTGCATGTCGAATTTACTGTTCATCAGTATTAAGGTGGGATCCTGAAGCTCATTTATGTGAAGCTCTCTCCAGAGTGGTGGCAGAGTTCATCCCAACACACACAACTTTATACACAGTTATAACTACATTAGAAAAACAGTTCACCTTATTTTGGAGACCCATTAGCTAATTGATGACACTGGCTTGTAGTTATTTATAAAGATGAGATGATTTCGCCGGGCAGCATTGACATTTCTGGGCATCTACTTTAATAGGGTATCAAAAGTTCAGCTGAGGTCACTGGTAGAAGCTGACAAGGTGACATATGTTGTTTCCCCCATTGACACCAACTACTGGCCCAAGTATCTAATTAGCTTAGTAAAGTGGTTATGTGCAGTGGGAGGTAGAGCATGGATGCTTCCTCCAGAGCTCACTTTTTAATAAGCTGATTCTTCTTTTTAACAGAACAGAGAGACCCCTAGCATCCAGCTGACCTCCGTACTTAACATGTGTTAAGAGCCAGGGCAGTGGACTAGAAATTTAGGCTGTGAAAAGGGAGGGAGAGCGAGAGAGAGTGTGTTTGAGAGAGAGAAGAAATTAAAAGATGCCCTCACACAACATACACCCTCTTAAAGTATCGTGTTTTGCACCCCTTCCCCAAAAAACTGTCTTCTTTGCACAATTTTGCACGGGCTGAGAAAATCAGGATGCTGCTCAACACCGTGCCAGTCAATATATTTCACCTTTTAAATGCAATCTTCAAGTACTTATTGTTTCTTGCCCCAATCGTCTCTGCAGTATGTCAGCAAAGTAAATAATGCAAATAATTTCAAGATGTTCACCTTGACAGGAAACTGGCTGTTTTCTTTTTAACAGCTCGTTCAAAGACTCATGTGGTGCATTGTTTTCTGATGTGCAGCAATGAGATACTTCAACTGCTATTGTTTAACCTATGGGGAATAGAGCTTGATGTACCTCCCATCTTCACAGAGATGGAAATGCAATCGGTGTGGATGTGTGCATGCCTTTCAATGGTATTGATAGGTTAGCTCTCTTGTTTGTTGATAGTTTCAGTGACGCTTGTGCTTTTTCATGTAGATCTGTAGGAAATTGAGCTATTCCTTCAATAGTGTGAGCTGAAAGACATACAATGAGTTCAGAAATGGTCATATTGAGCAATCAGGTATCAAAACAGCCCTGATTCAAGCTGCAAATGAATGACGACGGAATTTTGTTATGTCACTTTGTTTATTTGGTCCTTGAAATTTTGATTATGTTATTACCAGAACCATCATAACAACCATTGAACCTATGTCAGTTTCATTCAGTAGTTCAGAAATGATTATAATGAAGGATATCATCATCTTTCAGAGATTTATATTATGTTTGGAAGGCGCTAACATTTACATCAGAATGTGCTGAATGTGAAAAATGCCCTAAATGAGCAGTACTTGAGACACAGATTGCCACAGGAAAACAATTTTCCCTTTAACAACATAAATGTGTACAACCCAGCTACAATGAAAACATATTTCCCCTTTGATAATGTGCTTGTCTGCTATGATGGCTCATTTTAAATAATGGTTCTCAGTAAGTAGTCAAAAAGCAGCACGAAGATCATCAATTGGGTAAATGGCTCTAAAAATGTGTCCTTTGGAAAATAAAACAAGCAGCCATCCGGTGTCGCAGTAAGTGTCGCTGATAAATGACTGCTAATCAAAAATAAACTGAAAACAATCATATGCCAAGTGTTTTTTTTATTATTTGGAATATGATTTTACATCAAAATTTTAAGCCCTACTGTACTCTTCTTGTTTCATATAATTTTTCCTCGACTGTCTCCCTGTGCCTGCTGCTCTCCTGGCCTGATGTTCACTCAGCCTGCCTGCAGAGGGTAGTCACTGACTGCATTAGGAACCAGACTCCAGTACCCTCATTTCATGTAATCGCCAAGCACAAGCTTACATATTCACACATGTATGCAGGTGCACAGGCAAGCTTGCTCACACCGTAACAGAGAAACAAACCTGCCTCTATCATTACACCATATCTTGGACTGAATCTAAGCACCACATCTGTATCTGATTAGGTGTTAGGAGAGTGTGAGAGGAATGGAAACGTGATCGCCAGATGTGAACAATTCTTAATTTAAAACCAGATAAACCCCAGTCCCAAACAGGTGGAGCTGGGCAGCCCTGCACCAGGTTGCAACAAACCATACACTTACCAGGGTTGCCTTGATGAAACGAATGGGATTTTATGTAAACTACTTGTCAGCGGAGATACACACTGATCCTTTTTTCCACGGGTGTGTAGGGGTTTGGAGTTGCTACAGTATGATGTGTTGTTTGTGCGTGTTTGTGTGTACTGTGTCAGTATATTAATGTCTGTTTATTTGTTCTCCGGAGCCAGATTTGAAGCAAGGCATAAATGCAAACCTGTACATGTGCTTGTCATAGGAGCGTGCTCACACTTGAATATGATGTGGAAGCTTTAATAATGGATGTGAGCAGCAGCTGGAAAGGTGGAAAGGCATTGATTTATACCCACAGGTTTCCTGGGATTTTTATAGGATTGGCTAAATGTCATTACACTGCAGGTGGGGAGGTGATGAACTGTAATAAACTTTGATGTGGATGGGTGTGTGTCTCCTGTCATTGGCTCATAAACCGGAACACTGTGACAAGTCTCAAAAGATCTACTACCCTCCCACCACCTGTCATCTTTTCAAATGCACACAGCACACATAGCCACACTTGAACAGAACAGAAATTTGAATGTGTGCAAGTACAAATACATACAGATGCCTTCACGCATGTGCACACACACGTACAGTACGCAGATGTGTAAACAAGAAGTGCAGGAGGAAATTCAGCCACCAGACTTGCTGCTGTATGTTGGCAGAGCTGTTTTTCCCTTAATGATGCAATGTGTGAACAGTATGGTGATATAGTAAATAGCGAGTCAAATCTGAAATCTTCTACATCCTCTCACATGCAGAGAACTATTGATTTACAGTGTCCATGAATTTGTTCAAACATACAGTATAGCTGAGCACAGGCAATGCAACAGATTGATCCCCCTTAATGTGCAGACGTTTGAAGGTTTCATTTTGACTCTACACTGGCATAAAAATCAATGGCTTAGAAAAATGAGTTTTCAAGTTATGTCAGGTTTAATCAAGATGCATGAAAACATTCATTTTACATATTTTAGCCCCGATGCCACAATGCATCAATGAAACTGATATTCTTCTCATGTCTGGCACCAGCAATGAGCTATTTCTACCTTCTAAAAAAACAAAATTTAATGCAGCAGCAGAGGTTGAATTAATGTCATGATGCAGTGGTTTGTTTTTTTTTTTTTTACATTTTAATTTTGTAAATCAGAACTAGAGATTGGTTTAAAAAAATTAGAAGCTGTTAATTAATGACTTGCATCTTCAAATTGCAATGTTGTTTGTAATTTCATTCCAATAGTAAGGTAATATTCAATTTATTCTTGACTGAAGTATGATTTGGGAGTGCTAAGATATTCTGCAAGCAAGTAAAATCAAATCAATCATGGACTCCTCATTTGACCTGAGTTTTATATACTGTGCCTGTTTTATATTTGACTTAATTTAAAAGGAATATATATGTTATATAATCTATGTCGTCTATATTCTCTTACACTATGATTAATTTTTGATTGATGGATTTTAAGACCATAATAGTTATGTGATTTAGAATAATAGAGGGATAGTGAGATACATGATTTATATCTAATAATTCACAGAGGGAGATTAAATTGGTGTAGTAGTCATATACCTTAAAATACACCAATGATAATGAAACAAACATAGATTTAAATATAGCTACACATGTAATGATAAATGTTGGCCTGTGGATCAGTGCCATAATTGGCCAGTGTAGTGAGTGCATTTGATGTATGATTGTTTAATCAAAGTATCTGTAATATTGGATGAAAGTGGCAGCTGTTTGGATTTAAAATTTGATTTGAAAGGATAGTGCCCTTTCTACACTTCCTCGAGGATGCCTGTATGAATGGATTTTTCAAGCACCTTGTAGGGTTTAATTTTTTTGTGTGTGTATTAGTCTGATGTGTTTTGTAAATGCTATGACTCGAGAAAAACGTCACTATAGCCTCACTTGATGGGGGTATAAAGTGTGGCTTTATTGGCTTTCCTGCTTAAAAAAAATTAGTCTGGTCCCCTTGTTGCAGTCATAGGGCTTATTCTGCTGTTTTTTTTTGCCCTGCATTAAACAAATGCATCCTAATGTCATCCAATATTAAACAGCCATTAATTCTACCCCCCCACCCCTCTAATCTCAAATGAGCAAATCTGTCCTTGTTTCCTTTCAACAAACAACTGCAGTGGATGCACCTTGAAGGTCAAGTCCCGTTCTCTAATTAATTGGCTTGGATGTTTCTGATAGTGTTGCCAGGGCAGAGATCTTGCTAAGTGCAACATTAATATTCACACACACTTGTTTATCTGCCATTGTATTGTTTTTTTTCCTCTGGTTGCTATTGTCATCACATTCAAATAGAGCCCAAGCTGAAAAGCTTTGTAGGATGGTTGTCAATTACTCCATTGTTTCAGTGTGGGTGTCTCCATTAAGGAGTCCAGGTGCATTCTCAAAGTGCCACTTGGGAAGCAGCATTCACTTCACTCATGCCGGCACTGAGCCTTCACCAGGGGAAATAGAGTAAAGCTCTCTCAGATCCTGGGATTTCAAGGAAGTCTTCATTAAAAATACCAAATGTTGTCGATATGGAGCACAAAGAATAGAGAGACGATGGCAAGGCTCTTGACTTTTGATTGTGGTATGCACATGATGATAAATTACATAAGCTTTCTAAATGTTCTTACATGTTGGATAATTATAGTTTGTTACTGAAAGCGCACGTCAACATCACCGCTCCTACAGTTCTTAGAGACGCTTAAAGGGGTTCACACCCCAGTGCCCATGTGCATTTGTCGTATTTTACCAAACAGGGCCGATTGTGTGCATTTACAACGCGATAAACCTCATTATGTAAGCCCACTAACCAGTTGCGCATTATCTGAAATGGTTTATGGGGCTTATACAGGCCAATTTACCACAGCACTTGGTTCCATTGTTGGTCCATGAATGTGATGCTTGTCTTAGCCTGACTGAGCTAATGTTACTCCTGCTCAGAATGAGGATGCACTCTTCCTTTAGAGCCTTTGTGTTGAGGTGATTAAACCCCAGGGATTTCGCGTCCGCGGCGGGACATTATTGTCGTCACTGGTGCATAGCAAGTTGAATGCGCCTTTATGCATGTTAATCATCCAAGTCTTGCACTTGTGTTACGAGGAGGTAATACTTCGGTGAGGAACTTGAAAATCAAGAGCAGAGCGACAGTATTTTTAGAGAGAGACGAGGATAAAAAAAAAAGTTAACTAATCCATATTTCTGTGTATTGTGTTATGAAGTGATCAATATTAAGTTTTGCAAAATTAAAATCAAATATGGATAAGGAAGTGAAAATAGACACAGCTCAGAGGTTAGAGCTGCTCTGAGCCCTTGCTTCAGCATGTGCATGCTGAATGGTGACAGATTGATTCTGCTATTGGTTTTATGGCGGATGCGTTTATGGAGTGGGGTCAGACAGAAATGTGATCTGTGAGGTTTCGCCAACAAAGAAACCTGTAATATTAAGACTTCATAATCACCTGCTGATCATGATATCAAGAACAAACTGAAATACTTATGTTTCTGTACTGATGTAGATTTAGATTTGATAATCTAGTGTCCTGATTCACATCTGCACTGACAGCTGAGCCTATATTCTTGTTTATCTTTGTACTCTGTTCCCACTGCCACCACCATCCTTCCAAACAAAAATTCCATTATTGTGACAACTCTCTGAGGTGTTTGTAGGTGCAGTGACAGGCAAGTCATACTCACTCACTGCATTTCTCTTGAAACCTAATCTCCAGCATGGCCTTGCTCACCCACTGATAGGCAGATAGTGGTGGGAAAGGCTGCTGATACACTTGCTGTCACCAGCTCCACTTGGAATATGTCTGCTCTCATTAGTATTGACTCTGTGCTTTGGTTTTATAGTATCTCGCTTGTGACCCGTGAAAGATGAAGTTAAGACAGGGCCATGATGCTCAGTAGCACTTGATTGCGTCAGGAACACGTCTATCATCACTACAGCGGCTAATGCTAGCTCTAAGTGGTGTTGCCCCACATAAAGCCATGTGTATAGGCAGAAGGACTCAGGGGCTATTTAATATTTGTGGTTATTGATCCCAGCCCCGTAATGTAATTTCACCATCCTTTTTCCTCTTAGCAAATATTGGGGTTAAAAGGAGACCGTCACCCATCGTAAATCCTCTTCCTTTTCCCATCTGTTTCCTCTTCATGGCCCACTCTCTCTCTGTCTCTTTCTCTCTCTCTTTCTGTCTCCTGTTGCCCATTGGGTGAGGGCCCGGAGCAGTAAAGTCCTCTGGCTGATGGAATTTTATGGTTGGCATCTTGGCAGACTCCTTCATTTCACTTTTATCCTTGTCAGTCTACAGGCAACCCAGAAAACTGTCTGTATGGAAAAATCATAAAATCCTGTCCCTGTCACCAGACAAATTTAGATAACTAATTTTCAGATCAAATTATAAATCTTTTAACTTGGCTGGCTGGGTGGCTGGCTGTCTGGCAGACAGTAGCCTACTGAGCAGAAGTTTGAGCAATCTCTGCCTACTCATCAGTCTCTTGGAGGAGGCATATCAGTCTGTGGTGGCTGGCAGGGGTAGTGGAACCAGACAGAGTTACGGTCAGCTAAACCAAATGAAATGAGATGAAACGCTGAGTGATTCTGGGTCAAGTAATATGTTCATGTTCTATTACACACTGGCATGATTCAAAGTCTGATACCAGCAGCTTGTGCTGCTCATCTTGAATGTTTTGTTGAAGAGATGCAGTATGTGTGTTGCAAGGGACATCACTGGAAAAAGACATGTCTGTTTCTCTCTCAAAATATGCAACTACGCTGAGACTCTTCAAACACAATAAATTAACTCCAGTATTTTAGCAGATCATTGTTGTGCGTGGTTAAATACAGATCTTGGTTTATATGTATTTGTGCATTTGTTACAGATGTTCCTAGCAACTAATCTCATGACGTTAAAAGTTGTTGACTAGTCTCAAAGTTAGAAAACACTCATAAAACAGTCCAAAATGAGCACAATTTATTTTGTAAGATCAAACATTGTCCAAAAAAATGAATGTGCTTTAGTGGTTTCTTTTGACACATACAACTTCATATCCTTGCAAGTGCCAAACTGCACTGGTTTCATGAGATCTTTGTCTCACTACTTGAGGGACGGGGGGAGCAGACCAATGTTTTTGGTTTTCCCCTTGATTTAAATATATATATATATATATATATATTTTTTTTTTTTTTGGTGAATTTTTTTTTTTCTTTCGTCGGTCATATCATTTGTAGCCAATGGACGTTTTTTAAAGAATAACTGACTTAATAATTTGACAAGGAAGGCATGCCATTTCAGTGGAAATTAATTAAATAATTAATTAAATAAACAGAATTTTAATAATAGATTTATTTTAACTTGTATTTCTGGTGCCCACTAGCAAGGGCAGCAATATTTAATGGACTTAACGCACATCTCTAGCGTGTTTAGTTATGCATGTGTGCATGTGTCTTTGTTGGTGAGTCTGTGCCAAGTTGAAAAGCACTCACCTGGTGAAATCCTCCTGCATCTGTTGTGTCTTTATTACATTAGAGAAAAGCTGTCATGTGTTATGATAGCGCTCCCCCTGATGCTGTTGTCTGGAGACAGAATCTGAATTGGAGAAATTACCACAATCACTTAAACTGGAGATACTGTGCAATTATTCACGCTAGAGATGCCTCACCTTAGTCTTCTCCCCAACCTTGTCCTCTTGGTCCCCTCTCTCATGCTCTGTTGTCTAGTTTGCTTGTCTGACATACATTTTGTAATATAAGAAATCATCCAAGCATGTTTTGTTTTTTCTTCACAAAGCTGTGGGGTGGTATCACCATGGGTAGCTCTTCAAATGATCTTCTTCTGGAGCGGCGGTGGGTTTATCCATGGGAAAACGTACATCACACACGCACATGTGCACACAATCACATGAGCGCACAATGTACAGAAGGAATTTCTTCCAGCCTCCGCTTTGAAGCAGCCATGCCAGAGCTGCCTGTGTGTTACTAAATCCCATTCTCAAAGAGCATTTTACCCCCCACGTCTGAGAGGCCCCTTGGCATTGGCAGAGAACACACATACACACACACACACACACACACACACACACACACACACACACACACGCACACACAGGCACATACACAAACACAATCTACATGCCTGATGCAATGTTCAGTCACTTGAGCAAACAGACACATTAGGTACATGAAACAGCATTCCAGTGTGTCTGCTCTTATTAGTGAAACAGTACTTTTACACTTCTGTGGTTCCTCCTCGTGGCTTGTTTATTATATACAACAATGGGAAGAAATGTTTTACTTTTGGGTTGTTGCACTGCTGAACTATTGTTTTGGTATTGCCTCATTTTGATTATTTTTTTTTGCCTTTCCTATTGCTCTTCCAAGAACTATGTATGACAGCAGGAGCTCTTACATTGTAGGCCCATCTAAAGCTAAGGTTTTGAGAGAGAAAAGACGAGGATCAGAGAGACAGGGGTATGGGTGGATAGATGGAGGGATGAAGGAGGCAGTGGCCCCATGAGGCACCTGGAGCTGTGGTGTTACTGAGAAATATGATGTGTGTGTATCTGAAATCCTGCCGGCTAGCCTTTGGCACAGTCTGCTGTGTTTGTTATGTACAGACCCTGTGTGAAAAATCACCTTCACCCGCAGAAAGAAGCCCAATCTTTTGGGCCAATGCTTGTCAACATAGCTTTTTGAACCCGCTACTTCCATCTCATAAGACGAGTGCAAATTGAAGCTGTAGATTGCCATTGCAATTGGAAGTTTGGAGTGTTTGGAGGGATGATATGCATACCGTGTGAGTTTTGGCATGCGTATTATCTTTCTTGATCTCAATGTGTGAGCTGTGTTTCCGAGCTGTCAACATTCTTTGCTCCACAAGTTCACTCTCATTACCATGTCTTCCAGGCAATGCAGAAATCCCACGACACAGAACCTTTAGGCGTTGATATTTTCAATAGCCGCCCCCCTCCCAGTATCACGCTAACCCCTTGTTGGTAGAGTGGAATTTGAATAAACTAAGAGAAAGCAGTCTTTTCCTGTGTCCCGTTATATTTTGGCATGAACACACATCATCCACCGTCGTATTCCTCTGCGACCTGCCAGGATCAACACTAAGGAATGCAGAGATGGAGCAAAGACGTAGAGGAAGAGATGTCATTACCAAGCTGCACCCCAGGGTTTAGCAGTTCACTGCAGAGGTTAACTGGTCTTGCTGCTCTGCGCCAGTTGGCATGGCTACCAATTTTCCAGGGTATTTTTTTGCCCCCCTCCTGGTATTCTCAGTAGTCTTCCTGCGATTGTCATTCAAAAGGTGGCCAATGGAGGCACCCCACTGTGCTGAATCAAGTGGTGAAGAAGCTCCGCACACATCCATCTGTTGATGTCTACTCTCATGAGACTATGATATCCTTATTTCCTTATAAACATGAGAGATCACTTGAAGCATGGGAATGGATTTTTTATATCAAAAGCAAAGGACTCTTTTTTGGGGGAAAAAAAGGTCTAGCAATAATATTACATTCTTACAGCAATAATAATAAAACTCCCCATCTTTCTTTTATGACTCTCCAATAAGTGAGTTGTTTCTGCATCTCAGTACTGAATAGAGAATAAGGAGGGGAGGCAGCACACAAAACAGGCAGGCAGGGCGCTGGTCTTTGATGAATGTCTCTATCTCCAGGCATTAGGTGTTCTATTTTTCATAGCAGGCCCTTCGGCCATGCTGGAGAGCGCTTGGGCCTCACATGCGCATTCGTGCAAGGCGTCACAATCCTCAGAGATGGTGACTAATCCAGGCCTACTGTCTGGGGGCGAGACTGGCCGCTACCAGCACAGCCGAAAGGTCACACCTGTCAGAGGTGGGGAAAAAAAGAGGCTAGGAAAGAAAGCCAGCACTGTAGTGGCCTCTGCTTGAAAAGGTACAGCTTCATAGTGTCTCAGATAGTTTAGCTCACTGACACATACAGACATGCATTAATACACAAGAATGTGCCGTGTTTGTGTGTGTGTGAGGGGACAAGTAGCTGTTGAAATTGAAATAATTACTTTTCTTCTTCCATTTCATCATTGCTGACCAACTGTCTGACTACCGAGCGGCGTCTCACTATTTGCATCTTCATCTCAAATTTTGTAAAAACTGTGGCATTAATTAATTCACCTAAGGTCAAATATTGTCTTCATCGTGTTCTGAATTTTTAGTGTGTTCGATGGTACAAAAGATTTATTGTTACTTTTGATATTGATAAAGTCTGGGGACATTTGCAATATCTGCTTAATTAATCTTTTTGCTAATGGACTGCATTATACTAAATAATAATATTCTTTTATTCAGTGCAATCTGAATTGCCCCCTGCGCCATAGCACCTGAACAGAGCAGTAATTGTTGTTGTTCTTATTAATCTTAATATTTGTGTTAATTGTGTTTGCGTACCATTTCCGATATCACTGATGTGTTAATATCCATGTCTCTTGCTGCATATCCAGGGTTCCTTCAGATCCTTAAAAAGCTTTGAATTAATTAATCTAAAAATTAAGCCTTAATTGATATTAATATGTCTTTAGTCGGTCTTTCAAAAGTCTTGAGTGCTTAATTTTGTGAATCCCCCTTTTCTGATGTTGCTTTGCAAAATCTCAAAATAATTGATAACTTCTTATAAAAAAAATCATTACCAAATGCCTCTTGCATTAATGTCATGCAGATCGGGATAGCACTTAAATTTTGTTTTTGGCTGGGATGCTCCAAGGAGAGAATTCGCTGTCTACTAGCTAGTTGTCACTGCACACTAGACAACTTAAGGAAGTTCATATTTAGCAAAAGTTGTCTATATAACCAAGATTTCACGGTATGTCTGAAACCGTTACTAGGCAATGCACACAACATTTGGTGTACTTTGGTGTACTGTACTTAAGTGACGATGGGAATTAAGACCGTGGAATGCCACAGAGGTAGAAACACAAAATTAGTCATGTGTTATGCTACAATAAATACTAAATGCAAAATTTTCTCTGACTCTACATAATTTTGTTTTATGTGAAATTGGTCATACATTTAATTCCATGAATTTAAAAAAGTCTTGAAGTTTTAAATATAACATGCTATGGGCACTAGGAACCCTGATATCTGTGCAGCCATCCATCTCATTGACTGTCCATTTATCTTTTGCATAAATGCATGTCAGATCTGCGGTGGGAACTTAGTATCTATGTTCTCTTCTTCTCAGTAAAGCTGTGCAAGCCAGTTTCTGCTTTTCCCTGTAATGCTGCACTGTTGACATTATACCAATGTTCCCGGTGCATGGGAGGCACCACTGCACCTCAACATCAGCTAGGCAGCTTGCCATGGCTGGGGCATCGGCCTCAATTCAACAGGCAAATTAATCTTGCTTTGTTGGAGTAGTCAAGCCCAACCTGGGAGAGAGTTCATTTAGCTGTTGCTCTGCTGATGCAAGTTCTTTTTCTCAAGTTTGGAGCCTTCATTTATAGGCAGTTAAAGATCTCTCCATCTGTTATTAGGCAGTGTCTGGACACAGACGTCTTGATGAATAGGTATTCCTACTGCTGTTGAATGGGCCGCAGCCTCTCGATGGAAACAAAGTAATAGTGTGGATATTAGAAGAAACGTTTTTTGTTTCCTAAATGCGTCAAATAACGCTTAATTAGAAGGAGAGCCTCTTTAAGTTTGAGACAAACACATAAAAGGGTGAAATCACATCAGAACTGCTTTTCCTTTGCTTTCTCTCTAAATCTATATTTCTATTTACATGCACTCAATCACATATAAAATGCGACAAATACACACATGTACACACGTCCATCTCTTTCACACTTACACAACGTGTTTCCCTTTCAGTACAGATCACCTCTCTCACCCTTATCTGTTAGCCGTGCTGTCTGTGTGATGAGAAGATAATCTTTCAGTATGGGTTTTCATGGGAAGATATTTCATAGATCATGTTTTTCTTCTGATGGGGTAGCACCAGACAATTTGAAATCCTATTTATCTAGCTAACAGGGAAGAGGAGAGGAAATGTATCTGTGGTTATTAGAGATGAGACGACCCCAATACAGACATGAGAAGGAGATCAAAGCTGACCGCCCTGGAAATAATAACTAAATCCAATGTACCCAACCCACTGCTTTGAGGTTCAGAAAATGCAGAGCTTTTTCTTGTGATATTGTTTGTATGTGTGGGTATTTGCGTGTACAGCCATGTGTGTTTACCTGGTCAGAGCTCAGTCTACTCCCATTCAAAATCCTGTCCAAGTTGAGAGTCAGTGCTGCAAACACAAACATGAACACAGATACAAACACCCTCACATACCAGCCATTCTGCTTCTGGCAAGGCCCATCACCATTCTCCCTGGACCGCCATTGTCGTAAATCATGCTTGTCCCCTCCATCAGAATCTGCCCACAGAACCTGTGTAGGGATTGGACATCATTAATGTCCTTGCCAAATCATGTTTACCTGAGCCCAGTTTTTGTCCTGCCTATTTTTTCCTCTTTGTTATTTATTGCACATTCTTGGCAGTGTGTTCTCAGGTTAGAGAGGATGACTAGTGAATGATGGGTTGTGGGTTTTGTGTGCTGTACTGATAAGAGTTTACACTATTTCAGGAGCAGAGGTTAAGTAAGGAAGGTTACAAATTGCACCATTTGTTCTGTGAGCACAGGCTTCACTTTGTCTGGCTATTGAAACCTGCATGTGTTAAGTGAATCAGGATGGACCCCTGGTACAAGCTGTATTATTGGACAGTATGCACTTATTCTGCATCTGCACAGTTAGTGAGTAAAAAGCAACAGAGGAGGTTAGAGGGCTCTTCCTGCACTTATAGAATTTCAGGTTATAGTGCATAACCTTTGTTATATTCCACACAGGCATCCTCCTATAACAAGCTGTACAGGTGGAGCTTGATCCCTCCTGTGTAATCAATACAACAACAAGGCTGTGACCTTAGGTCATGCAATGCTTTGGTTCACCACCCCAGCACCCTTCCATAGTAGGGTCCGAGGGCCAAACTAAGCCAGCAGGGCCTGATTAACCTCACAAAGGACCACAAGCAGCCCAACAAAAGGCCTCAATAACTCATAAAACTGATCTCACTAACAAGAGAAAAACAAAACTGGAAACAACCTGCTATGTTGCATACCTCAATTAAATGAGCAACTTTCCTAAATGACAACATACTTAGGACATAGCGATTTGTCTCAATAATATAGTGCGTAATAAGCAAACAATGACCTCTAGGGCTGAAAAATGAAGCTCCCAAGTGCCCAAAAGCTGCAGTTCTTTAAACGGCCACTTTAGACTCCCCAGCAGCGAGTCAATCCACATAGTTCAAACGCCCAACTTTACAGCAGAAATACATGTTGACACCCAGGTACAAAAATGGTTTTGGTCTCTAAAGCTAATGTCAGCAGTCATGAAAAATGAATAGAGGGTGATTTTTTTTAAAAAGTATAACTCACCCGTATACAACTAACATAAGGTGACAGGCAATTCGAGAATTCGAGGCTTCAAAACGGGAGACCACAAACCAGTGGTTTCACAGTAGCTTCGTTCAATATGTAACACAGCCTATTGTAATGTGTAAGCTGTTTAACACATACGTTCATACATGCACTCCTATGAAGGGCTGATTTGGTGGAGTGCCTTAAATCATCACAGAGTGAAGTGACTGTTGTTCCTGAGCAGGTGCAGCAGGGCAGTCGATTCCTACCAGTTGTCAGATGAAGGCCAGACAGAGCTGTAAACTTTGGTGAAAATGGCAGAAGCAGAAGCTTGGCTTTGTCGTATCCAGTGCTGGCAGCAGCACGCTCTATATAGATGCTGAAGGCAGAGACTGACCTGCCACCACGGTGAGATGGGTGCAGCATTACATCAAAGAAGGGACGACAAAGCCAATCTTTAACCACAACTACTTGCCTTGTTTCTCTTTTAGTTGCTGAAATAAAGACAGCTGCTGATACAACCATTTGTAAGGGGTTCTTTGTTCTGATTTGACAAACCAGTACATGGGAATTTTACTGTGGTGTTCCACAGAGGTAAACAGAGCGGGCTGCATCTGGGAGAAATAACACTACACCACCCTACATTAAAAACAAAACCACTAACTGGACCACAGAGTGACCCTGAAAATAGCTGGCTGTGCATGTCTGGGTGTATGAACTGTGCGTGTGCATTTTTGACTGTGACTCCTGTGTATAAACAATTCAGAAATATCTAAAGCATGTGAGGTTACAAACCTTTTTGTAATATCTCTTGTTCTTAGGACTCACAATGCCTTTATAGTACTCTATTAGCTTTCAGGCTTAGTCGTACATCCTCGAAATGGCTAGACAAACTTTAACTCACTTTTCTCACTGGTTGAGGGTTCTACTCATGATCTGTCGCCTCACGTTGTGTCTACACACATAAACTCTTGCAACTTTTTAAGTCAACAAAAGGTAATTGAAGTGTTGTTTATTCTAGGTAGTGGGATTGTTATTCAGCTGAATCATTGTGGAAAGCAAAGCAGAGAAGACTATCAGATTGACCTGGACCTTTTGCCCCTGTAGCGTGTTTGCCCTATGTATGATTTATCAAGGTTAGTCCCTTTTGGAGAGGGCCGGCGAAGAAAAAGCATGAAGGAGCATAAAACAGGACTCGTATTAGAAATCAAAGTCAGTTCTCTTGCTCTTTTATTCATTGATCCAGAGCTGTTTCCCTATTTTCAGTCCTTTTTTGTAGTCCTCCCCCAAACTTTTAACAGCAGTTGCAGCTCTTGGCTTCACACCCAAGCTCCCAGCGCTGGAAACAAGAGCACAGAGTTCATTAGGCCTTCAGACTGCAATCAATGCAACAGAGACCACAGTGAAAACCTAAATGAGATCCTGTGTGACTTTACCTGCTTAACAGCTCACTTGTTAACCCCCTTCGCCACATCACTGGGAGTACATGAGGGGGAAACGAGTGCCAAGATGCCTTGACATGCCTCTGAAGTTTTTTTGTCATTATGTGTCACTTTTTGACTACTTTTTCACCTCATCTACATACAAAATACCTCATGTCTTTGTGCCTTTGTGGAACTTTTGGGACAACATCGAGCCACCTACTGACCTTGAATTGATTGGTGAGTGGTTGGAGTGTAGAGCATTATCATGAAAGCAGTGTGGTGAATAAGTGCAAGAGCTTTTTTTTTTTAGGTAGAGGTATGGGGGGGGATCCATTTCTCTAATAATGATCTTATTCTCAGAGCTCCAACTCACAAATTCCTGTCCATCAAAAGACTTTCAGTTGTTTGCATTAACTTATTTTTTTATGTTAAAATACTTAATGTTTTTCATGTTATATCTCTACAGTAAACCCTAGTTGTTTCCTGTGTTACACTTCTGCACATAGACAAATAACTTAAGACTTCTTTCTGCTGCTAGTGTGCACTTAGTTTTACCCACTCTACTTTTCTCACTCTCTTCCACCTGACTTACAGCGAGCTGGCTGACATCTGCTCCTATCTTTATAGAGGTGTCATTGAAATTCAGTACAGCCATGAGTCCTGCAAAGCACAGGGAGAACTGCTCAGAGGGATATCCTGCACTACACACAACCATAACCCAAAAATCGTACATGTACAAACACAAGCACAGGCCGACAAATGTGCGAGCAAAACCATATTAATATATGTGCATGTACACACTCATAAACACACAAAATGCTGATATTTTGTGATTCAAGCATCACAGCAGTCCCTCTTGTCAGGCATTAATTAGCTGTGGCATTAATGGCCTTTAGTTAAATATACACTCAAAAATGCACCACAGTATTTAAATAAGTGTAGTATAGTTAATTGAATAAGATTCTGGTACATTTTTTTAACACTGTGTGACACTCACAGTGTGTATGTGTGTGTGCTTCAGGGTTTGTGTTCAAATGTTGCTTGCATTTGGATGCGAAAATGTGTTTCGTGCTCTGTGCAAGTTGTAACAGCTCGGTGAGAATCAATAAGTCAAGGCCGAAGTTCTGACCCAAGTGGATACAGACATTAAGGTTCCAGGGCTTAAATCCTTCCCTCTTTAAGCAGCAGAGCATGTAGCAGCTCCAAAACCGTACTCATTAGTTACTGAAACCACGAGCAGGGTTGTCTTCGGTCAGTAATTGTTAATAGCTGTTCCCCAATTTTCAACATATTATGTGTTAGTCCTAAGCTATGCTATCCCATTTCAGCCGTCAAAACAATTTGAGACCATTTAATATAATGCACTGATGCACATAACTCTAATTTCAGTATGTATGCCGTCAATGCAAAGAATGCAAAAGGGAAGTTCACTTCAAAATAGGTTTTAAACCCCTCAGATTGACTGACTGTGGGAATGTGACCAGCGCGAGCTTCATTGAAAGTCCATCAAAACTAACACACAACTCACAACTCTTCTCCAGTGCACCATAATTTATTCAGTGAATGAAGCATCAAAACCAAAGTGTAGTTTCTGGCTATATGAAACTGAAACTCAAAAACAACCTTTTACAAAGACAGCCAAGCAACTAAACCAGTTCGGGTGCCCTGTAGCTCTCCTGGTGTAGTGGGTGCCCCATGTACAGAGACTGTGGTCTTGCCGCCCCCCCCCCTGTTTCCTGTACATAATATGGGCAAAAGCCATAAAAACAATTTAAAAAAAAAAACACCAAACCACTTTAATATCTATATAGAGTATTGGAAGATGGATTTTCAATGCTTGTGTCGAAAGAAAATGCTATTAATGAAACGCTCAAGGCAAAAATCCATAACCATCCAGAACATGCTTTATTCAGTGAATGAAACAAAAACAAGGGCTACTGGAGAAGAGTTGTGGGACTTTTTAAATTTTGATTGATAGTTCCCTTAACTTCCATAAAAAAATGACTAGCTAAATTGACTTAACTTGAATTGAGGTAATGTCATTTTATAATACCAGGGGTGGTGCCCAACAATAACATTATAATAGAAATGAATTAAGCGACATTTTAAATGTTGTAATTAGGCTTTGGGCTGTATGTAACATTTAATACCATACTGAAATTTCACCAAGGTATACAGTATATGACAGTAAAAGTTTTTCAGACTAATGAATACACAATAGAAACTGACAAATGGTAAGAAAAGTAATATCCTTACACCTGTTTTCCTTATTAGATAGAGAGATACAACTGTACACCTTTTGAATTCAACTTTGTCATTGAAGACTGATTAATTGCCTCGTTAAATCATCAAAAAATACACCTCATTCAGGCTCAACAAAAACAAGATAAAAATTAACCAAAACATTTTGGTTGCTCTTGCTAGTAATCTAGTTAGTCAGTCCACTGTTCCAACAATCACCAGCTCCGGTTTGGTTGAAATAAATCCTTAATTCACCAAGTTAGATGTAAAAAAACATGCCATCATTCCCCACAGTCTCTCTCTGCTGCTGTAGGCCGCCGTCTGTTTATAGTCCTTTAACTTATCTGTCCACCACCTCCAGTGGAGACCAGAGACTGAGCTCTGGTGATGCATGCTGTACACCACATGCAGAGAGATTGTTAGAATGAGTAACACCTGTATTGATGACGGTAATGAAAAACATAATTCAGGATTTCTAAATACCCTGGTATACCGTAATACTGTGACACCGCAAAAGCCTAGTCATAATATTATTTATTAAATAAATATATAACTATTTGCATAGTTACTCCTTTAATATTGGAATTAAAACATACTGATTGGTTTCTACAGTAATAATTTATCTCTATCAAGAGGCTTCTCTGTTCCATTCAACTCAAGTATATATTCTTCTTAATGGAACTCTTTGATCTTCTCATATTTATTTAGATATTTATTTCCTCTGCTTATTGTGGCTCCCCGCCATCCCTTTCTCCCTGTCCCTGTGTTTTTATTTGATTATCAGTAAACAGTCTCCAGCTGTTTTGTAAAAGGTTGACTTTTATTCTGTTTCCCTGAAAATTCAAGGATGTTCAAGATCATATTTCAAATGTAATATTTTATTTTCTGACACACAAGCATTAAAAATCCATCTTACAGTCTCCTAAGTTTAAAAGGGTCACAATGGTTCACTTAGTTGGCTTTGGTTGCATAGACTTGCAAGTGATATTTAGCGTTTCTGCTTCACTTTGCCAGGAAGTGGACTTTGGTTTTGATCTTAACCTTGCTTTACTGATGGGGGCTGCTTTACCCTTCGGGTCATGCAATGATAAAGAATCCAGCTCTCCTTTGCTGAATTTTCTATCATTGTGGCTTTCTTTAGCTGCTTTTTGAAACACCAATGATGATATGTTGCAGGTCAACTTTCAGTGGGATTAGAGCCAGCAGAGTTTGCTGACTGTGCCTGTTGGCCCTGCCCTCGCCTTGTCCACATCTGGAGCACAGCCACTAGAACAGACTTTGTGCGTGTGTGTGTGTGTGTGTGTGTGTGTGTGTGTGTTTTCTAAAGCCTGAACTGTCTGCTGTGGGTCAGGCTAAAGTTAAGCGAGAGAGGGGGATATGAGTCACTTCAGAGGGGAAAACACAATCGCCCTTGTTATTTTGTTGTCAATCTGGTGAGGGTCAAGGTGGAAGTATCACAAATAGGTTAACCTTGAACTGACTTCTGCTTTGACTTTGGCAGGATGTCAGTGGTGGAAGGTTGCAACAAAAGTGCAAAGTATTTTTCATTGTTATTGTTGCCAAAAACACTTGCCAAGCAGTTGCCATACATAAAGCATTTAAGAATGTCTTTTTTTTTGTTATCACATTTAATGTTTTTGTCTCAGGCTTGGTGATAAAATGTTAACAATAATTATCTCTATAATTTTCTTATAGAGATAAAAAAAATATTTGATAAAATCCTTCATGTAATTAAACCACCCATAGGCCTGTAGAGGGGGGTGGTAATGCACCTTTAACACCAGTTGCCACCCACCCACCATAAACCAGAAGAAGATGAAGACAAGATCATCAATATTACAAGATTCTACAGGCTCATAAAATTATTTTCAGCATGATTGTTTTGGCCATGGATAATAGCGCAGCGCTACCCCACGATTGAATCTATCATATAACGTTAGTGACAGCTGTATTGTAGACTCATGTAATGCTAATATTAGCAAGTTAACAGGACTGACTAATTAGCTATTTCAGCTCAATGATACAACATTATGTGACTAAATGTAACATGAATTAATGTTAGTACATGTCCTTGTGTGTAAACCTGATTTTTGGCCTGAGCCATTAACCCAGGGTACTTCACGCCATCATGGGCCCTGGCTGTGACTCAGAGGTAGAGAAGTTTAGGTTTGGTGGTTGGATCACCGGCAGCTCCAGTCAACATGTCAAAAGTATTGTTGGGCAAGATACTGACATACTGACTCCCAAACTGAGTAGCAGGTGGCACCTTGCACTGTAGCCTTGGCTACCTGTGTATGAATGTCTGTTAATGGATGAATGTGACTCTTGATGAGAAAGGGCTTTTAGTGTTCAAAAATAACAAGAAAAGTGCTATAAAAGTACTGGTCCATTTACAGTCAAAGAGGGTAAATGGCTGCAGAAATTACACGTCTAAAAAATATTGACCACAGTTGAGATTGTTCTGTCCATTTATTGTTTACATTGTTAGTTAAAACCTTAACAAAGTGTTTTAAACTGTCTGCACAAAACGTTTAACATGCTGCTGACTAGAACTAAGATTTCTTTTTGTATTTATTGTTTTATTTATTGACATTACTTTGATTCTAATTGTTTAAAATCTACCTCAGATTCATGAAGTGTTCTGCTGTTTAGCAAATAATTGGTAAATAATGATTTGACTTTTTTTAACTGTTAAAATGATCAATTTTCGACTGATGGGGATTTT